>NC_081392.1:5236966-5549466 GCF_030684315.1 Stegostoma tigrinum
GAGATTGAGTACTCAGGGCCTTGATACGACTTAGAAGAATGGGAAGACATCTGATTAAAATATACCAAAATTCTTTTGGGGCTTCACGGAGTCAATGCTGAGAAAATGATCCTCCAGGCTCCGGAATCAGGGGTCACAATCTCAGAAGATGTCTCTACAAGATGCGCTGTCATATCTTACCATGGCTCCATCGACAGCACCCTGTAGGAGCTCCATTGTCGGGTCCATTCAAGATGGATTTTTGAATGCTCAGCGAATTAAAGAATAGAATTAGATTAGATTTAGGTTTTATTGTCATGTATATTCAGATACTCAGTACTGGAGTACAGTGAGAAGTGTATACTGTCACCACACATGGCACCATCTTAGGTACTAAATCTTAGTTACAGAAATAGAAAGATAAAGGAATAAGTTAAAAAGATCAGCACTATAGTTTTCTAATTATAAAAGAAGTACAACAAAGAAACAAATTTAAAAAGACCAACATTACAGACCTTTGTTAATTGATGGGCCTGCAGACTCTCCGAGATGGGTTTTCCCCAAAAGGGCTTCCTGTCCTCCAGAGCTGGGCTGAGACCCACCCATGCTCACCAGCTGCCTTCACCACTGCTCACCTCCATCGGGCATGCCAGGATTCACCACCGCTCACAAGGCTTCAGCCCTGACCGCTGCTTTGTCGTTGGCCGCTGCCGCTATCCAGGTTTGTACCAGGCCCCAAGCCACTGCCACACTCTGTTGCGACATTTGCTGCCCCTGGCACCACTTTGGACAGCGGTGAAGTCGCGCTGCCACTAACCGCAGAGTCTCACCCAGGCGTACACACACCCGCCAGCTCGTGGGAGATGAAATTGGAGGTAGGTCAGTTACAATCTCTTAAAATGGCAGAGCATTCTCTGAGGGGGCTCAGCAGCTGACTCTGCTCCTGCCACTGACGTTCTGGAAAGGTTGAGGAGACTGGTTCATACGTAAAGGATGGTGTGAATGTAGTAGCTGTTGCCTGCGAGAGTGGAAAATCCAGAAAATCAGCTCACATTTTTATTTTAGAACATAGGCACTCAGCCAGAAAATGGGCCAATCTGGATGGCTCATCCTCGGCTGGCGATGGGCTGAATGGCCTCCTTCTGTGCAGGTACATTTTCTAGGCGGCTACATTTATACCCAACAGTTTAACATCACCCTGAAAACATACACAGCACAGCACTCTGGTGCCAGCCTCAGTTATAACTCTTTCTTTCACCAGCCTGTTTGGATTTGAACCTTCAGGCTCAGAGGTGGGGGCACTACCACCACAGAGTGCTTCGCTTAGGCTGCTGTGCCTATGTGACAACAGTGATTACACTTTGAAAGTAGTTAACGGTCTGTGAATCGCTGCTCTCAGGTCACGCAAAGTGCGATGTAAACACCAATCTTTCATCTTTGTTTCACAAGAAATTAGACAATTGTTATCAATTACACAATCAAAGATAAACTTACGGTGGTGATGGAAAGCTGAGGCACTTTCCAATCGACATTAATTCTCCGAAAGCATCGAAACCAAAACAAAGGAAACCGCGGGCTGGGGGTTCGAAATGCAAAGTGTCAGACGAGGGTGCTCTCATCTTTCCCAGCTCATGGGCTTCATTAAGCTGCAGACCGCCTTCAGTTGAAGCTGTGCGTTTGAACTCCTGATTGCACTTCCTGCTGGTCCCTTCATTGCGAGCGAATGTTGAAAGTTTTGTTAGTTTTGCAGACTCGATGAGCCATTCAGAGCAGAAGTTTTCTGATGCCGAGCCTACAAGCATTCCTTTCCGTCTTGATAGTTCTCTCAGCGTACTAAGTGTGGTTCCAGCTCAGGGATACGATTGCAGGATGGTTAGTTATTTTCCATCTAAAGCTAGAGTTTATGTAGCAAGGCCTGGCATCAAGGGGCTATATCAGGACCCAATAACAGAGGTCTGGGCTGTGCCCATGTTGGCTGCTCGGACCCCATGCCAGCAACAGCACTGGTGTCCATGACTTCCCTCCCTGTCCCTGAAATGGGAGACAAGCTGGCTTCTGGCTTCTGAGGTGGCATTTTTGTTGATGGAAGGCCAATGAAACTGTTGGCACTGGAGATGCCACCTCGTTCAGAATGACGGTGAGCCCTTGAGATGGTCGAATCAGAGGATGGTAGTCAGCAACCTCAGCAGTGCCACCATGAATGGTGGCCATTATTGGGATTGCATCCAGGTTGGGGTTTGGGAGCTGAGGAGCACTGGTGACTTTGGGGGGGGTGGTCCTCAAATTCATGTAAGTGGGGTCGAGGGCACAGTATGGGCTTCAAGCAGATCCCAGCAAAAGGTGTGGGAGGGGTCACCAAAGGCAGCTGGTAATGATCTCCCCTTTCTAGTTAGTAGAAATCCTGATCATTTTAAACAATGTGGCTTGTAAGTATTTTAACTCAGTGTTAGTTGTAGTGAGAACAGATTGCAGTTTGGCACAGCAGCAGCAATAGGGAAGGCTACTGCATT
The DNA here is from genome assembly GCF_030684315.1 of Stegostoma tigrinum. NCBI lineage: Eukaryota > Metazoa > Chordata > Chondrichthyes > Orectolobiformes > Stegostomatidae > Stegostoma > Stegostoma tigrinum. The sequence goes on from NC_081392.1 coordinate 5,239,456, forward strand.
GATCTGGTGACAGATTCCAACATTCTCCTTTAGTAACAACATTGCTGAGGCTAAAAGCTGTGGGTACAAGGTCCGTTCCAGCGCTGATCATTCTGTGTGATGCTGAGGAAATGCCGCATTGTGAGAAGCTCAGCCTCTTCAATGCAGAGACTAAACTGAGACCTCTCTCCTCTCTCAGGTAGATGCTAAAGATCCCACAGGACTGGGGGCAAGTGTCTGTGTGTTAAAACAAAGCAAGTTCATTATTGGCACTCAGGTATATTGGAAATAAACAATGTTATTCACTCGATTCACAAATACACATACTGTATGACATAATGGCAGTAGACTTTCAAAGGTATCCTGGAGGGGATGGTCCCTGTGGAAGGCTGACATGGGAGGCAAGGGAAGATGTGCCTGGTGGTGGCATCCTGCTAGAGGTGTTGGAATCGATGGCTAATGGTCCTCTGGATGTGGATACTTTTGCGATGGTAGGTGAAAACCAGAGGGACCCTATCACTGTTGTGAGAGGGTACAGAGCGGGTGAGGGCCAAAGTACAGCAGCTGGGTCAGATACAGCTGAGGGCCCTGTCAACCACAATGGTGGAAAATCCATGGTTGTGGAAGAAAGTGGACATTTTGGAGACCCCATGTCGAAACCGGCTTCAGCAGAACACATGTGACAGAGGCGGAAGAACTGGGAGAACAGAATACCGTCTTTACAGGAAGCAGGTTGTGAGAATGTAACTGTGAGAATCAATCCAGATCCAAAGAACCATGAGCCAACATTTCCATCACCTCCAGTGGGATGTCACCACCAGATACATATTCCCCTCCCTTCCCTTGTCTGCGTTCCTCAGGGACCCTTCCCTCTGGGACATTTTGATCCACTCTTCCTCCACTGCAACACACCGCCACAGCCTCACAGCACCTTCCCCTGCAACCGCAGAAGGTGCGACACCTGTCCATTCCTCACTATCCAAGGTCCCAAATATACCTTCCAGGTGAAGCAGCACTTTACCTGCCCCTCACACAATCCAGTCGACTGCATTTGCTGCTCACTATTTGGTCACCTCGACATTGGGGAAACAAAGTGTAGGCTGGGTGGGCGCTTCACAGATCAACTATACTCTGTCCACTAGAAAGATCCTGAGCTTCCAGTTGACTGCCACTTTAACACAACACCCTATTCCCTGGCCAGCATCCCTGTCTCAGGTTTACTGCAGTGTTCCAGTGAAACTCAGTGCAAGCTGGAAGAGCAGCACCTCATTTTCTGCTTGGGAACTCTACAGCAGTCAAGACTCAATATTAAATTCAATAACTTTAGGACCTGAACACCTTTTCCCAAGTCCTTAAACCAAGCCTCACACACCAGGCCCTGTCATAACCTGGGCTGCGACCACACACAACCCATTGTCAGCCACGAATAGTCCACATTAGCCACTATTGATTCTCCCAGGCTGACTGTTATCTATTCCTTTGTCTATCCAACTGTTTTTTTCTCTGTTTCTCTCTCTGGGCTCCATCACTTTCCCCTCACCCACTCCCACCACTCTGTCTTCAGCATATACATCAACATTTTCCTCGCTACCACCAGTTCTGAAGAAAAGTCGCTGGACCCGTAACATTAGCTCTGCTTTCTGTCCACAGATGCTGCCAGATTTGCTGATATTTTTCAGCAATTTCTGTTTTTTTTCCTGGTTTCTAGCATTCCCAGTTCTGTTTTTTGTTTAGGCATCTGGTAGGGTCTGCCATAGACAGAATTTTAATCTTTCCATTTATTCAGAGTGAAACAGACAGGCAAGCAGACTGGATTTTGATGAAATATCACTGGATTCAAAATGTCAACTCCACCTTTCTCTGTACAGAGCTGATAAGTTTCTCCAGCAAATTTCTGTTTTGGTGTGAGAAAATGCAGTTGCATTATCTGGTGGGAGTCGGCGGGGTTATTATTAATATTTATTGATAGCCTATCTGTAAACGGGGATACAGAGCAGTCAACAAAAACAGTCAGAGGTAGACCAAGTGAAAATGACAGAATGGTGGATACCGGAAACCAGCTTGTTGAAATTTTCTAGTTAAGGGTGAGAAGAAGAAATAGTATGCGTACCGTCAACCAAGACTATTGGCAATGAGATGAAGAAAGGGGCATGCATGGGATAAGAGCAAGGAGCATTCCACATCTTCCACAATGAATGGGGAAAGTGAGGAACCACAGGACTGGACTTAAAGGGATATGAATGAATGAATGAATGAATGAACATTATTGTCACATACTCACATGAGTACAGTGAAAAGTTTACAAGTAGCCACTTTACGGCACCATCTTGGATACAAAGGTACTGAGGTACAGCTTTTTGAGTACAAATTCTTAAGGTGGAAAAGTAAAGAAATAAAAACTCCAGCATTACAGAATCACAGTAATATTTTAACAAGTGAAGAAATAAAAAAAGAAATAAATCTGAGTCAGGCAGTTATGTTATTTTGTATCCATCTTTGTGCAGAAGTATTCTTGTTCAATATTTGGCATTGTTTGATTATTTTTGTCTGATTGGTTTTGGAGTGCTGGGTTGGTATTCTGATGAAACATCAGTGCGACATGTCAACTTTTCAGTCACCACATGGTCTGCAGTGGTTCAAGATGGCAGCTCATCAACTGTAACTGTACAAGGTGCTGGTGAGACCACACCTGAAGTTCTCAGAGCAGTTTTGGTTCCCTTATTTAAGGAAAGATTTCATTTCATCGGAAACAGTTCCAAGAAGGTTCACTAGGATGATCCCTGGTGTGGGAGGGACTGTCTTATGAGCAAAGGTTAAACAGGTTGGGGCTCTACTCCTTGGAGCTTAGAAGAATGAGGGAGATCTCACTGAAACACTTTGGATTCTGAAGGGGTTCGACAGGGTCAATGCTGAGATAATGTTTCCCCTCATGGGAGAGTCTAACACCAGAGGGGACAGTCTCAGAATAAAGAGGCACCAATTTAAGACTGAGACGAGGAGGGATTTCTTCTCTCAGAGGGCTGTGAGCCTTTGGAGATCCCTTTTACAGACAGCTGTGGGGAAGAGTCCTTGTGTATATTTAAGGCTGAGCTAGATTGATTCTTGATCAGACAGGGAATCGAGGATTATGGGGAAAAAGCAAAACAGTAGATGTGAGGGATCTGGGATCAGCCATGATACTATTGAGTAACAGAGCAGGCGCAAGGACACATTTGGCCTCCTGCTGTTCCTATTTCTATTGTCTCACTATGGCCTTATGATCGCAGCCTTTTCAGCTTCAGTGGAAACAAAACCCTTCAGTCCAACGTATCCTCATAACACAACACACAGGTATCAGTCAGATAAACCTCCTCCAATACATCAGCAGCCTCCCTTTAAAAAGAAGATCAGAACTGCACACATTATTTGACAGCCTGTATAACTGAAGCATGACATCTTTACTTTTGTGTTCAATTCCTTTTGCTTAATTCCTTCTGATATTCCCCACTATTACCCTCCTGTTACCATTCCACACCCTCCAGTCTTTGAACTGCTCAAATCTGATTACCTTTTGTACTGATTATAATGAGGGCAGCCAAGTCGACCTCATAGAATAGGAGTTCCCCAACTGGGGCTGTTAACCTGGTCCAATCAAGGAGCCCTGGCTGACAGATATAAACAGGAGTTCAGAAGTTTTGTTCATTCCAAGAGCTAGCTAGCCCTGAGGAAGCTAGATCAGCGTCAAGTACTTTGGGTGTCTAAATAAAACATGACTCAGTGACAGGATATCAGACTATGTAGAGTTATTTCACCTTTCAAATGCATCTCACTTCCAATTAAGTGTCACTGACCCAAAACTTTAATTCTGGCTCCCTCCCCTTAGATGCTACATTGCCCTGTCAAGCATTTCCAACACTTTCTGGTGATATTTCTGGCCATCATCGTTGCTAGTTGCAGTGAGAGTGTTGCAGTCTGTGAATGTGGAAGGTGAGAGAGCTGCACTTTGTGGCAAGAATCTGCATTCTGTACGTGACAAACGACAACACTTTCTGGTCACCAACCATTTAAGCTCCCCCTCCCACTTTTGTCTCAAAAGGACCTCAATAGGGCATAAAAATGGGAGATGGAATGATGGTGGGGCTCATGGGTGCCTTCCCCTTGGATTACAGAGTCTGATCACAAAGACAGCTCTTTCTCAGTTTTTCCTTGACATATTTTCCTCCTGGACAGGAAAATTGCTTGTAAGACAATCTATTTTACTGTATTTGCCTTTGCCAAGGGTGTGTTTATAGGATGGTATTATATTAGAACAGTTACTGTTTAGTAGTTAAATAGTCTATTATTCTGTTAATGGAGTTATGTTATACCACTTCTGCAGTTGATGACCGGCCTGTACCAAGAGTCCACGCTGTGTTTGTGAGAATATGTCCTGGCCGGCCAAATGGCTGTAACATTCACTGTGACTTTTTCAGGTTTGCAACAATGACAGTGTCTTTCGGTTCCACAGCCCCAACACATGGCTTGGCTTTTATTAACAATTTAATAATTCTCTTTGTGGATGTTCCACTTGACTTGAATTGAGCAGGCACCAGCCGTGGCTCCTGGCCTGTAGGCCCGACATGTGGGGCACTCTGGGTGGCGGTAGGCCCGAATGTGGGCTTTTGTTTCTTTTGTGGGGTGGAGCGTGGGTTGGGTCATCATAGGTCACCTATGGCAGTGTTGGTGCCCGGAGTGAGATCTCCCGGCTGTTGTAGGCCTGTAGCGGGGCCTTGCAGATGTCCTTGGGGTTGTGTATGGGGCAATGACAAGTGATGATGAACTCTGGTTCAGTGCTTTCTTTTTATTCTTTCATACCTCAAAATAGTGCCGGATTGTAGCGACAGATCACTTTTCAGTCTATGTCTCTAGATACGAGAGACAATAAATCGTTCATTCATTCAAAGTCACAAAGTCTGAAAACAATCTCTTAACAAGCTCCCTGAAGGCCTGAGAGACTCCCAGTTGACATAATAGGAGCCAACATGCTTCTCTCAGCCAGCACTAACCCCATCCTTTGGGAAAGTCATGAACTGACGGTCACAAAAGAGTGGCAGTTTGGCCAGGCCAGTGCAAGTTTTCTTGCTGTCCTGGCCTCGGTGACATCCTGATTCGGGACAGGAAGGTCCGGCCCAAGATCTTTGATGAAGCATTGACCAACCTGAACCATTCACTCCCAGGTGGTGAGTGACCTGTTGCATACTTTCCAGCACTTTCTGCTTCTAATTGTCCAACAAAATCAAATCCGTGCTGCATCGATGTACGTGACTCAAGAAAATCTCAAGCTACCTTTAGTTGCCTTGCAATCAACGTCAGCATCAGGGGAAATGTAGAATCCCTACAGTGTAGAAGCAGGCCATTTGGTCCATCGAGTCCACACCAACCCTATGAAAAGAACCCCATCCAACTGCCCTGTAACTCTGCATTTCCCATGGCTAATATAACTAGCCTGCACACCCATAGAGACTGTGGGCGATTTAGCATGGCCAATCCACCCAACTTGCACATCTTTGGACTGTGGTAGGAAATCGACACAAAGAGAATGTGCAAACTCCACTCAGACCGTCACCTGAAGGTGGAAATGAACCCAGGTCCCTGGTGCTGTGAGGCAGCAGTGCTCACTACATGACCCCAAATGCATTTTCCAGTCAAAACTCTGCAGCATCATCCTGGTAAACTCAAACTGACTACGGATTAAATCACTATGTGATTGAATGATACCACTTGTACTTTCCTGTTATAGCAAACGTATTTATTTAAGGAGTTTTTATAATTCACCTAACTCTCAGTCCTATGTTAATTCATCAGTGCTGGGGAACAATACACGGGCTGGCAAGAATGTTGATTAATTTTTTATATATATAAACAAACGTCATTTAGTTTAATCTCTGCATTATTTTAATAACTTTTACCAAATGGATTTTGGAATTTGCTGATTGCAGCTATGTCTCTGACAGATGGATTATACTAATTTCTCATCACCCACTCTGTTCCAGTGGGCTAACAAGGCCTGCGATTCTTTGAAAATACTGCCCAGAGTTGATAAGTCTGTCTACACTGATGTCCCACAAGGAATCACTTTATTTTGGAGATTGGAGAAAGAAAAAGAGATAGTTGCACCGTGCAAGCCCTCAGGCTCACCCGGTATGCTTTAAAACCATTGAAATTCTTTCTGAGTGTAATCACTGCTGTTATGTAAGAAACTCAGCAGCTATTTTGTGCACTGTGCTCTCTCCCCAGCACACACCAATGGGGCCATGATCTGTTTCAGTGACGCTTGTTGAGGGATCAATGTCAGCCAGGTCAGTTTTCTTGATGTCATTTTATGAGATGTGAGTGTCACAAGCTCAGCATCTCTTGGCCATCTCCAGATGTCCCTTGTGAAGGTAATAGTGTGTCGCCATAAACCACAACAGATGCTGTGGTGTCGGGGCTCTACCCCATCCCTGATAAGGAGGGAGCTCTGGGATTTTGACCCAGCGACACTAAAGGAACAGCCAATGCAGCTCCAGGTTGGGGAAAATCTACTTGCTCTCCTTCTGAATAATGTTGGGATCATTTAGATCTACTATTTAGATCTACTTGTAGATCTACTTTTAGATCCGCACAGAGCACCTTGAGAAAGGCTTCATCTGATGTCACCGGCTGGACTTAGTGTTCCCTCGGTCGGACGTGGCGTTTGCTCGGTCGGACGTGGCGTTCGCTAGGTCGGACGTGGCGTTCCCTCAGTCAGACTTCGTGTTCCCTCGGTCGGACGTGGCGTTCTCTCGGTCGGATGTGGTGTTTCCCTCGGTCGGATGTGGCGTTCTCTCGGTCGGACGTGGCGGTCTCTCAGACAGATGTGGTGTTCTCTTGGTCGGACGTGGCGTTCTTTCGGTCGGGCGTGGTGTTCCCTTGGTCAGACGTGGTGTTCTCTCGGTCAGACGAGGTGTTCCCTCGGTCAGACGTGGCATTCTCTCGGTCGGACTTAGCGTTCCCTCAGACAGACATGGTGTTCTCTCGGTCGGATGTGGCGTTCTGTCAGTCAGACATGGTGTTCTCTCAGACAGACATGCTGTTCTCTCCATGGGGCATGGCGTTCTCTCGGTCGGACATGGCGGTCTCTTGGTCGGGCGTGGCGTTCTCTCGGTCGGGCGTGGTGTTCTCTCGGTTGGACGTGGCCTTCTCTCAGTCAGACGTGGTGCTCCCTCGGTCGGACGTGGCGTTCTCTCAGTCGGATGTGGTGTTCCCTCGGTCGGACGTGGCGTTCTCTCGGTCAGACGTGGTGTTCCCTCGGTCGGATGTGGCGTTCTCTCAGTCAGACGTGGCGGTCTCTCAGACAGACATGGCGTTCTCTTGGTCGGACGTGGCATTCTCTCGGTCAGGCGTGGTGTTCCCTTGGTTGGACGTGGCGTTCCCTCGGTCAGACGGTGGCGTTCTCTCGGTCGACTTAGCATTCCCTCAGACAGACATGGTGTTCTCTCGGTCGGATGTGGCGTTCTGTCGGTCGGACATGGTGAACTCTCAGACAGACGTGGTGTTCTCTCCGTGGGAAGTGGCGTTCTCTCGGTTGGATGTGGTGTTCCCTTGGTTGGACGTGGCGTCCTCTCGGTCGGACGTGGCGGTCTCTCGGCTGGGCGTGGTGTTCTCTCGGTCGGATGTGGCGCTCCCTCGGTCGGACGTGGTGGTCTCTCGGGTAGATTTGGCGTTCTCTCAGACAGACATGGTGTTCCCTCGGTCGGACGTGTCATTCCCTCGGTTGGACATGGCGGTCTCTCAGTCGGACGTGGCGGTCTCTTGGTCGGACGTGGCGTTCTCTTGGTCGGGCCTGGTGTTCCCCTCGGTTGGATGTGGCATTCCCTCGGTCGGACGTGGCGGTCTCTCAGTCGGACATGGCATTTCCTCCGTCGGAAATGGTGATCTCTCAGTCAGATGTGGCGTTCTCTCGGTCGGACGTGGCGTTCTCTTGGTCGGACATGGGGTTCCCTCGGTCAGACGTGGTGTTCCCTCGGTCAGACGTGGCGTTCTCTCGGTCAGACTTAGCGTTCTCTCAGACAGACGTGGCGTTCTCTCGGTCGGACGTGACGTTCTCTCGGTCGGACGTGACATTCTCTCGGTCGGGCGTGGCGTTCTCTCGGTCGGGCGTGGTGTTCCCTCGTTCGGACGTGGTGTTCTCGCGGCCGGACGTGGTGTTCCCTCGGTCGGACGTGGCGTTCTCTCGGTCAGGCGTGGTGTTCCCTCGTTCGGACGTGGTGTTCTCACGGCCGGACGTGGTGTTCCCTCGGTCGGACGTGGCGTTCCCTCGGTCGGACGTGGCAGTCTCTCGGTCGGACCTGGTGTTCCCTCGGACGGACGTGGCGATCTCTCAGTCGGACGTGGTGTTCTCGCGGCCGGACGTGGTGTTCCCTCGGTCAGATGTGACAGTCTCTCGGTTGGACATAGCAGTCTCTTGGTTGGACATGGCGTTCTCTCAGTTGGACGCGGCATTCCCTCAGTCGGACGTGGCGTACTCTCGGTCGAACGTGGCGTTCTCGTGGCCGGACGTAGTGGTCTCTCGGTCGGACGTGGCGTTCTCTTGGTCAGATGTGGTGTTCCCTCAGTCAGATGTGGTGTTCCCTCGGTCGGACGTGGTGGTCTCTCGGTTGGACATGGCATTCTCTCAGTCGGACGTGTGGCTCTCTCGGCTGGGCGTGGTGTTCCTTTGGTTGGATGTGGTGTTCCCTCAGTCAGACGTGGTGTTCCCCCGGTCGGACGTGGTGGTCTCTCGGTCAGACTTAGCGTTCTTTCAAACAGACGTGGCGTTCTCTCGGTCGGATGTGGTGTTCCCTCGGTCGGACGTGGCGATCTCTCGGTCGGACGTGGTGTTCCCTCGTTTGGACGTGGCGTTCTCTCAGTCGGACGTGGTGTTCCCTCGGTCAGACATGACGGTCTCTCGGTTGGACATGGCGTTGTCTTGGTCGGCCGTGGCGTTGTCTCGGTCGGGCGTGGCGTTCTCTTGGTCAGATGTGGCGTTCTCTCGGTCGGACATGCGGTCTCTTGGTCGGACTTGGCGATTTCTCAGACAGATGTGGTGTTCCCTCGGTCAGACGTGGCATTCTCTAGGTCGGACGTGGCGTTCCCTTGGTCGAACGTGGCGATCTCTCGGTTGGACGTGGCGTTCTCTCGGTCGGACGTGGCGTTCCCTCGGTCGGACGTGGCGGTCTCTCGGGTAGACTTGGCCTTCTCTCAGTCAGACGTGGTGTTCCCTCGGTCGGACGTGGTGTTCTCTCAGTCAGACTTAGCGTTCTCTCAGACAGATGTGGTGTTCTCTCGGTCGGACGTGGTGTTCTCTCGGTCAGACGTGACGGTCTCTCGGTTGGAAAGGCAGTCTCTCGGTCGGACATGGCATTCTCTCAGTCGGACATGGCGGTCTCTCGGTCGGACGTGGCATTCTCTCAGTCAGACATGGCGGTCTCTCGGTCGGACGTGGCGTTCCCTCGGTCGGACGTAGCGGTCTCTCGGGCAGACTTGCCGTTCTCTCAGACAGATGTGGTGTTCTCTCGGTCGGTCATGGCGTTCTCTCGGTCGAACATGGCGATCTCTCAGTCGGACGTGGCGTTCTCTTGGTCGGACGTGGTGTTCCCTTGGTTGGACGTGGCGTTCTCACGGTCGGATGTGGTGTTCCCTCGGTCAGACGTGACGGTCTCTCAGTTGGACATGGCAGTCTTTCGGTTGGACATGGCGTTCTCTCAGTTGGACGTGGCATTCCCTCGGTCAGACGTGGCGTTCTCTCGGTTTGACATGGCGTTCTCTCTGTTGGACGTGGTGGTCCCTAGGTCGGACGTGGTGGTCCCTAGGTCGGACGTGGCGGTCTCTCGGGCAGACTTGCCATTCTCTCAGACAGATGTGGTGTTCTCTCGGTCGGACATGGCGTTCCCTCGGTCGAACGTGGCGATCTCTAGGTTGGACGTGGCGTTCTCTCGGTCGGACATGGCGTTCCCTCGGTCGGACGTGGTGGTCTCTCGGGCAGACGTGCCGTTCTCTCAGACAGATGTGGTGTTCTCTCAGACAGATGTGGTGTTCTCTCGGTCAGACGTGGCGTTCTCTCGGTCAAACGTGGTGTTCCCTCGGTTGAACGTGGCAGTCTCCTGATCGGACGTGGTGTTCCCTCGGTCGGACGTGGTGTTCCCTCGGTCGGACGTGGTGTTCCCTCGGTCGGATGTGGTGTTCCCTTGGTCGGACGTGGCGGTGTCTCGGTCGGACGTGGTGTTCTTGCGGCCGGACGTGGCGGTCTCTCGGTCGGACGTGGCGTTCTCTTGGTCGGACGTGGTGTTCCTTCGGTTGGACGTGGCATTCTCTCAGTCGGACGTGGTGTTCCCTTGGTCGGACGTGGCGGTCTCTCGGTTGGACACGGCAGTCTCTCGGTCGGGCGTGAAGTTGTCTTGGTCAGATGTGGTGTTCTCTCGGTCGTACATGGCGTTCTCTCAGTCGGACATGGCGGTCTCTCGGTCGACATGGTGTTCTCTTGGTTGGACGTGGCGTTCTCTAGGTCAGACGTGGCGTTCCCTCGGTCGGACGCGGTGTTCTCTTGGTCGGATGTGTTGTTCTTGCGGCTGGCAGTGGCCTCAGGTGGCTTCCAGCCTCAAGGTGATTCCAGAGCAGTCTCACAGCCTCGAGATCAAGCCCGGAACACCCTGGAGTCAAGTCTCAGAGTGGACTGGAGGCTAGGCGCCAGTGTGGGCTGGGTGCCAGAAGCTTAGGTTCAATTCCACCCTCGGGCTAAGGTCTGAACATCTCAATTTTTTTGTAATTTATTCCCTTGATTTGTAATGCTGAACTTTTTATTTCTGTATTGTTCTAATTTTTTTTCCCCTGAGAATTTGTTCTTAAGATTCCATATCTAGGTACCTATGTGCCATATGTGGTGATTTTCACTGTGGTCATGTGAGTACATGCGACAATAAACCTAACTCTACTTCCCATTCTCCGTTGCACAGCGCTCCTTCCCTACTGCATGCAAGTCTCAATGCAGTGCATAAGCTTCCGGATCGTAACTTGGGCCCACAAATTTCTGCCTCAGAAGTGAGAATGCTGCTAATCTGCACAGTTTCCAAAAGAAAGTCAACACATGTTCTTGAGTTATCATTTTATGATTATTGCACAAATTAGAGCTATCACCAAAATTGTGATTCTAATGGCAAGTGAGCATTGCTGTCTCAATATTTTGTTTTGCAAATGTATCCTTACAGATAGCATTCCCTGTGATAGCATTTAAATCAATGTTGGGTATAAATCATAGATGCGTATCAATACTTGATCTGATAAATTTAGTCGCGGAAACATATTAAAATGGGAGGCATAATTCACTGGCAGGTTTGACAGTGTGAGCTCGTCACAAACAACAAAACAATGAAAAACCGAGTTAATGCTGCATTTGATGGCCATAGTTGTTGGGGGAATATTGTAGATTCAGCAGGAACTCCTCTGATTGCTCAATCCCTCTTGACCTCTCCTATTAGTGGAGCATGTGAACCTCTAAACCTCCTTTCCTAACCTCAGGACAGCTCAAGATGTGTTAAAACTAATGTTTTTGAAGAGTGGTCACTGAGGTGACGTAAGGAAATTGCAGGCATTTTATGCACAGTATGATCCCAAAAACACATGAACATCATTTAAAGGTGTACCAAAATCTCACACATACATGAGAGATGTGTGAGCATCTCATACATTCACTACATGTACACAAAGCTCTGGTCTTTCAGATGTCAGCTTAGAGTTACACAGGTCATTTGCCCAGAGCAAAGTGGGAAATGAGAAGATATTGTTCTGCAAGAGTCTGAAAGAGTTAAAGCTAAGGAGTGCTTTGGACATCATCCATTGTGATGATCTCACATGGCCTTGCTGTGAGGAAGTGGAGAATATCATTCTACTGCAGGCCACAATGCTAAATGTAGTGAGAGTAGAACAGCAAGGCAGATCGAAGCTTTTGCATGCTCTAAGTGAGAGCTTAGTTTCACAATGAAGATAGGCCTAGGTCAGCATGAACATCATAAACATGTCAACCATAGGAACCAAAAGCTCTTGGAAGCTGTGGGGACTAAATCAGTAAGAGGAGGTCATGTATGGTCAGATGGGGAATATTGTGCAAGCTAGTACATCAAATTGTAGGAAGTTCATTCATTAATAGGAAGATATCTAACATCCTCAAGAGCAAAACACCAAAGCAAATATCTGATGAAAGAAGGCTATTGAAGAAACCTAGAACTAGAAACCTAATCTGTGTCCCAATTGAGGGACCCTTGGATACCACACAAAGGAAAATTTAGATATAAATACATCAGGATGAGGTCCCTAAAACAACTAAGAGAGTTGTGTTAACACTTGATGAAAGCCCAAAACATTGGGATTGAGTTGAAAAACTTACTCAGGCAGAAAAGTTAAATGAGTAAAACTTATCATTAGGGTCTTCCTCACAATTTCTGTCACAATTTCTGTTTTGCAAATGTGATTTGGACCTGCTATCATTATTAAGAAAGGTTGCCTCTTCTCATTGGTTTACATAGTAAGCTATCCTCTACTACTTAAGGAAAATGCAGCCCCTCTGGGTCCTAACCAGGGTAGTAACAGGGAGGCAATGGCCTAGTGGTGTTGTCACTGGACGGTTAACCCAGAGATCGAGATGTTCTGGGGACATGGGTTCAAATCCTGCCATGGCAGATGGTGGAATTTGAATTCAATAAATATCTGGAATTAAGAGTCTAATGATGACCAGGAATCCATTGCTGATTGTCGGGGGAAAACCCATCTGGTTCACTAATGCCCTTCAGGGAAGGAAACTGCCATCCTTACCCGGTCTGGATTAAATGTGACTCCAGACCCACAGCAATGTGGTTGACTTCTAACAGTCCTCTGGGCAATTAGGGATGGGCAATAAATGCTGCCTGGCCAGTGACGCTCTCATCCTGTGAACGAATAAAGGAGAAAACAGGAAAGCTGTAGATAACTCAGACAGTACGATAAGCTAAGGTGAGGATTTATTGTATAGCATGGTGGCAGTGTTGGAGATTGGATAATTCTTCAGGCTCAGCTCTGGGAAGAGCTGAATGTTTGGCAAACCAGCAGAGGAGAACCTTACAGCAAGGCAGAACTTCCTGCCGATGGGAAAATTGTTGTAGATTCATGGGGTATCATTTAGGCTTTTAATTCCAGATATTCACTGAATTCAAATTCCATTTATGAAGGTCACAATTAGCCGGATTTATCTGGAGAAGCCAGGGGTGTCTGGGTGACTGGTTCAGAGACATTACCACAAGCATTTAAAAGGTTAATATCACAATACTCTGTGAAAGCAAAGGCATAAAATGAACCGATTTAAGTGAATACTGCAAATTAGTATTGAGCATACATTCACAATTATAGGAATAAGGGAAATAGGTGCAGGAATAGGTCATTGGGCCTATCAAGCCTGCTCGGCCTTTCAACTAGATCATCTGCCTCAGTATCATTCGCCCACATTATCTCTCAATATCATTAGTATCTAGAAACTTCAGTGAGTGAGCCTCCACTGCCCTCTGGGGTAGAGAACTCCAAAGATTCATCTCCTTCCCAGTGAAGAAATTCCTCCTCAGCTCAGTCCTCAATGGCTTGCCTTTTGTTCTGAGACTGAGTCCTCTGGCTGAAGGTCTACATGCACCCCTCCTCCACCCTGAACTGTCTTTTCTACATATACCCTGTCAACCCACGGGAGAAGTTTCTATCTTTCAAAGAGATCTCCAGTCAGTCTTCTAAATGACAGACTGTTGAGGCCTGATCTCCTCAATATATCCTCACGATACAAGCCCAGGAACTGCCTTCGTTGCCCTCCCTCTATGACACGTATATCCTTCCTTAGGTGAGAATGACAGAATCATAACTCAAAGATACAAGTACGGCTTTGTTAAGTGAAATATAGCAGCAGACTTCCTGAACTTCCTTTTGACCTTTAGCTTTCCCCTTCATGTATACAATAGTGTTGCATGACAGTATCGGATGACAATAAATGATTTCCAAGTGAAGGTAATATACTGGCCCCACTGTAGGTCCACTGTGACCCGGAAATAATGTAACATAACCATAGGTCCCTACAGCGCTTACTCACTGTTTTGGAGTTGGGAGGAACCCAGTGAAAGTCTATGATCTATCCTTCATGGCCATACTGTATCAGAACATGTTTCAAAATGCACTTTATCCTTCCTATACACCGGGGTCAGTGATCGTCCCAAGAATTAAACTGTGAAAAGATCCGTTTGCATTTCCAGTGAGGTTGGAGTCATTGTAATAATGTGATATTTACCCATGATGGTAAAGGCATGCTTCAATTTTACACTATTCAGCATCTACGTCTGTCTTCTTCACACTCATGATATGGAGGTGCCGGTGTTGGACTGGGGTGTACAAGGTCAGAAATTACACGACACCAGGTTATGGTCCAGCAAGTTTATTTGCAATCACAAGCTTTTTGGTGAACTTCACCTGATGAAGGAGCAGTGCTCTGAAAACTCGTGATTTCAAATAAACCTGTTTGATTATAACCTGGTGTGGTGTGATTTCTGACTTTGTTCACACTCGAATAAGAATATCTCTTTGTGTGAAACTAATTTACCCTCCCTGCCGATTCTACCTGCTGTCGTCACTAAACATACTTTGTACAAGAGCGGTCTCTCATTTCAGAAAGAGCGGGCCAGTTAGATCAATCAACTGTGCAGTTGGCTCAGGGTGTAAAATGACGCCAATAACATGGGTCTGATTCCTGAACTAGTTGAGGTTATCAGAAAGGATTTTCCTTCCCAGCCTTGCTAGAGAAGCGGTGACCATCAGGTTAAACCACCTTTCTAATGAGAAGGCAGTCCTTAGTCCAGCAGAACTAAGGCAGCTTTGCCTGTACTTGTACAGTCATAGAGTCGTACAGCATGGAAGCAGACCCTTCGGTCCAACTAGTCCATGCTGACCATAATCCCAAACTAAACTAGTCCCACCTGCCTGCTCCTGGCCCATATCCCTCCAAACCTTTCCTATTCATATATCCATCTAAATGTCTTTTAAACGTTGTAATTGTATCCACATTCACCAGTTACTCAGGAATTTAATGCAGACATTTACAGACTGAATGCAAAGCGGCAGAGAAAAACAATTACAAACAAGACACAGCAGGCCAGTCGCAGAATGATACATCGAGCACAAAACTGCACAAACACAATTACGGGCTGAACATTGCACAACAGCATGGAGCAAATTCAAATGATGTGGCAAAAATCTAAATACTATATAAAGACAATTCCACTTCATATTCAAAAAGGCTGACTTTATAAATCTGTGAATTTCACCCTGGAAACTACAGATTAATCTCACTTATTGGAGAAGATGTTATGACAGTGCAAGGACCTGAAGAGTTAACTTTTTCACACGGAGGGTGGTGCACGTATGGAATAAGGTTCCAGAGGAAGTGCTGAAGGCTGGTACAACTACAACGTTTAAAAGGCATCTGGATGGGTACATGGATAGGAAAGGTTTAGAGGGATATGGGCCAAATACTGGAGAATGTGACTAGGTTGGATTGGGATGCCTGGTTGGTGTGGACAAGTTGGACTGAAGGGTGTGTTTCCATGCTGTGTAAGTCTATGACTCTAAAGGATGTAAATGCATTGTAAGATATAATAGGAACTGCCGATGCTGGAGAATCTGAGATAACAAGGTGTAGAGCTGGATGAACACAGCAGGCCAAGCAGCATCAAAGGAGCAGGAAGGCTGAAGTTTCAGTTCCGGACGCTTCCACCCATTTCTGAAGAAGGGTCCAGGCCTGAAACATCAGCCTTCCTGCTCCTCTGATGCTGCTTGGCCTGCTGTGTTCATCCAGCTCTACACCTTGTTATCTTAAATGCATTGTAAGTAGTTCAGAGAAGGTTTACTGGAATAGATTGGAAGGGGAGTGGAAAGTTGTCTTATGATGAAAGTTGGGACAGGTTAAGCTTGTACCCACTGGAGTCAAGAAGAGTTAGAGGTAACTTGATTGCAATATATATGATTCTGAGGAGACTTAACAGTGGAGGGAATGTTTCCTCTTGTGTGGGAATCTAAAACTAGAGGGTTAGTGTTTAAAATTAAGGTGTTGCCCTCTTAAGACGGAGCTCAGGATATTTTTCTCACATCCAGTCGAGAGTCTTTGGAACCCTCTTCCTCAAAGAGGGTGGGAAAGCAGTGCATTTGAATATTGTTAAGGCTGGATTAGATTGACTCTCAGCATGCAAAATGGTAAAAGGTTATTGAGAGTAGGTGGGATTCTGACTGAATGGTGGAACAATTTCAAGCGTCGGAGTGGTCTGAACTGCCCACACACGTATGTTCTTAGGGCTGTATACCAAACAAGACCATGGATAGATTGAATTTCTTTGGCTCAGCTTTTGTTATAAAGCTGCGAGTCAACTTTTGCACGAGCAGCATTTGGCAAAGGTGGAAAATCACTCTCTCCCATCACTTTGGTCTCAGGGAGTTCAAAGAATCCCCACAGTGTGGAAGCAGGCCAATCAGCCCATCAAGTCCATACTGACTCTCTGAGCAGAAGATCCACCCAGACCCAGCCCCATCTCTGTACCCTTGCACTTCCGTATGGCCAATCCACCTAACCCGCACACCCCTGGAGACTATGGGGCACTCCCGTATGGCCAATCCACCTAACCTGCACACCCCTGGAGACTATGGGGCACTCCCGTATGGCCAATCCACCTAACCCGCACACCCCTGGAGACTATGGGGCACTTCCGTATGGCCAATCCACCTAACCCGCACACCCCTGGAGACGATTGGGCACTTCCGTATGGCCAATCCTCCTAACCCGCACACCCCTGGAGACTATGGGGCACTTCCGTATGGCCAATCCACCTAACCCGCACACCCCTGGAGACTATGGGGCACTTCCGTATGGCCAATCCACCTAACCCGCACACCCCTGGAGACTATGGGGCACTTCCGTATGGCCAATCCACCTAACCCGCACACCCCTAGAGACTATGGGGCACTTCCGTATGGCCAATCCACCTAACCCGCACACCCCTGGAGACTATGGGGCACTTCCGTATGGCCAATCCACCTAACCTGCACATCTTTGGATTGTGGGAGGAAACCAGAGGGCCCGGATGAAACTCATGCAGACCCGGGGAGAATGTGCAGACTCCACACAGACAGTCACCCGAGGCTGGGATTGAACCCCAGTCCCTGGCTCTGTGAGGCAGCAGTGCTAACCACTGAACCACAGTGCCACCCTTTGTCATGTTATAAACTCTTCCTGACCCCCAGAAGGAGCTTAAATAGAACCAATCACTGCTATGTGTATGATTCTTGGTATATAAGAAGGCAGAGGGAAGGCTCATGTAGCTTGGTAGAATCCCTAGCTCTGGGCCTGAAGGCTTGGTTTCAAGTCGCACAAGATATTCTAAAAATCTAGTCAGCTGCCTGCTAACCTCCCAATTCCACAAGTAATTTTCTGTCCCCTTACTCTTGGGCATTGCTTCTGTCTCAGTCACCAATCTCAGATTCCAACTGGGTTCGAAATAATTGAAGAGGCACGAGGCAAGACTGGTAAAGGTAACCATAGGCAAGGGGTGAGGTTAAAAAGGCTGGATGTTCATGCATCAGTTGGCACAGGAATTGAGCCCATTCTGTTGGCATTTGTTGGCGTTGCAAATCAGCTGCCCAGCCAACAGAGTGAACTGACTACCAAGTGCTTTAGCACAGCTGCAACAGGCTGTCTTCTAGTAAACTTCTCTACATTCACAAACCACTTTGCTTCAGCACCCTGAGAAACCAACAACAAACTGCAAAATAAACTCACTGAGGCCCAGTTTTACCAGAAATTGGCTAAGTGCCAACTTTGCCCAGTTGTATGGAACGTTTCTCTCCACACACCCTGACGAGCTTCCGCATGCCATCTTCCCAAACTCGGCTCATCACTTTGGCACTATGTCCATTTGGTGCCCTACACATCACATCTTACCACTTCCCACTGGTGGAAGAAGTATTCGCCAATGTGAGAGCCTCCTGGGATTTCTGGCACCATCTTTAAAGCCCAATGATGCACCCAGTCAAGTGCTGGCAGTCCACAGATGCCCAGCATAGACTCTGTCCCTGGCCCCTGTTATGTTCCGCTGCCCATGCCATTTGCCCTGCGATGTTAGTTACTGACGGCTGTCGAAACAGATTGCTGGAATCACCAGGCACAAAAGCGGCTTCTACATTTTTTTAATGCAAAAACAAACCTCCAGACCTCCCTGCAACAAGACCATAAAAACAACTCAAAAAATGGAACTAAAATGATGCCTCCTCAACCCTAACCCTAATCCTAAATTGAATCCTAATCTTAATCCTAGATCTAATCATAATCCTAACTCTAACCTATTCATGGCACCCTGAAAGTTCAGGTCTAGTCTATAATTTATAATAAAAAGAACATGTACAAAGTCTGTTGAGTTAAAGAAAATAATTACCTTATTTAGGAAGAATCTCACAATGTCTTCACCTTGCCAAGGGAAAGCGAGATCATATGACATTGTATGGCCTCCTGTGATGATGCATACTGTCTCACCATCCTGACTTGGAAATATATTGCTGTTTCTTCAGTGTCACTGGGTCAAAATTCTGGAATTCCCTCCTTAAGGACGTTGTGGATCTGCCTACAATGCACAGACTGCAATGGTTCAAAAAGGCAACTCACTACCTTCTCAAAGGTACGGCCAGTAAATGCTAGCCAAGCCAGTTTTGCCTACGTTCTATAAATAAGTTAAAAAATCGTCCCTTTTGATGGTCTTTATCTTCTAATCCAGGTTTAATGAGACCTGAATTCATTAAATAGTCCAACATTGGGATGTGTGGACCCTGCAAAGGGGGGCAGGCTGTGTTTGCTGAAGTTTGTGATTGTGGTGTTTACATTTTCCTTTCACATTCGAGACTGTTGGAGACTTTTGAAATTGTTGACCCTTTTGAGAATGCCCTCTTCTCCAGTTTAGGGCAGGCCATGAGCTAGAGCTTCCCATGTATCAAGGGGAATATTGTAGTTGCTTTCCAGGGAGGTTTTAACACTGCCTTCTTGTTAACCATTGGCTTGGACGAGACTCAGAGTTGGGGGTTTGGTTTGGGAATCTTGTGTCAAGCACATGGGCAGTATGGCTCAGTCTCCTCCAGCCCCACTGCCCTCTGAGATATCTGACCATCTTTCACTTAGTCTTCCTGATCATTCCCAATTTTTATTGCTCCACATTTGGTGGTGGTGCCTTCAGTTGTTTCGGCCCCAAGCTCATGAGTTTTGTTCTTCTATGTCCGTCTCTTTCTTTCACTTCCCTCCCACACACCTCTGGTTGTTGTAATTCATATCTCCCAATGTGGGCAGGTGTCAAAATGTAAAATTTGTTTGCTTTAATTAACTATAAGACAGGGATTAACTACAGTTACAGCTAATTCAAAAGTCCAAATGTGCAGGTTGGGTGGTTTGGCCATGCTATAGTGCCCAGGGATGCGCAGGTTCGGTGGATTAGCCATGCCATAGTGCCCAGGGATGCGCAGGTTGGGTGGATTAGCCATGCCATAGTGCCCAGGGATGCGCAGGTTGGGTGGATTAGCCATGCCATAGTGCCCAGGGATGCGCAGGTTGGGTGGATTAGCCATGCCATAGTGCCCAGGGATGCGCAGGTTGGGTGGATTAGCCATGCCATAGTGCCCAGGGATGCGCAGGTTGGGTGGATTAGCCATGCCATAGTGCCCAGGGATGCGCAGGTTGGGTGGATTAGCCATGCCATAGTGCCCAGGGATGCGCAGGTTGGGTGGATTAGCCATGCCATAGTGCCCAGGGATGCGCAGGTTGGGTGGATTAGCCATGCCATAGTGCCCAGGGATGCGCAGGTTGGGTGGATTAGCCATGCCATAGTGCCCAGGGATGCGCAGGTTGGGTGGATTAGCCATGCCATAGTGCCCAGGGATGCGCAGGTTGGGTGGATTAGCCATGCCATAGTGCCCAGGGATGCGCAGGTTCGGTGGTTTGGCCATGCCATAGTGCCCAGGGATGCGCAGGTTAGGTAAATTGGCCATGTTATAGTGCCCAGGGATGTGCAGGTTGGGCGGATTGGCTATGCAATAGTGCCCAGCTTTGCGCAGGTTGGGTGAATTAGCTATGGGAAATGCAGGGTTACAGGGATATATAATACGGGGATAACTGTGGGGAGGGGGATGGATCTGGGTGGGGTGCCCTTTGGAGGGTCAGTGAAGACTTGATGGGCCAAATGGCTTGCCTCCACGCTGTAGGGATTCTATGATTTTATGATGGTTAGACACGTGACTCACATGTCACAGACTTAGTTCAATTTTCTACATTAAAGCCTTAGCAAAGGGCAGCACTTAACGGTCACTTTCAGTCCACAACCTCTCACTGATCAGGCTTTTGTCCCTTGACTGAAGTCTATCTGCTACCTCACTTTATAATTTCCAAATTACCATTTTGTACTCGGTTCCCAGCTTGGCTGTGTGCTGCATTGGTTAAAACTCCACTTGTGTCCAGCTGATTGATCAGTCATCTCTCAAATGGTTCCTCCAAGATGGTACCTTGAGCCTGGAATATGTCACACAGGGCAGATCCAAATTTGTATTTCTCAACTGTTTGCTCATCATTGAATGATAATAAAATCATACAGTACAGAAGGAACCCTTCAGCACAACACAACTATCCTGGCAAGCATAAACCACTACCTACAATAGTTCCACTTTCCCACACTAGACCTGTTGCCTTGAATATTATACTTCAAATGTTCAATCAAGTGCAGCAAACTTTCTTTTAACCGGCACCTTGTGAACCAGCACTCTCAATAAACAGGCAAAAATTATACACCTCAAATACTGCAAAATTTAGTGTATTATTCTGTTCAATTGTTACAGTTCTTAATTTATTCACATCAATTTAAATAAACTTGTTCAATCAAATGGCCACATGTAATGACAACTGTTCATTCAATTTCTAGTCAATTTCTCCTCAAATACTGCAATCTATTGTGATGTTCGAGTCATCAGTTGCTGGTTAAGTGAAGAGGCTCTCTGCCAGTAAGTTTATTTAAGGCCAAGTTTCATTATTATTTAAGTGATTTATGCTGTAAATAAGGTATAACAGTGATGCATAAACCCCCTGCATTATGTTTCTATTATTTTCTGTGTGTCTTTGCAGTGATAATGTGGACCTGTTGATCAACTGGAATATCTGACCAATCGGTACACACTCTTGATCCCATTGGTACTGGATACCAAGAAGTTTGCAATTCTTTCTCAAAGTTTTGACACTGAGCACTGAACAAGAATAATTTTTGTCCCATTGCATGGTTGTTTAGCTTGACATATTTACAGCCGTTACTGGTTAAAAGGTGAGCAGCCTCCCTGAGGTAACCCACATTCTAACAACGTTTAAAAAAAGGATTTTTACATTGTCTGAACTCGCCCTTTTCACAAGCGACTATAGCTAACTTGTGCATCATGCGTTGGGTGGTTCTGCAGCAACTGGAACACAATTTTAACTGATAAAGGTATGACAACTGAGTTCTGAAGTTTCATAACAAAATAAGCTCAATCCTACACTATGTTAAGGGTGGCATGATAGCTCACAGCACCAGAGACCCGGGTTCGATTCCAGCCTCAGGTGACTATCTGTGTGCACTTTGCACATTCTCCCCTCATCTGCATGCGTTTCCTCTCACATTCCAAAAATGCGCAAGTTAGGTGCATTAGCCGTGCTAAGTTGTCCTAAATATCCAGAATGTGCAAGCTTGATGGCTCGGCTAAAGATGTAAAGATGGGATACCGTGGGTGTGAGTGGGATGTTATCCAGAGGGCTAGTACAGACTCAGTGGGCTGAATGGCCTCTTTCTGCACAGTAGGGATTCTGTGTTGCTTCTTGGAATGTCTTAATATGTTAAAGGGGCTCAATAGTTGGTGCTTAGAACAGCACGAGATACTTGATGCTGTACTTAGGAGTCAGCTCAATCAGATTTGGTGCATGTTGTTTATCACAGTGTACTGCATGTCCTCTGCATTTGGCTAGGACACAATTTTAAAACCACTGGTGGAAACAGGTCTTTGACAGGCATTTGTTTGGACCAAAGCTCAGCCCTTTCATCCATCTGAATGCAATTTTGCCTGAAAAAAAATGCACATGCGGGAGCTGAACCCTGACGAAACATGACCGGGGGGGGAGAGAGAGAGAGAGAGAGAGAGAGAGAGAGAGAGAGAGAGAGTGATAGAGGGAGAGAGAGAGAGAGAGAGGTTGAAGAGTGGTCCTCAGTGGGACTTGTAATCACTTCACCCGACATCAAAGCTGGCTGTAGGTTAGATGTCTTTGGAGGCTGGCCTCTCATGGGCAGGCTAGTCAAGTGTGAAATCTGTGTGAAATTACTCTCGACACATCCCACTCACACCCGAGGGAATTAACCAGGAATAAGGAATATTCTCAAACCCGCAGCCCTTAGTAAAGTAAAATAAATACTGTAACCCAAAATGGACCCTGAGCCGATCCGGGGATAGAAAACTCCACGAAGTTACAGGAAAGTTGTTTTCCCATTTCATAGAGTCATGTACTTCATAGAACACAGAAACGGACAATTCTGTCCGACCAGTCCGTGCTGAACATCATCCCAAACTAAATCCCACCTGCCTTCTCCCGGCCCATATCCCTCCAAACCTGTCCTGATTGTGTACCTGTCCAAAATGCCTTTTAAACGTTGTAATTGTATCCACATCCACCACTTCTTTAGGAAGTTCATTCCACACACAAACCACCCTCTGAAATCCCCCATCCTAGGGAAAAGACAGCAACCATTAACTCTGAGATAACACGGTGTCGAGCTGGAGGAACGCAGCAGGCCAGCAGCATCAGAGGAGCAGGAAGGCTGACGTTTCGGCTCTGGACCCTTTTTCAGAAATGGGGTCCACACATTGTTGTCTCAGATTCTCCAACATTGGCAGTTCCCACTATCTCTGAACTGTTAACTCTATCTCTAACCCTCATTACTTCAGAAACTTCTATCAGGTCGCTTCTCAACCTCCCATGATCCAGTGAAAAAAAATCTCAGCCTAACCAGTTTTTCCTCATAACTCAAACCTTCCATATGGCAAAATGAATGAAGCTGGACAGGGCGTAAAAACCAGTGTCACCACTGATTCCATCAGTTTTCCAACAGTCAGGCTAAGTTAGCACAGGACAAAGTAACTCTCACTCCAGCAAAGTCCATGTGACGTTTTATTATCTGGCACCATTGGGCCCGGGAGTGTACTGGGGTGATTATTCTAATTGATCGAGAGGTGCACATAATTAATGTAAAAACATACACGAAGTAATAGAAATGTAATGCAAAATGGTATACACATCACTGCTATATACTTTATTGTTGGTATAAATCACTTAAATAATAATACAACCATGCCATAAATAAAAATTACTGGCAAATAGCCTCCCAAGTGCAGTTCTGGTCACCTTGCTTTAGAAATGATATTATTAAATTGGAGAGGGTGCAGAAAAGATTTACTAGGATGTTGCTGGGACTGGAGTGTTTGAGTTATTAGGAAAGGCTGAGGCTTTTTTTTTCCCAGTAGCATCGGAGGTTGAGGTGCAACCTTATAGAGGTTTACAAAATCATGAGAGCTATAGATAAGCTATAGCAAAGGTCTTTACCCCAGGGTAAGGGAATTAGAGACCAGAGGTTTAAGGTGAGATGAGAAAGATTTAAAAGGGACCTGAGGGGCTATTTTTTTAGACAGAATGTGGTTTGTACATGGAACAAGCTGCTGGAGGAAGTGATAAATACAGGTGCAGTTACAATATTTAAAAGACATTTGGACAAGTGCATGAATAGGATGTACACAGACACAGGGAGAACATGCAAACTCCATACGGACAGAGGGTGGAATCAAACCCAGGTTCTTGACGCTGTGAGGCAGCAGAGCTAATGACTGAGCCATGGTGCTTCCCATGACAAGTGCAATCTTGGCTAACATATGGGAAAGGGCTACAAAATGATGACTGCAGCGATTTAAGAAGGCAGCCCGCTATACCTTCTCAAGCAGAAACTAGATTGGGCAATAAATGCTGGCCTTGTCAATGATGCCGTTGTGGGTAGGGATACACGCAATGCTATTACAGAGGGAGTTCCAGGATTTTGACTCAGCGACAATGAAGGAACAGAGATATATTTCCAAGTCAGAATGGTGAGTGGTTTAGAAGGAAATGGCAGGTAGTGGTGTCCCCATGTGTCTGCTGCAGCTGAGCTTTGTAATCATAGGGATCATGGGTTTAGAGAGCATTGGTGAGTTGCTGCAGTGCATCTTGGCGATAGTACACACTGCTGCTTCTGTTGCCTGTGGTGGAGGGAGTGAATACTTGTGGATGTAGTGCTAATCCAGCAGGGGCTTCTTTGTCCTGGATGGTGTGAAGCTTCTTGAGTGTTGCTGGGGCTGCGCCCATCCAGGGCAAGTGGGGAGTATTCCATCACACTCCTGACTTGTGCCTTGTAGATGATGGAGAGGCTTTGGGGAGTCAGGAGTTTATTTACCTACACAGAACTCGTCTCAGATCTGTTCATGACTCTGTGAAATCTCCTCACGTCCAGACAGCTAAACTGTTCCCTGTAGTATTTTATAACCAACCTGACCTGAGATGTCATGACACAAGTTTGGAGCAGGTGGGAGTTGAACCCAAAATTCCTGGGTCAGAGGTAGGGATACTACCATAATGTTGCAAGAGCACTCAATGCTTACTGTAAAGCCACCATTGTTCTGGAGGGCCGCAGGGCTGCTCTCTCATTAGAGACAGTCGACTGGTGGTGTGTTTAACCTGAGGGGTCACCATGCCTCAGACTCCTTGTTGGTTTGGGAAACTGGAAAATCCCAATCAGCCTCCTTAACAAGGCATTACAAGGTTCTTAATGAGGCTAATTGACCACACACTCCCCAGGGGTCGACAATCAGGAATCCTGACAACATTTAATCAGCCTTTGCTAAAAGGGCCAATGGTGGCAGCAATGCTATTTTCAGGCTCTGCTGTATCCGCGCCTCCTGACATGGCTTGAAAATTCTCCTCTATGTTTTAAATGACCAGTGCTTTCGATTGGCGTGTATGTGTACACCCATAGGCTGAAATGGTGTCATTTAGGGATGTTGGCACAGGGGACATTTACAAGGAGGTTGCCAGGTGGGGATAATTTCCAGAAAAGGTTGGACCAGGCAAGTGTTGTCCCTGGATCAGAGGAGCCTGAGGGGAGATTTGACTGAGCTACACAAGGTTGTGAGGGGCCTTGAATAGGGTGGATGGGGTCAACCTATTTCCAAATCAGTGTAGGGATCATTGACTGGTGTAATAGACTTAGTGATTTCTGGAAGGATTAGACAGGAGAAATGTCTTTTCACCCAGGGACGTCTGATAAAGCTCGAAATGTTAGCTGGCTTTCTCTCCATGGATGCTGCCTGAACTGCTGTGATCTTCGGCATATTTTGTTTTCAGGATTTAAAAAAGACTGTCCAGCGATGTGAACCAAGTGATGGATAAGGCTAGTGCTGGGGACAAGAGTTCCTCATTTTTCAGCTCCACATTTTTCTATGTTTTCTAAATATTCTAAATGACCGAATCAGAGGAGTGTGCAGGGATGTGGGGAAAGGACAGGGGGTGGGCAGTCCACAAACTGCTCCTGAGGAGGGGCAGCACAGATCACAATGGGTCAAATGGCTTTCTGTGTACTGTAACAATTCTAAGAGACATGCACGAAAAGATTCCCTATGCGTTTACCCTTTCAATTAAGTGTGAATCAAATTCTTGGGGGTTATTTATTGACCTGAGGGAGTACTGCACCAACTGCACAAAGCAGGGAAGAGATGGTACATTTAGCTAAAAATAATGAACTTTTGAATCTTCAAAGCTTCCCCACCATCTACAAGGCTCAAATCAGGATTATGCTGGATTACTTACCATGTGTAAGAAAAATAAGGAAGCTACACACCATGTAGGACAAAGTAATTTGTTTGAATGGGATGCCTGTCACTGGACTGTCACTGTTTCCATCCACACTGCAATGATGTTGCATCCACATGCAGTAATGTACAAAAGGTTGCTCTTTTGTTCTGTGATTTTATGTCAACATCCAAGAGATTGGGATCAAGACAGTTTGGTGAGGAAAAGGCAAGGTCTTCAGCCCTGGACTTCTTTATAAGTGTTTATTTCGTAGTATTTCATAAATATTACAACACACAGTATTCAGAGATAAACTAGGCTCTAATCTTTATGTTATATTATTGAAAATCTATTCCATAAACTCTACTGCTGTCTATCCATGTGTTTGTCTGTATCAACTTGAAAACACATCCAACAGATTAATCAACAGCTTCTTCCCCATACTCTTCAGACTTATGAGTAGATCTTTCATATATTACAGCTGACCTTTCTCTGCACCTTCTCCGTGGCTGTTACACTATATTCTGCATTTTGTTCTATCACCCCCATGTACTTACGTAAGGTATGATTTGCCTTGCTAGCATCGGGCAGCACGGTAGCTCAGACGTTAGCACAGCTCCTCACAGTGCCAGGGACCCAGGTTCAATTCGAGCGTTGGACGACTGTCTGTCTGGAGTTTGCACATTCTTCCTCTGTCTGCTTGGGTTCCCTGTACATTCTCCAGTTTTCTCCCACAGTTCTAAGATGTGCAGCTTTAGGTGGATTGGCCATGCTAAATTTCCCCAAAGCATCGAGGGATGTGCAGACTAGGTGGGTTAGCCATGAGAATTGTAGGGTTACAAGGATAGGATGGGACTGGGTGGGATGCTCTTTGGAGGGAAGATGGGAACTCAATGGGCCAAATGGCCTGTTTCCACACTGTAGGGATTCCATGATTAAAAACAATATTTTTTACTGTATCTCGATAAATGTGACAATAAATCAGATTAAAACATATTTCAAACATGTACATGGCTAGACTTCACCTGCTGCCTGGTACTTAACATCCTTCTCTCTCTTCCCTTAATTCTGCTCACACTGTTCTATTAATACCCATTGAGGAACATCACTGTGACATCCTCACAACATTGCTCCAGGGTCCTAAAGTTGTTATGCAACACTTACTTCCACTGTGATCTCTATAATGAGGAGAGAGACAACAACAGGCATATACTGGGTATAACATCACAATCACATTCCCCTCCAGGTCACATCACGGCATGTTTTATTGTTGCTCAGATATTGCTGTTGCCCAACTGCAGAAAATTTGGAATCAGTGTTTATCATACAGAAGATAATACAGGCAGTATTAATTATATAAAATATTAGATATGTGGTCTTTGTTATATACACGGTCACATAAATACCATTTATCATACAGAGGATAATGTATCTCATGCATATTATACAGACAATCACGTATAGAGTCTATATCAATGGGAAACGGTGGTACAATGGTAGAGACATTGGCTTGGTAATCCAGAAACCTTGGCTGAGGTTCTCAGGATGTGTCTTAAAATTTCACATGGCAGATGGCAAAATGTGAATGCAAATGAAACTGGAGATATGGAGTCACAGAACTGTACAGCATGGAAACAGGCCCTACGGTCCAATATGTCTTTGTCAACCAGATATCCTAAATTAATCTAGTCCCATTTGCCAGCATTTGGCCCATATCCCTCTACACTCTTCTGAGTCATATACCCATCCAGGAGCATTATAATTGTACCAACGTCTACCACTTCCCCTGGCAGCTCATTTCATACACACTCCACCCTCTGTGTGAAAAAGTTACCCCTTATGTCCCTTTTAAATCTTTCCCTTTTCACCTTACACTTATGATATTGAGGGACTCCTCCATCCCAGGGAAAAGACCTTGTCTATTCACCCTATCCACGCCTCACATGATCTTATAAACCTCTATAAGATCACCCTCAGCCTCCTATGCTCCACGGAAAATAGCCCCAGGCTATTCGGACTCTCCCTGTAGATCAAACCCTCCAGCCCTGGAAAGGTCCTTGTAAGTATTTTTCGAACCCTTTCAAGTTTCACAACATCCTTCCTATAGCACGGAAACCAGAATTGAACACGGTATTTCAGATGTGACCGAACCAATGTCCTGTACAGGTGCAACATGACCTCCCAACTCTTATACTCAGTGCACTGACCAATAAATGCAACTGTATCAAACCTTCTTCATTACCCTGTCGACCTGCAAGTCCACTTTTCAGGAAAGTTTAATGAAACAAATCTAGCCTGTTAGTATCACGTAACCACTGCCAACTTTTGTAAAAGTCCATCCACTTGCCTATTGTCCTTCAGGAAAGGAAGTCTGCCATCCTTACCATGTATGGCCTACAGGTGACTCCAAACCCACAAGAACATTGTTGGCTCTTAACTGCCCACTGGACATTAAAACCTGGCCTGGCTGGCATCCTGTGAATGAATACTAAAAAAACATCATTTAAAGAATGAAAATAATGCATGACATCAAAAGAGAGACTGATCTAATTCTAATAATCTAATTGTCTCAGCCCTTGGGCATTTTACTAGAACCAACTATCATTGCTGCTTCCCTCCATTATTAGGTCAGAAGTGGGGATGTTCACCGATGACTGTACAAAGTTTAGTGTCATTCATGACTCCTCTGATACTAAAGTAGTCCATGTCCATATGCAGCAAGATTTGGACAATATTCAAGCTTCAGCTGATGTGTTAGAACATAGAACAGTACAGCACAGAACAGGCCCTTCAGCCCACGATGTTGTGCCGACCATTGATCCTCATGTATGCACCCTCAAATTTCTGTGACCATATGCATGTCCGGCAGTCTCTTAAATGACCCCAATGACCTTGCTTCCACAACTGCTGCTGGCAACGCAATCCATGCTCTCACAACTCTCTGTGTAAAGAACCCGCCTCTGACATCCCCTCTATACTTTCCTCCAACCAGCTTAAAACTATGATCCCTCGTGTTAGCCATTTCTGCCCTGGGAAATAGTCTCTGGCTATCAACTCTATCTATGCCTCTCATTATCTTGTATACCTCAATTAGGTCCCCTCTCCTCCTCCTTTTCTCCAATGAAAAAAGTCCGAGCTCAGTCAACCTCTCTTCATAAGATAAGCCCTCCAGTCCAAGCAGCATCCTGGTAAACCTCTTCTCCAAAGCATCCACATCTTTCCTATAATAGGGCGACCAGAACTGGACGCAGTATTCCAAGTGCGGTCTAACCAAAGTTTTATAGAGCTGCAACAAGATCTCACGACTCTTAAACTCAATCCCTCTGTTAATGAAAGCCAAAACACCATATGCTTTCTTAACAACCCTGTCCACTTGGGTGGCAATTTTAAGGGATCTATGTATCTGCACACCAAGATCCCTCTGTTCCTCCACACTGCCAAGAATCCTATCCTTAATCCAGTACTCAGCTTTCAAATTCTACCTTCCAAAATGCATTACCTCGCATTTATCCAGGTTGAACTCCATCTGCCACCTCTCAGCCCATCTCTGCAACCTGTCAATGTCCCGCTGCAGCCTACAACAGCCTTCTATACTGTCAACGACACCTCCAACCTTTGTGTCGTCTGCAAACTTGCTGACCCATCCTTCAATCCCTTCATCCAAGTCATTAATAAAAATTACAAACAGTAGAGGCCCAAGGACAGAGCCCTGTGGAACACTACTCACCACTGACTTCCAGGCAGAATATTTTCCTTCTACTACCACTCGCTGCCTTCTGTTGGCCAGCCAATTCTGTATCCAGACAGCTAAGTTCCCCTGTATCCCATTCCTCCTGACCTTCTGAATGAGCCTACCATGGGGAACTTTATCAAATGCCTTACTGAAGTCCATATACACCACATCCACAGCTCGACCCTCATCAACTTTTCTAGTCACATCCTCAAAGAACTCGATAAGGTTTGTGAGGCATGACCTGCCCCTCACAAAGCCGTGTTGACTGCATTTGATCAAGCCATGCTCCTCCAAATGGTCATAAATCCTATCCCTCAGAATCCTTTCTAACACCTTGCAGATGACAGACGTGAGACTTAGTGGTCTGTAATTGCCGGGGATTTCCTTATTTCCTTTCTTGAAGAGAGGAATTACATTTGCCTCTCTCCAGTCCTCAGGTACGACTCCAGTGGCGAGCAAGGATGCAAGGTTCCTCGCAAGTGGCGAAGCAATTGCATTTCTCGCTTCCCAAAGCAGCCGAGGACAAATCTGGTCCGGGCCTGGCGACTTGTCAATCTTAATGTTTGACAAAATTTTCAGCACATCAGCTTCCTCTATCTCTATCCATTCCAGCATGCATACCTGCTCTTCAAAAGTTTCATTCACTACAAAGTTCGTTTCTTTCGTAAAGACAGAAGCAAAAAGCTCATTTAGGGCTTCCCCTACCTCCTCAGGCTCCACACACAAGTTCCCTATGCAATCCCTGATCGGCCCTACTCTTTCTTTGACCATTCTCTTATTCCTCACATAAGTGTAAAATGCCTTTGTGTTCTCCCTAATCCGTTCTGCCAAGCCTTTCTCGTGCCCCCTCCTGGCTCTCCTCAGACCATTTTTGAGCTCCTTCCTTGCCTGTGTGTAATCCTCTCTAGCTGAACTTGACTCTAGCTTCCTCCACCTTATGTAAGGTGCCTTCTTCCTTTTCACAAGAAGCTCCACCACTCTCGTCATCCAAGGTTCCTTTATCTTACCCCTTCTTGCCTGTCTCAGAGAGACATATTTACTCATCACTCGCAACAACTGTTCCTTAAACAGTCTCCACATGTCTATAGTGCCCTTACCATGGACCAATTGCTCCCAGTCCATGCTTCCTAACTCATGTCTAATCGTGTCATAGTTTCCTCTTCCCCAATTAAATATCCTTCCATTTTGCCTAATCCTCTCCTCTCCACAGCTATGCAGAATGTGAGGCAGTTATGGTCACTGTCACCAAAATGCTCTCCCAACACAAGATCTGATACCTGCCCTGGCTCGTTTCCGAGCACCAAGTCTAGAATGGCCTGGTGTTGTTAGCGTTAGAGTTAGAGTTGGGGTTAGGACTAGAGTTAGGGTTAGGGTTAGAATTAGAATTAGGGTTAGGTTTAGGGTTAGGAGTAGAATTAGGGTTAGGTTTAGGATTAGGGTTAGGGTTAGGTTTAGGGTTAGGTATAAGATTAGGGTTAGGGTTGGGTTGGGGTTAGTTTAGGGTTAGGGTTAGGGTTAGGGTCAGGTTTAGGGCTAGGTAGAAGATTAGGGTTAGGGTAGAGTTGGGGTTAGGTTAGGGTTAGGTTTAGGTTAGGTTTAGGGTTAAGTATAAGATTACGGTGATCTTAGGGTTGGGGTTAGGTTTAGGGTTAGGGTTAGGTTTAGGATTAGGATTAGGGTTAGGGTCAGGTTTAGGGTTAGGTATAAGATTAGGGTTAGGGTAGGGTTGGGGTTTGGTTAGGGTTAGGGTTAGGGTTAGGTATAAGATTAGGGTTGGGGTTAGGTTTAGGATTAGGGTTATGGTTAAGGTTAAGGTTAAGAATAGGGTTAGAATCCTGGAGCTTCCTGTCTGACAGCTCCAATACCAGATGGGTAGCAGTCGTTAAGGTAATTAGAAATGGACGTCAAATACTGATATTGGCAGGAACACCTACATTTCGAGAGTATATTTGTAAAGCTAGGAATCTCACACTTGTTTTTACAAATCAGGAACTTATTGTAATGCAAAGTCATGACCATTTGAAACATGTGACTTGTGATCATGGGAACTGCAGATGCTGGAGAATCCAAGATAACAAAGTGTGAAGCTGGATGAACACAGCAGGCCAAACAGCATGTGACTTAATTGCTTGGATTTTACAAACTCCTCTGGCATTCCAAAGCAACATTGCGAACCCAGCTCACCAGTAATTGGGATGGGTACATGGTGTTGGGTGTAATATAACTTGCCAGAATCATAAGTGCATAACATTCTTGAAAATTGAGCAGGAAGATTTTGTTTAAATGTGAGAATTCCGTTGTCACAGCCCACTCTGAAACCAGATCGAGAAAGAGATGACATTCTGAACTTAAACTATAAGAAATGGGAGCAGTGGGTCACTCAGGCTAATCAATCAGTGCCAATATTCATCAACATTTGATCTTAATGCCACTTTCTGTCTGTCTTGCTTTCATATGATTCAGCTGCTTTTGCAGGAGACAATTCCAAAGGTTCGCACCTGTCTTAAAGAGAAATTTCCTCCTCGTCTCAGTCTTAAGTGGCCATCCCTTTATCCTGAGACAGTACCCATGGGTTCTGCACTCAGTAAGTGCGGGGAAATGATCCTCTCATTGTCAGCGCTGCCAAGGCTGGTGGGCGAGATGGTGGCATTTTGCTAACATTGACTAACCAGCAATTCAGAGCTTTGGGAATGTGGCTTCTAATCCCATTGCATCGAAGGGAAAAATCATTTAAAATGCACAAATGATTAATCTTAGAGACAAAAAGACAACAGAAGCTGGAATCCAAGGTAGACAAACAAGGCACTGGAAGAACACAGCAAGTCAGGCAGCATCTGGAGGAAAGGAGCAGTCAACCCTTCTTCAGGGCAGAAGACACACCTCCCCACAATTTCAAACAATTACTGGTATTTTTTTCTGGTTTGTCTCCGAGTCCGGATTTAATATTTGGAAGTGCACCTACTTTTAGTCATGGTGGCCATGAAACCGTCATTGATTGTTGTAAATACCCATCTGGTTCACCAACATCCGTTAAAGAAGGAAATCTGCCTACATGTGACTCCAGACCCACAGCAAAGAGGTCGTCTCTTAATGCTCTCTGAAATGGCTGAGTGAGCCATTCAGTTACTGGGCAATTAAGGGGAACAAATACAGGCCTTACCTGAGATGCATACCTCCCACTACTAAGAGTAAAGGGGAGGAAGCCCCTGCCCACACCTCAGAACCTAAACAAGATCACTTCCTGTTGTTCTAAACTGCACACCGTTTCAGTTAATGCTACTACAACCTCACTTGCAGTGCTATCCATTCAGGAAACAAGGCAACAAGCTATGATTGCAATGCCTCTAAAGTAGTCCTATGGGATAGTGACAGAAACTGCAGGCACTGTTCCAAGGGTGGCATCCTGGATGATTCAATGAAGACATCTTCGCTCCTGGGCTCTACCCATCCAGCACTATCCTTGAGTTTCCTGGCCTGAAGGTCAATTTCCATGCTGTGCAACCCTGTCATCCAAACATTAAAAACATTGCTGTTTATCCTTGTTTTTGAACATTTCTCATCTCTGGATCATGACCTTGTGAAAATGGGATAAATAGCCGGTAAAGCATCATCCAGTTGGATAATGAGTCCTTCTGCTTTCTCATTGGTGTAGGAAGACATGTATCACAAAGATGGAGGTGTTGTCCAATGAAATGGCTGGAAGTTGGGAAGGACGAGGCAGCAAATGGAGTCATAAAAGCCTCCAGGAATAGATTTAATCACAGCAGGCAACCCTACTTCCAAAAAAATGACAATATTCTACTTGCTTTTCTGGCAATAGACAATTGAAGAACAATTCACCAGGGCATATCCCTTCTGTTTTTATCTTTTTAGCCATAAGATGATAAGATGCAGGAGCTAAAACAGGCCATTCGGCCCAATGGGTCTGCTCCGCCATTCGATGAGATTGTGGCTGATCTGATATTCCTCATCTCCAATTTTTACTCGCAATTTCCAATGATCTTTGATTCCATTGCTGATTAAAAACCTAACTTATCTGTGAGTATACTTCACAGTGTAACCTCGCAGCCCTCTGTGCTAAAGAATTCCATAGATTCACTCTATTAATGAGCAGACTGCCTTATTAGGAAAGGATAGACAAGCTCCTTGTATCTTTCCGGGGCACATAGTGGCTCAGTGGTTAGCACTGCTGCCTCACAATGCCAAGGACCTAGGTTCAATTCCCTTCACCCCTGGATGACTGGCTCTGTGGAGTTTACATGTTCTCCCCGTGTCTGTGTGGGTTTCTTTTCACAGTCCCAAAGATATGCAGGTAGGGTGGACTGGCCATGCTACATTGTCCTGCAGTATCCACAGATATACAGCCTGGGTGAATAATGTATGGGGATTATGTGGTCCAAGTGGGATGCCCTTCAGAGGAGTTGGTGTGGACTCGACGGGCCAAATGGCCTGCTTCCCATGCTGCAGGGGATTTAGCAGAGTCAGAGATTACTTAATTGGAGTTCCTGAGGGAATTTGAGCAGGTGGATGTGGAAAGGATGTTCCTGCTTGAAGGAGAATCTAGAACAAAGATTCATAGTTTAGAAAAAGGGGAAACCCATTTAAAGCAGAGAATGGGGAAAATAATGTTCTCTCAGAGGGCTGTGAGTCTTTGGAATTCCCTTCCTCAAAAGGCTGGATGTTTAAATATTTTAAAGGCAGAGGTAGATAGATTCCTGATGAGCGAGGTGGGGTGGTGGGGGTAAAAGATTATCAGGACATGCAAGAATATAGAGTTAGGATTAAAATCTGATCAGCGATGATCTTATTGAATGGGAGAGCAGGCTTGAGGGGCCATGTGGCCTCCTCTTGTTCCTTGCTTGTACATTCGTCTTGGTCAGACTGGCCACTTGCTGCATCTAATAAGGTCAGGGTCAATTAAGCACATGCTTATCTTCCTGAGCCTTAGGATAAGCCAAGCCTCTAACTCAAAGTGTAGAGCTGGGCTCTACACCTTGTTATCTCTGATTCTCCAACATCAGCAGTTCCTACTATCTCCAACTCAAAGTTGTGTATTGAGACCATAGCGAATCCCATTCAAGAACATCCTTACTTCTGATATAGCAGTTTGCATTTATTAATTACTTGTGATTTCAAATGACAGCTCAGCGATCCCCTCACAACATCAAAGGGCAATATACGGTCGCACGTTTGCAAGAGGTTAAAAGCATGGTGTAAAACTAAACCCAGCGGTTGTCCCACAGATCCCGAGCAAATGTTCTGCAGTCCTTCACAGGGAAACTGAAGTGAATGCTCAGACGTAGGTTGGTAGGAACAACTCAATTGTTTAAAAAAAAGTTTGCTTTTCAATCATAAATACACATATCTTAGAATGACTTCTCTCATTGACTGACGTGTGGTAATCCTTCCATGGCACATCAACACACTAACAAGAAGCACTTTTTGATAGTTTTAGATTCTTTTCAACACTGACTTAACATTAACATAAGTTAACGAGACGTCTTTACACAGTTGCCAACGTGTGGAGGGTGGCACTCTGACCCACCTTGGCTCACTCCCTACCTGCTGTGCCAACTGCCCAGGCTTGTAAAGTGCTACTCTGAAAACAGACAGCAGCTTTCCGATCATTCCCGCTCTCCGCTCCCCCTTCCCAGCCTTCCCTCACCCCCTTTACAAAAAGACACCGACCACACCGTGCCCCAGACACCACCCCCCACCCCACTCCAACCCCACCCCTCACCCCCACCACCCCTAATCCAAGTCTATGGAGATACAACGACAATCCTTCACCAATTGAATCCTCCTGCGCTTTGATGAAGGCCGGAGGCTGGGGCAGTTGAAGGTGACGGTGACACTGTTGAACTTCTTGGGCTTGCAGAAGGAGCATGAGCGGAAGGGCTCACCGCCATGTTCATGGCTGGGGATGTAGAACGAGTTACACTGGCCGTAGCAGAATCGGTTGATCACTGTGCGACTGATGCAGCCCTCCTCCTTCAGCGTCTGGATGAGCGGGTGGGATTTGCACCAATCCCGGCGCACGTTGCGGCGCTCCGTGACAATCAGCGCTTGGTTGGAATCCAAGATGTCTTCCTTTTCCTTCACCTTGCGTGGTCGGCCCACGTCGCCGCGGTGTCCTTTCCCCGGAGATGGAACTGCACCAGGAGTCCTACCACGTTCCAGGGTCTCTTCAGCGCATGAAAGGCCAGAAATGATTAATAACATCAGAATACTGCAAAACATCCTGCAGGGAGGGAAGAATAAAACAAAAGGAGCATATTAAAAATGCTACAGAGATAGTAGGAACTGCAGATGCTGGAGAATCTGAGATAACAAGGTGTGGAGCTGGACGAACACAGCAGGCCAAGCAGCATCAGAGGGGCAGGAAAGCTGACATTTCAGGCCTAGACCCTTCTTCAGAATATTAAATATGACATGTTACATCCCACAGTTAGTACACAACGTAGCTTTAGAATTCCTACAGTGTGGAAGCAGGCCATTTGGCCCAACTGTTCACACCTACCCTCCAAAAACCATCCCACTCAGAACCACATCCCTATCCTATAATCCTGCATTCCTCATTGTTAACTGACCTAGCCTATACATCCCTGTTAAGCTATGGACAATTTAGCATTGCCATTCATCCTGACCTGCACATCTTTGGACTGTGGGTGGAAACCCACGCAGACATGAGGACAATGTGCAAACTCCACATAGACAGTCGCCTGAGGCTGGAATTGAACCCAGGTCCCTGGTGCTGTGAGGCAGCCGTGCTAACCACTGAGCCACCATTTTCCCCACGGTGGGGGAATCCAAAACTAGAGGGGCATAGGTTTAAAGTGAGAGGAGAAAGATTTAAAAGGGACCTGAGGGGTAACTTTTTCACACAGAGGGTGGTGCATGTAAGGAACGAGCTGCCAGAGGAAGTGGTGGGGGCTGGTACAGTTACAGCATTTAAATTACACCATCTGGATGGGTACATAAACAGAAAGGGTCTGACCAGTCTATAGGACTGCTCTCTCATGAGACAGAAGCAACTGGTGGTAGTTTAACCTGAGGGTCACCATACCTCAGGCAAGGGGAGAGGTTATGTAGGAGAGACTTTTGTGACAGGATCAGACAGTGCAGGAATTGAACCCACATTGCTGGTGTTATTGCTGTACTGCAAACCAGTTATCCAGTGAACTAACCAAGCCCATCAGATGGACTTACTGGTGGATAATCACTTGCATCTTCTGTGGCCATTGAGCGTTGATAGTTGAGTTGAACCCAGAGTTCCATGCATGCTGTGTGACATGACCACCTCTTTCTCTTTATTCACTCTATCAAAATGGATGTGAATTTGCTCGCTGAGCTGGAAGGATCGTTTTCAGACATTTCGTCACCATTCTACGGAACATCATCAGTGAGCCTCCAGTGAAGCGTTGGTGTTATGTCCTGCTTTCTATTTATCTGTTTTGGTTTCCTTGGGTTGGTGACATCACCAACGCAGGAAATGACATCACCAACCCAAGGAAACCGAAACAAATAAATAGAAAGCGGGACAGAACATCAGCGCTTCACCAGAGGCTCACTGATGATGTTACCTGGGATGGTGACGAAACGTCTGAAAACGAACCTTCCAGCGCAGCGATCAAACTCACATCCAGAACCTCAACCTGAGGTCTTCTCAAAACTCGCTAGCACTCTATCAAAATGATTTCGGATTTTCCTCATCTCAGTCAAACCTACTCTTAACTGTATGTTCTGAGGAAAACAAACCCAGGTCTTCAATACCACCATTTAATGTATTCCTACATGCCTGGTCATCTTGTTAACAAATCTCCTTACATTCCCCTCCATGGCCTTGAGATCCTTCTGAATGTGAATTGTATATGGATTGTGTCTCATCCTCTGCAGTCCAAAGCGACTAACTGGAGGCTTCTGGGCCACGTGGGGCAGTGGTAGCGTCCCTTCCTCGGGGTCAGCAGGACTGGGTTTATGTCACACACCTGTCAGGAGGTAGGTCATGATGTCTTTGAGTAGGTTGGTTAAAACTAATGCTTTATCAAGAGAAACGTACTGAAACGGTGCCACAGTGGAATTAGGAGCTCCCTGCTTATAATATTTAACTCTGTAAATAAATATAAGACTGAGTTAAGACCATGCCTAACACCAAAAGGCTTTCTGGAGAATAACAGTGTGCAGTATTGGATATTTTATTCCAGCTGGTGACTAGTAATGCTCAGTGTAATTGCCTTGCTTCTGAAGGAAATGCCTCTGTTTATAAAGACAAGGATCCCACATATGCATTTAACTGACTGCTCAACTTTTCTTACCCCATTCAAACATGTATGCTTACACCTACTGTTGTTTCATGTAATATTTCTGAAAGGGTTAGTGTCGGAGGCTGAGCTGAGCTCCACCCAGTCTGATGCTGCTTTGAGTGGGTTAATGGCAAGATTGGCTCAGTATCTCAAAGGAAGAGAATGTGTCATCTCTGTCTCCCAATAATCTTTGTAACAATTAGCTTGGATATACCTCGTACCTAACCGCTTTTATTCAATAAAGTACACCTTGTTAAGAGAAGAGTGTTAAATTTAGATTTAGATTTTGTCGTCATGTGTATTCAGGTACAGGGTACAGGAGTACGGGTGAAAAGTGTATAATGTCGCAACACATGGCATCATCTTAGGTACAAAGTAGTTTCTGAGATAGTAGGAACTGCAGATGCTGGAGAATCTGAGATAACAAGGCGTAGAGCTGGATGAACACAGCAGGCCAAGCAGCATCTGAGGGACAGGAAAGCTGACGTTTCGGGCCTGGACCTTTCTTCAGAAATGGCCCCATTTCTGAAGAAGGGCCTCGACCCAAAACGTGTCTTCCTGCTCCTCTGATGCTGCTTGGCCTGCTGTGTTCATCCAGCTCTACACCTTGTTATCTTCGGTACAAAGTACCTAGCTACAGAATCTTAGCCACAGAAATGGAAAAATAAATAAATAAGTTGAAAAGCTCAGCACTTCAGGCTTCTTAGCATAAAAGTAGGACTTCTTTTAAAAAAAAATCTGTGTCACACATTACAGTCTTTTCTTGAACCATGGGCCTGCAGATGCTTCAAACTGGGCGTCCCTAAGAAGGCTTGCTCTCTCCCGTGCTGGGCTAAGGCCCACATGGGCATGCCAGGCTTCACTGCCATGCGCAAGGGTTCGGCTCTGACTGCTGCATTCCCACTGACCACCACTGAGGCTGTTCCCTATTATTGTCAGCCAAATAGGCCCTTAGGACCATTCAAGGAAACAGCAGTAAATGGCTGCATCTGTCTCCTCACCTGTAAGTCTCTATTTTGTTGCAAACCCTTTAAAACTGCGGTCCAGTTTACAGTTTACACCTTGTTTATTTTCACCTTCCATTTCTCTGCTTTAAGCTGCAGCCATCTGTTTCCACAGTTTTCTCCTCCTGAGGTCTGTTACTCTCCCCTTCAATGTTAAGTACATTTTGAGTTTCACACCATTTGCAAACTTTAACACTATTTCTTGTCTACTCAAGCCTGAGGTTATTTGTATGAATGGCAGAACCTGCCTGGTAGAAAACAACACCATATTTACGAATGCAAATGGTGAAACGGACATAACGATACTGGAAACAGCTTAAATAATTGGAGACCCACTGAACTGATACAATATTTATTCATGAATTAGGACATTTTTAGGTGTCACCCCTGGTGCTTTTCACTGTACTCTTGCCCCTGCATCCTATAGTGTCATGTCCCACCTTGTATCAAGTTTCCATTTAACACTCCAGGGTATTAGAGACGGAGTTAGTTGTGGAGAGATAGCATCACTGGATCTATAGATGAATCTATTCACCAATGCTGCCTGCTCAGGATCCTGTGAATCTGCTGGGAAGATAGACATACTGACACCAATGTCCTCGGCCAGGCTAATATCCCAGCATCGAGGCACTAACCGCTCTCAATTGGGCTGGGTACATCGTCTGTGTGTCCGATGCAAGACTCCCCGAGCAGCTGCTGTATTCCCAGTTCTGAAACAGCAGGGGAGCCCCAGGCGGACAGAGGAAATGCTTCAGTGACACCCTCAAGGCCTCACTGGGGGAGTGTGGCATTCCCATAGACACCTGGGAATCACTGGCCCTGGCACTGTCCTAAGTGGAGGAGCAGTGCCTAGAGGCTTATCATCGGGAAAATGTGGAAATCGGGCGAAAACAGCGAAAGGAACGCGCTTCCACACACACCTCTTCCCGTGCCCACCTTCTGCCCCAAGTGTAACAGAGCCTGTGATAGCTCCATCAGTTTGTACAGCCTCCTACGGACTCACCCTGAGAGGGGAAGGGAGTCACTCTCGTCTGTGAGGGACCATCAGTGATGATGATAGATCCATAGATCTAAGCCAAAGCACTAGGGATATGGGGTCAAATCCATTTATTTTTGTAAAACCAGACCGAAAGTTAATTTCAGTTGTGATAAAGCATGACAACAATCATCGATCATTGGGAAAACTCTAGTTCACTTTAGGGAGGGCGATCTGCTATCCTTACCCGGTCTGGCCTACATGTGACTCCAGACCCACAGTGACATAGTTGACTCTTAACTGCCCTCTGAAATGACTGAGTGTGGCACTCAGCTCAAGGGCAATGAGAGTTGAACAACAAATGCTGGCCTCTCCCACATCACGTGAAGGAACAAATGATGAAAGACACCACATCAACACCAAAAACTACAAAGCATTAAAAATTGTAATCAAGATCAGAAGCTGCTGGAAGAACTCAGCAGGTTAGGCAGCATCAATGAAGAGAAAGCAGAGTTAGTGCTTTGCGTCCACTGACCCTTCTTCAGAACAAATACAATGCAGATCTTGTCAAAATAAAATTATTTTAAAATCCCTCAAGACATTGGCAAAATATAAAAGGAAAAAACTTTCTTCACTGCTGTCCAAATTTAAATTTTACACTATTTAAAATGAGTGTGAATCATAGAATCCCTACAGTGTGGAAACAGGCCATTTGGCCCATCAAGTCCACATCAATCATCTGAAGAGCATTCCATCTAGACCAACCCCCTACCCTATTCTTGTAACCCTGCATGCCCCATGGCTAACCACCTAACCTGCACATCTCTGAACACTATGGGAAATTTAGCACGACCAATCCACCCTAACCTGCACATCTTTGGACTTTGGGTGAAAACTGGAGCACCTGGAGGAAAACCACACAGACACAGGGAGAATGTGCAAACTCCACACAGATAGTTGCTGGAGGGTGGAATCGAACCCAGGTCCTTGGCGCTGTGAGGTAGCAGTGCTAACTAATCAGCCACCCTTCGTGGTTGTCGGAAATTCATTCTGCTCCAGAACTTGGGGGCAGAGATGGGTTTACTTTGCTGTTGGGGAGGCAAATTGATAGAGAGGCATGAGAGAGAGAAGGAAACTGGGGTGTCACATAACTGCAGTGTAACATGCTTCCCCTTGAAGTTTAATCCATTGATACTCTGACCACACATGTCTCAGACTATACGGTCACGACATCCAAGCTGTCTTTTGTTCTTTTGAAATGAGGTCCCTGGAATTTAATTTGAAAGACCTTCAATGAAACAGATGGTTAGTTCTCTTTGCTTATTTGTAATTTGTCCTACCTCCAGCCATCTTTGGTCTTTGCCATTAATCAGGATAGTTCTAAGTCAAATAAAACATCCTCTTTGATTGTAATTTATGTTGGAATGAAAATAAGGAAACCCATTATTTGTTCAACATGGACACGCTCCGGAGCCACACGACCTTGTACATTTACTTGAATCCTTTCCTCCTGATGGAAGCCAACTAGCAAGTACAGTCCTGACTGCCTCTTGAGACTCCAGCCAACACATTAACATTCCAATTCCTCATTCATTAAACCCTGAACTCATCCACACTTTCGGTCAATGATGCCAAGCTCAAAGTTTCAGATATAATGAGCTGTTAAGTTCAACCAAGCTCAGGACTTCTAAATCAGGTTGATGACTTAGGTTTAGATTTCGGTTTTAATGTCGTGTGTGCTCAAGTATGGGATACAGGAGGACTGTGAAAAGTATACAATGTGGCCGCACACACAGCACCCAGGTGCAAAATCTTAATTATGGAATTAAAGAAATAAGTTAAAAAGTTCCTTGCTACAGTCGTCTTCGCATAAAAGAGGAAAAATAAAGAAATAGAGTTAAGATGTCAAACATTACAGTCCTTTCTTAAGACATAGCCCTACAAAAATGAATTCATGGAGCCACAAACTACAAAGGCAAATAAAATAACCTCAGAGAAGGCAGGAACTGCAGATGCTGGAATTCTGAAGAAGCATTTCTGAAGAAGGGCTTAGACCCAAAAAGTCAGCTTTCCTGCTCCTCTGATGCTGCTTGGACTGCTGTGTTCATCCAGCTTCACACCTTGTTATCTCAAATAAAATAGTCTCATGTCTTTAAAAAAGGTATTCGACTAACCCCAGGCATTCAAGCATACTTCATTTTTCTTAATTCATTCACGTAGGTGACCTGGATAGGGCAGAATTTGTTAAACATCCCCAATTGACTTTCAGGAGGTGGTGGTGAGCTGCTGAAGTCTGTAGGCCTCGAGGACACCTTCAGTGTTCTTAGGGAAAGAGTTCCAGGATTTTGACCCAGTGGCAATGAAGGAATTGCTGATTTAATTACAGGTCAGGGTGGAGGAGATGTACCTTCAAGTGTCTGCTGATGTAATGGTGCTGAATGAGGTAATGATAAAGATTGTGTTTAGCACCCCCCAGCCTGATGCTGACTTTGGTCAGGGATGGCAGAACAGCTTCAGATCTTGAGCAAGACGCAGCATCCACATTTCTTCATACACATAGTAGCAACGTCTAACTTATTAATGTCTAACTTGGACCTGATTGTTATCATACAATAAGAAACATCTTGCTCAGCTTCTCATTAGACTACCATATGTCTCTCCCCCACCATTTTCGACCAAGTTGGCCTTGTAGACCTAGTCAAGAACAGGGATGGTGGCAGCCATCCACCTAATCACTTTGTTGTCAGTGGTTGGCATCACAGAGAACTGGTGTTGAGAGGGGAATTGCCTGAAGATTTGTTGAGCACACTATTGTGACAGGTGATAATGGGAACTTCAGATGCTGGAGAATCCAAGATAACGAAATGTGAGGCTGGATGAAGACAGCAGACGCAGCAGCATCTCAGGAGCACAAAAGCTGACGTTTCGGGCCTAGACCCTTCATCAGAGAGGGGGATGGGGTGAGGGTTCTGGAATAAATAGGGAGAGAGGGGGAGGCAGACTGAAGATGGAGAGAAAAGAAGATAGGTGGAGAGAGTATAGGTGGGGAGGTAGGGAGGGGATAGGTCAGTCCAGGGAAGACGGACAGGTCAAGGAGGTGGGATGAGGTTAGTAGGTAGGAGATGGAGGTGCGGCTTGGGGTGGGAGGAAGGGATGGGCGAGAGGAAGAACAGGTTAGGGAAGTAGAGACAGGTTGGACTGGTTTTGGGATGCACTGGGTGGAGGGGAAGAGCTGGGCTGGTTGTGTGGTGCAGTGGGGGGAGGGGATGAACTGGGCTGGTTTTGGGATGCAGTGGGGGAAGGGGAGATTTTGAAACTGGTGAAGTCCACATTGATACCATTAGGCTGCAGGGTTCCCAGGCGGAATATGAGTTGCTGTTCC
Organism: Stegostoma tigrinum; assembly: GCF_030684315.1. Lineage (NCBI taxonomy): Eukaryota > Metazoa > Chordata > Chondrichthyes > Orectolobiformes > Stegostomatidae > Stegostoma > Stegostoma tigrinum. Next base: position 5,282,799 of record NC_081392.1, read on the forward strand.
TGCAATCTTCGGGTGGCATCATTGTGGCAGTGCAGGAGGCCCACGATGGACATGTCATCTAACGAATGGGAGGGGGAGTGGAAATGGTTTGCGACTGGGAGGTGCAGTTGTTTATTGCGAACCAAGCAGAGGTGTTCTGCAAAGCGGTCCCCAAGCCTCCGCATGGTTTCCCCAATGTAGAGGAAGCCACACCGGGTACAGTGGATGCGGTATACCACATTGGCATCTGTGCAGGTGAACCTCTGCTTAATGTGGACTGTCATCTTGGGGCCTGGGATAGGGGTGAGGGAGGAGGTGTGGGGGCAAGTGTAGCATTTCCTGCGGTTGCAGGGGAAGGTGCTGGGTGTGGTGGGGTTGGAGGGCAGTGTGGAGCAAACAAGGGAGTCACTCCGACACTTCCGCCATCTACAATCCGACCCCACCACCCAAGACATTTTTCCATCCCCACCCCTGTCTGCTTTCCGGATAGACCGCACTCTCCGTGACTCCCTTGTTCGCTCCACACAGCCCTCCAACACCACCACACCCGGCACCTTCCCCTGCAACCGCAGGAAGTGCTACACTTGCCCCCACACCTCCTCCCTCACCCCTATCCCAGGCCCCAAGATGACTTTCCACATTAAGCAGAAGTTCACCTGCACATCTGCCAATGTGGTATACTGCATCCACTGTACCCGGTGTGGCTTCCTCTACATTGGGGAAACCAAGCGGAGGCTTGGGGACCGCTTTGCAGAACACCTCCGCTCGGTTCACAATAAACAACTGCACCTCCCAGTCGCAAACCATTTCCACTCTCCCTCCCATTCTTTAGATGACATGTCCATCATGGGCCTCCTGCAGTGCCACAATGATGCCACCCGAAGGTTGCAGGAACAGCAACTCATATTCAGCTTGGGAACCCTGCAGCCCAATGGTATCAATGTGGACTTCACCAGTTTCAAAATCTCCTCTTCCCCCACTGCATCCCAAAACCAGCCCAGTTCGTCCCCTCCCCCCACTGCACCACACAACCAGCCCAGCTCTTCCCCTCCACCCACTGCATCCCAAAACTAGTCCAACCTGTCTCTGCTTCCCTAACCTGTTCTTCCTCTCACCCATCCCTTCCTCCCACCCCAAGCCGCACCTCCATCTCCTACCTACTAACCTCATCCCACCTCCTTGACCTGTCCGTCTTCCCTGGACTGACCTATCGTCTCCCTATCTCCCCACCTATACACTCCTCTCCACGTATCTTCTTTTCTCTCCGTCTTCAATCTGCCTCCCCCTCTCTCCCTATTTATTCCAGAACCCTCACCCCATCCCCCTCTCTGATGAAGGGTCTAGGCCCGAAACGTCAGCTTTTGTGCTCCTGAGATGCTGCTGGGCCTGCTGTCTTCATCCAGCCTCACATTTTATTATTGCGACAGGTGGTAGAGGTTGTGCATTTAGAAAGTGCTGTTGAAGGAGCCTTGATGAATTTCTCTGGCGCATCTTGTAGATGACACACACTGCTGCTATTGTGCACTGGTGGCAGAGGGAGTAGATGTTGAAGGTGGTGGATGTGGTGCCAATCAAGCGGATGCTGCTTTGCCTTGGATGGTGTCGAGCTTCCTGAGTGTTTTTGGAGCTGCCCCTATCCAGGGCAAGTGGGGAGTATTCCATCACACTCCTGACTTGTGGAAATAGATGATAGCTGAAAATTATTCACTTGCTGACTTGCTCTCAATTACACTATTAATGTGACTGGTCTAGTTAACCTTGCACTAAAGGTAACCCTGAAGATGTTGATAGTGGCGGATTTAGTGTTGGTGTTGACTGTCAAGGGGTGATGGTCAGAATCTCTTTTATTGGAGATGGTCACTGCCTGGTATTTGTGTGGCATGAATATTACTTGCCAATTTTTCCTGAAAGCTCCCATCCAGGTGGATAGAGTTGTTAAGAAGGCGTACTGTGTATTAGCTTTCATTAAAAGAGGGATTGAGTTCAAGAGCTGTGAAGTTATGCTCCAGTTATACAAAAGCCTGGTTCAGCAACACCTGGAGTATTGTGTCCAGTTCTGGTCACCTCATTACAGGAAGGATGTGGATGCATTGGAAAAGGTGCAGAGGAGATTTACCAGGCTGTTGCCTGGAATGGAGGGGAGGTCTTATGAGGAAAGGTTGAGAGAGCTCGGGCTTTTCTTTTTAGAACGACGAAGGATGAGAGGTGACTTGATAGAGGTGTACAAAATGATCCGAGGTATTGATGGAGTGGACAGCCAGAGACTTTTTCCTTGGGTGGAGGCAGCTAATATAAGGAGACATAGTTTTAAAGTGAGTGGAGGTAGATATAGGGGAGACGTCAGAGATAGGTTCTTTACTCAGACAGTGGTAGGGGCGTGGAATGTATTGTCAGAGAGGGTAGTGGGATCGGCCTCATTAGGGGCATTTAAGCGGCTATTAGATAGACATATGGATGATTGTATAAGTTAGGGATGGAGGTTAGATAGACCTGAGGATTAGGGTAAAAGTTTGGCACAATATCGTGGGCCGAAGGGCCTGTACTGTGCTGTACTGTTCCACGTTCTATTTGTTAGCCCAGGCTGATTGCTGTCCCGGTCTTGCTGCGTGCAAACTCTTCCCCATTTTGTGACCTTGTGGTGGAGGGATCATCATTGATAACACAGCTGAAGATGGCTGGGACTGGGCCACTGTATCAAGAAACACTGACAGCAAACAAAGTGTAGGCAAATGGCCCTCTCTCCAATGCATTCACACCTTTCCTATAATGTGGCACAAACAACTGTATGCAATAATCCAGGGGATTATTACTGAGAAAAAGCCACATGAAAGCACTACTGGGCACTCACTACCATTTTGGTTATGGTGAAGAATAGCCTGGTGCCACATTAATTGGCTGGATTAGGTTTGTGGACAGTTCAATAAATGGGAATTTTACATATTTGCCAGGATGTTGCCTGGTCTGGGGGACTTTAGATTAGATTAAATTAGATTCCCTACAGTGTGGAAACAGGCCCTTCGGCCCAACAAGTCCACACCGCCCCTTGCAGCATCCCACGCAGACTTAGCCAGGAACAAACAAGATCTGCAATGACAGGATACTGCACTGTGTGGTAAACCTGTTTTTTCCTAATCAACCCGTTCAGGCATGTTATTACACACCTTCTGAAGGAGATGGGATTTGAACCTAGGTCCCGGGGTAGGGACACTACAGGAGCCCAACAGGAGGCCTTCCCCCAGATGACCAAATATGTAGTTAGAATGGGTTGCCAATGGCTGATTGAGGCCATTTGAATTTCAGCGTGCATAAAGGGTAGGAAAGTGGGGCTGGTGGAGGTAGCAGCGTATTTTTCGCAGTACAATCTGAATGGTCCTTTTCTGTACTGTATCACATTATGATTCTAAGAATGTCGACTCACAAAGTGGGTAGCAACTTATCTGAGTGAAAAGATGTCAACTGCTTAATTCTGGATGTTTGGTACTCCACAGATGTGCAGGTTAGGTGGATTGGCCATGCTAAATTGCCCATTGTGTGCAGGGATGTGCAGGTTAGGTGGGTTAGCCATGGGGAATGCAGGATTACAGGGAGCAGTTAGGGGGTGGGTCTGGGTGGGATGCTCTTCCGTGGGTTGGTGTGGACTCAATGGGCTGAATGGCCTCCTTCCCGACTGTCGGAATTCTATGATTTAATGAAGTGAGAGCATTTGAAGGGCAGAGGTACTGAATGGTCTTTAACATGCATGAGTTATCCAAGAAACTAGAGTTCCTAAGAACCAAGAATTGAAGTTCAAAGGCATTAATTGAATGAGCTGGTGAATTTAATTTTTATTTTCTGTCTCTTCAAACTGGTGCAGCTGTTTAAACTGGAATTAGGGAGGTTTACAAATTGAAACCTAATTAGTTAACTGAAAGAAAATAAAGGAGGCAATTGATGCTTAGCAGCTGTAGTATGTGGGAGCTGCTGTGTAAACCACATCTACAGTAAGAACATGAAGCTTTGAGGAATGTTAGCCCTGAGGTGATGAGCTGGAGTCTGAGCTACAGGCACTGCAGGGTACCAGGGCTGGAGAAAGTTACTGGGCTACATGATTTCAAGACACAATCACACATCTCAGGCTAGGTACATCAGAATTGGCATGTAGTCAAGGACACGGTATGTGACTGGGAGAGAGAATAATGTGGGGATATCCCTATAACCAGTGCTGTTCCACAGGAATTGTTGCTGGCTTCATTTTAGTTTGTCATCTACATTAATGATTTAGATGAGAATATGGCAATGATGGTAAGTAAGTTTGCAATGTCAGCAAGATTGGTAGTATAGCGGACAACGATGAAGGTTATCTAAAATTACAAAGGGATCTTGACTGATTGGGTGATTCGGTTAAGCAGCTAGAAAGCTTGATTAGTAAGTTTATGGATGACACTAAAGTCAGTGGTGTAGTGGACAGTGAAGAAAGTTATCTAAGGGTAAAAAGAGGTTTTGATCAGTTGGGTCAATGGGCTGAAAAGTAGCAGATGGCGTTTAATTTGGATAAATGTGAGGTATTATATTTTGGTAAAACAAAGGACAGATGTAAACAATTCAAAGTAAGGCCTTGGGTAGTGTTGTAAAACAGAGACTTAGGAGTTCAGTTATGTAATTCTTTGAAATTTGCGTCACAGACAGGGTGTTTCAGAAGGTATTTAGCGCACTTGCTTTCAATGCTCAGATCTTTGAGTTTAAGAGTTGGGACGTTATGTTGAGGTTATACGAGACAGTGATGAAGCCTGTTCTGGGGTACTGTGTCCAGTTCTAGTTGCCCTGCTTGAGGAAGGATATTATTAAACTGGAGAGAGTTCAGAAAAGATTTACCAGGATGTTGCCAGGAATGGAGGGTTTGAAATAAAACAGAAAGGTTTGATTGGCTGGGATTGTTTTCACTGGAGCACAGGAGGTTGGGGGATGACCTTATAGAGGTCTATGAAATCATGAGGGGCATAGATAAGGTGAATGGCAGATGTCTTCTCCCTCAGGTGTGGGCTTTCAAGACGGGGGGGTGGCATATTTTTAAGGTGCGAGGAGAGAGATTTTAAAAAGATATGAGGGGTAATTTTTTTTTACACAGTGAGCGGAATGAACTTTCAGAGGAAGTGGTAAATGCAGGTACAGTCTCTAATTTTAACAACATTTAGATAAGTACGTGAAGAGGAAAGGTTTGGAGGGATATGGGCCAAGCCCAGGCAGATGGGACTAGTTTAGTTTGGGATTGTGGTTGGCATGGAATGATTGGACCAAAGCATCTGTTTCTATGCTGTATGACACTAGAATTCCATTGCCTGTCTGATTCCAGGTCATCTCTTTGGGGCTGTGGTGAAACTTGGAATAGGAAGGACAAGGTCCATTTATTGTGATCCATTTGGTACCAAAGATGTAGGTGCAAGACTTAAAGAGGTACTGCTTTGGCAATATGGGCAGCTTGTGGCTAAATTCTAAAGCAGAATTACTCAATACTACCCAAACCACCAGAAAATTACCACTCAGTGGGAAAGTGCTGGATGTGTGACTCAAAGATTGGTACAGGAAAAATGGGTTTCAGTTCACTGGGCATTTGTACATGTATTGAGAAAAGGGGGACCTGTACCAATGGGACAGCCTCCACCTTAACTGTACTCGGCCATTGACTGGTTGAATCATAGTGACAAGGGCTGGACAAAGGCGTTAAACTGAATAGTGGGGGAGCCAGTTCTTGTGAGATTTGGAAAGTTAGCAAGAAAGATCAAAGATGTAGTACAGGATGATGGCCCAGTAACAATTAACAAGACCATGATGTGAGGGGACTGAGCACATGTATGTAGGAATGTAGCAACAAATAAAATCAGCATAGGGAAAAGTCATAACTAGACAGAACCAAAGGATCTGTATCTGACAGCATTCAGGATTTATAATAAACTGGACGGCTCGATATCACAGATAGAAATAACTAAGTGATGTATGAAAACCATTATACAGGCTTGGTTGCAGATTGTCTATGAGTGTAACTTCAATATTCGAGGTTATTTGACATTTTGGAGAAAGGGAAGGGAGGTAGTGTGCATCTGATAATGAAGGAAGATAACAGTATAAGAGTGAGAACTGATCTTGGGTCACTGTAGAAACAGTCAAGATAAGAAATAGTAAAGAGTACTAAATCACAACTGGAAATTATTCATAGGAAGCCTGAGAGTAGAAGTACTTTAAGGCCAATTACACATCGAGAAAGTGTTTGAAATAATTACAATAATGATTTTCATCTTCATATAGTTTGAACAAATCAAATGAGTAAAATTAGCCTGGAGGCTGATTTCAGAGACTACTTTAAGGAGAGTTTCTTAGAACAGTGCATCTGAAACTAACCAGAGAATGGGCTTTCTTACACTTGGTATGCTTGTAAACCTCATAGTAAAGAAATGTCTTGGTGAAATTGGTGATAGAATTTTGCGTTCAATTCGAGGGTGAGAAATGTGGGTCTGAAACTGGAGTTTTTAACATAAAGACAATTGCAGGGGTATGAAAGCAAAGTTGATGGAAATGAAATTACTCAATAGATTAAAAGGAACAATAGTAGCAATATAGTGGCAGGATATGTCATAAATTATAACTAAAGAAATTATCTTGAGAAGGAGTTACAGAGATAGTAGGAACTGCCAATACTGGGGAATCTGAGATAACAAGGTGCAGAGCTGGATGAACACAGCAGGCCAAGCAGCATCAGAGGAGCAGGAAGGTTGACGTTTCAGGTCAAGGCCCTTCCTCAGAAATGTCAGCTTTCCTGCTCCTCTGATGCTGCTTGGCCTGCTGTGTTCATCCAGCTCTACACCTTGTTATCTTGAGAAGGAAATGCCATTTACTAAGGAAAGAAATGTAATGCTGTGAAAATTAATGGTTGCCCAGAAGATTGAGAACATTTGGAAAAACTGGCAAAAGATCATTAGAAACTAATAAAATGGATAAAGTAAAGCTTGAGAGAGAATGAGGAAAAAATGTAAGAGCAGTCAGTTAAAACTTGTATAAAATATAAGGAAAGGGAAAATGAGAGGGTGAGACTCGGAAACATAAAATGGAAACAAGCTTTATAGATCAGACACTTTAAAAAAGTATCTTGCATTAATCTTTATTGGGACAAAAACATTCAAGAATGGTTGAAAATTAACATATAAAGCCGTGACATTACTATGGCTTGAAAAGGTATATTTTGTCCTTTTCTTTACAAAGAGAAGTTTTAAGACAGACGTACTGGGCTATTCATTTGAACCCAATAAAGTGAACTGCTTGTGAGGCCTTGCATTTTTTAGAAGTTGGAACAACAGAAGCAGCTTGAATAGTTGGACAAGCTCCCACAGAACCAGGAATTTTACTTTTATTTTTTTCAGTGGCTGTTGCTGGGGTCTCGAAGCTGGGTTTGAAAAATGCATCCCTCCCTGCTACTCTCTCTCACTCAGAGTTTTCTCTTGATGTTTTTCCTCTGGGACTGGAGAACTGCCTGTGAGAAGTTCTATTTTACTGAATTTGCCTTTGCCAAGGGTGTGTTAATGCGATGTTATTATAATGGAACAGTAACTATTTAGCAGGTAAATAATCTATTATTCTGGTAAGTTTTCCCATGGAGCTAAGTTAGTCCAATTCTTCCTTCTGTTGTATTTTAACTATAGTGTATGAATAAAGGGTATTTTGCTGGTAGTTTGATCAATCCAATTGTATCTGGAATGCAATGCCTGGCACTTGTCTTTTAAATAAGAATATATTAGGGCCTGGCTGATCTTTAAAGTTTTTGAGAAGATTTGTAGTGTGGGTTGTGGATGAGGTTGCTCGCTGAGCGGGTGGGTTTACTACCCTGTGAGGTAATATTGTCAGTGCACCTCTGGTAAAGTGTCAGTGTTCTCTCCTGATTGTTATTTATATGCCTCGGTTTGTTGGGGTGTTTGGTACTACTCTAGTTCTGTTTCTCAGTGGTTTGTACACAGAGGCTAATTGAGAAATCACAGATGTTAGTACCTCTCTTCAAGGACGGACGGTGACAGAAAACCTCGAAAGTGGAGATCATGTCCACTATTGAGAAAAATCCCAGAATCTACTGTTTATCACAGAATTGCTGCAGCACAGCTGGAGGACGTTCATTCCTGCCCCCGTTTAGATAAGAAGGCTTATAAAACAAAAGCAACCTGGTAAAATCAACATGGGTTTATGAAAGGAAGAATCATGTTGACCAATCTATTTTAGTTCTCTGAAGAAATAACAAGCAGTGTAGATACAGGGAAACCTGTAAGTGTAGTTTATTTGGATAATCAAATGGCATTTAAGAAGTTGCTACATAAAAGGCTATTCCACAAGATGAGGTGGTTTGAGGGACAAAACATCAGCATCGATAATGGACAGGCTAACTAACAGGAAGCAGAGAATAAATGATTAATTTTCAGGTTAGCGAACAAGTAGAGCAGCTCAGAGATCACTGCTGGAGCCTCAACTATTGACAATTTATATGAATGACTTGGATGAAGAGATAGTCTGTATTTAGACAAATTTGCTGATGGTAAAAAGATGGCCAGGGAGCATAGGTGTTATAATGGTTAGCACTGCTACCTCATAGCGACGAGGACTCAGTTCAATTCCAACCACGGTGACTCTGTGTGGACTTTGCACATTCTCCCCGTGTCTGCGTGGGTTTCCTCCAGGTGCTCTAGTTTCCTCCTGCAGTTCAAAAATGTGTAGGCTAGGTGGATTGGCCAGGCTAACTTGCCCTGTAGTGCCCAGGGGTTTGTAAGGTAGGTGGATTAGTGATGGAATGTGTGGGCATAAGGTGTTCTTCAGAGGACCAGTCCAAATTTGATGGCAAATGACCTCTAGGAGCACTATTAGCAAATGACCTCTATTAGCAGGGATTCTTTGATTCTAAGCAAATTGTGAGGAGGATACAGGGTATCAGCAAAATGATATGGATGGGTAAACCGGGCTCCCAAAAAATGGCAGATGGAGCATAATGTAGGTAAATGTGAAGTTTTTGACATTTGTGTAAAGAATATAAAAGAAGATTATTATTTAAACGGGGAGAGTCTACAGACTGCTGCAATACAGAGAGATCTGGGTGCCTGGTCCATGAATCATAAAGTATTAATATGTACTTATGGCAAGTAATTAGGAAATCAAATGGAATGTTCCCCTTTACTGCATGGGAAATAGAGTATAAAAGTAGGCAAATCTTATTACAGCTGCACAGGCTTTGGTGAGTCTACATGCTTGGCAGGACCAGATACAGTTTTGGTCTCCTTACGAAAGGAGAGATTTACTTGCATTGGAAGCAATTCAGAGAAGGTTCACTGGATTGATCTCTAGGATGAGGGGGTTGTCTCATGATGAAAGATTGAGGGGGCTGTGCCAATACTCATTGGAATTTAGGAGAATGAGGGGCTAATTCTACTGAAATATATAACATTCTGAGGGGCCTGTCAATGTAGATGTTAGGAAGATACAGTCATTGAGTCATACAGAACAGAAATAGACCCTTTGGTCCAACCAGTCCACACCAACCATGTTCCCAAATTACACCAGTCCCACCTGCCTGCCTTTGGTCCCTGTCCTTCCAAACCTTTCCTGTTCATGAACTTATCCAAATGTTGTTTAAATGTTGTACCTGTACCCACATTGACCACTTCCTCTGGCTGTTCATTTCACACATGAACTACATTCTGTATAAAAAGGTTGCCCTCACATCCTTTTTAAATCCTTGTCCTCTGAACTTAAAAATGTGCCCACTAGTTTTTATCCGCCCATCCTATGCTATTTAACTTCTTTTTGCCCCCGTGCTTTTATAAACCTCTATAAAATCACCACTCAAGCTCCTATGCTCCAGGGAAAGAAGTCCCAGCCTATTTTTATAACTCAAACCCTCCATTCCCAGCAACATGCAGGTAAATCATTTTTTAAACCTGTCCAATTTAATAATATAGTTCCTATAACAGGGAGAGCAGCACTGCACACACTACTCCAGAAGAGGCCTCACCAATGTCCTCTTCAAACTCAACATGACGTCCCAGCTCCTACACTCAAAGATCTGAGCACTGAAGGCAAACGTGCTAAATTCCTTCTTAACCATCCTGTCTGCATGTGACACAAATTTCAAAGAATTATGCGACCGAACCCCAAAGTTACCCTGCTCTCCAACACTATCCAGGGCCCTACCATTAACTGCATCGGTCCCTGCCCTTGTTTCGTTTACCAAAATGCAATATCTCACAATTATTCAATTAAACCCCATTTGCCACTCCTCAACCCATTGACCCAATTGATTAAGAGATAATGGGAACTGCAGATGCTAGAGAATCCAAGATAACAAAGTGTGGAGCTGGATGAACACATCAGGCCAAGCAGCATCTCAGGAGCACAAAAGCTGACGTTTCGGGCCTAGATTCTTCATCAGAGATTAACCCAATTGATTAAGATCTGTTTGTAATCTTAGAGAGCCTTCTTCACTGTCCACTACACTACCAATGTTGGTGTCATCTGCAAACTTACTAACCATGTCTCCTCTATTCTCACCAAATCATTTGGACATCTCATCTCTTGGAAGAGCTGAGAATTAGGAGCTGTTTAAATGAAGTGTCTCCTGCTTAAGACAGAGCTGTGGAGGAATTTATTGTCTCCAAGGATTTTTAGTCTGTTGAATTCTGTTCTATAGAGAACAGTTTGGGTGGATGGCTCATTGAATCATCAAGTCTCAGTTTTACAGGTTTTTGATTGACCGGGTGGTCAATGATGGAAGTTGATAGGATCATGGTCTTATTGATTGGGGGAACAGGCTTCAGAGGACAAATGGCCTACTGCTGCTCTTATTTCTTATATTTTAATGATTTCTTGCCTTTTGCACTCACTATCAGGGCTTCACCATCTTTGAAGATGGGGATGTTCATGGGGCCTAGTCCTGTGGTAATTATCTCATTGTCTGCTGTCACTTACGAGCAAAGTTCTTGCTAAGTTGAAGCAATGTATCATCGTACAGCAGCCTGTAAGATATCGCACAGGTCTGGTTCTGAGATTAGAAGAAAAGCCGCACACAAGATACGCACAGCAAATAATTTTTCGAGGGAACGTTGCTCATGATTGAATGAGGTAAAGCATTGATCTGAACCAGTGGCTCAGTGTTTAGCACTGCTACCTCACAGCATTAGGAACCCAGGTTCGGTTCCAGCCTCAAGGACTGCGTGTGGGTTTCCTCCGGGTGCTCCAGCTTCCTCCTGCAGTCCAAAGATGAAAAGGCCATGCTAAATTGCCCAGGGATGTGCAGGCTAGCCATGGGAAATGCAGGGTTGCAGGGATGGGGGGCTATTTGGAGGGTCACTGTGGACTCGATGGGCTGAATTATGCAAACACTTGCAGGGATTGTATGACTTTGGGATCACTTGGCTCTGTCTCTAGCTTGCTATTTGCACTGTTTAACCTACTTGGCATCCTCTGGTGTAGGTCCTACTGCCTTTGGCTCTCGGTCACGTGTGTAGCCCTTTCTGAGGGTGGTTTAATTTTAAGGTGCCCTCCCACTCACCTCATGGCACGAGCTGCCCCTACTTCTTCCGATGGGGCGGCAAATGTCCAAATGATTGGTCAGGTCTACCTCGGGAACCTGTTGCCAACCTTAAATGGGCATGGAGTATGTTAGACAATGCCCCATGAATAGTTAACCACATCAGTGATCTCTAAAAGAACGAGCCTGGAATAGAAGTGGACAAATGGGACTAATTCAGTTTAGGCAACCTGGTCGGCATGGACGAGTTGGGCCGAAGGACCTATTTCTGTGCTGCATGGCTCCAAGTCAGTGTAAGGGTGTGTTCCCTTCACTGTAAATATGCGGCAACAAAGTTTAAGTGGTGTTGGAGTCTGCAATTTTTGAGCACTATCAAAACCACACTGGTCCATCGACACAACAACATAAGACAGGGCTCCCAAAGGAGCCTCTTATATAGTTCCTCGGAATAATATGCAGATAGGCTGGCTTAAGATGCTGGGGCGGGGTTGACATATATTTTCTAACATGAAAAGTGTCCACTCTCAGCCAACACGTAATTAGGAAATCAAATGGAATGTTTCGCTTTACTGCATGGGGAATGGAGTAGAAAAGTAGGCAAGTCTTATTACAATTGTACAGAGTATTGGTGAATCCACCCTCCTGGGAGTATGTGCAGTTTTGGTCTCTGTACTAAAGGAGAGATACATTTGCAATGGAAGCAATTCAGAAAAGGCCCAAGGCCCACATGGCCTTCTACTCTGCTCCATTATTCTCTGATTCCAAGAGAATAAATGAATCTCATTCATGTTAAATGATAGGGATGATAAAGAATAAATCCTCGACGATATCTTAGTCTCATTCTGTGGGCAAACTAATTAAACTTTCCTGTTGCAGCCGTGATACAATCTGATTCCTTGAACTGGAGCCTGACAATTTTCCAATAAGACCTCATTATCCGTCCTATTCTGGAAGACTGTCATACTCACATAATCATTTCAATGTCCAGATATTAAAATCTGGCACAGTAGAGACCTATGACTATTTACCGTTCATGTTGCTGGTTTTAATTCCAGTGAGCAATTCTTCTGGAGCAGCTTTTTGCCAAATAATAACTTGCATTCCTCTGATTTTTTTTTCATTTTGAATAGCAAATAGACCGTCAGAAGAGCCTTTCATTTTAGGCCAGAGGTGACTCCCTTGTCTGGCACAGTCTGGAGTAATAACTTGTGTGCTAGTAGGTCAATCACATTGTAAAGTGGAGAAAGGCTTTCTTTAATTGCCATCGCAAGATGTCAAGTGTCCTCGTGAAATTCAGTGTGAGATGTGTAATAATCTGCACCAGAGAGCCCTGTCGCTTGCAAATTAGGCATCCCTTGACATATTTGATTGGCACGAGGCGATAAACATTAGTCCACCCTTTCTGAGGGAAACCTTTGAGACCTTTAATCGTACTGCTATCTGTCCAGAGGAATTAATTCAATATTCCAGAGGGCGGCACGGTAGCTCAGTGGTTGGCACTGCAGCCTCACAGCGCCAGGAACTCAGGTTCGATTCTACCCTCAGGTGACTGTCTGTGTGGAGTTTGCACATTCTCCCCGTGTCTGGGTTTAATTTATTACGACGTGCTTCTGAACACCCTGAGAGCACAGAGAGATACAATATAAATGAATTCAAGTTCCTCATCCTATCTGGGAAGGAAGCTTTGAAGAGGACAATGAGGAAACAATGATGGCAAACACATGTTCAGATAGAAGTACTTCCAAATGCATAGACTAAATCAAGTCTTCTCAATTAGACAACATAAACCAGTAGGTTGTCGAATGGATTGATTGGGAAAATGGCTTTTAGAAGCAAATTGGATCGATGGACTCCAAATGATCAGCCATGGTCCATCCAAACGTTAGAACAGACCTGAAGTCTGAATGGCCTCCTTGTGTTCTTATTTTCCTGGAATGATTCCAAGAGGCAATGAGTATGGAAGCAATGGCACTATGGTGAACGTTTATCGCACACTGGTTCAGTCTCAGCTGAGTATTGCACTCAGCTCTGGACACTTCAGGAGGGATGTGAGACAACATAGGGAGGTTCAGGAGAATGATTCCAGAGATGAGGACTTCAGCTAAATGTACAGATTGGAGAAAGCAAGGTTCTTCTGCTTAGAGGAAAAAAAAGCAAGATGGTTAGGATGAGATGTGATTGAGGTGCTCAAAACCTACAAAGTAGATAGAGAGGGTCTGTTCCTGTAGGCAGCTGAGTTGTAAAACAGAAAGAATGCCGATTTAAAATAATTAGCAAAAGGAAAAGCAAGGACCATGTGAGGAATAGCAACAAGTAGTAGGAGCAGGAACCAGGCTATTTGGACCCTCAAGCCTTCTCTGCCATTTGATAAGATCATGACAGATCTGATTAGCTTTATTTCCATCCTGTCTCCCATACTCTTAACTCTCTTATCCATCCATAACCAGTCAGTGATCTAAGATACATGGCTTAACAGCATGCCAGAGGGAGATTCAATCGTGATTTCCAAAAGGGAATTGGATAGACAGTGAATGGAAGAAGTCTGCAGGGCTATGAGGAACTGGTTGGTCAAATGTGATGACTTAAATTCTTCTTGCAAAGAGCTGGAATGGCCTAGATGTACTGCATATAGCCTTCTCTTGGCCTGTAATGATTGTATGATGTTGTGATGAGAGGGCTGGATCTTCATTGGATGAAAGCATGAGATAGCCATGAGGCTGATGTAGTGATAACGTCACTGGGCTAGTAATGCAGAATTAGGAGCTAATATTGTAGGGACATGGGTTCAAATCCCATCCTAGCCGATGGTGGGAGCGGCATCTTTAACAGGTGACCATGGTAGCCACTGCCAATTGTTACGGTATTGTCCTTCAGGGAAGGAAATCTGCCATCCCTACCTGGTAGGGCCTATTTGTGGCTCCAGACCCACAATGATGTGATTGATGTTTAACTGCCCTCTGAAGTGGCCAAGCAAGCGATCCATTCTGGGGTAATTAAGATGGGTAAACCAACAGATGTCTAGCCGGTGATGCTCACAGTCTTTTTTTTTAAGAAATATGGATTGAATAGACTTTCTCATCAGAAAACATGGTTTTGCAGTTTCTCACCTTTGTTATGTGAGTATGCTATTCGACTTGCCTTTATCTGGCCTGAAAACCCAATTAAACTGTTAATGAGACACTTCGTCTATCTTTCCCACTATGTACACATGCACACACGCATACGCACACACAGACACAGACACACACACACACATACACACACACACACACATACTCTCACACACACACACACACACAGACACACACACACACACACAGAAATGTGCGCACGCACACACACACACACACACACACACACACACACACACACACACACACAGAAATGTGCGCGCACACACACACACACACACACACACACACACACAGACACACACATGCACACAGACAGACAGACACAAACACACAATCACTGAAAAATGTGGACACTGTCTCCGGTTGTTAGTGGAAATAGCTAGAATCCATCTCAACCTGTTTTTATTGAAGTTAATCGCTATGTTCTCAACTACTGAAATCATTACATTAAAAAGGTGTCCTGGAGTCAACCTGTTCTGTTCACATTTATGTGCAGATCCAGTCAGCAATTAAAGGGTCTGGGCCTGAAATTTCTAAGCGTCTCAATGGCCTCACCTACTATTTACATTGATAGGTTCCAACAGAAAATGAAGCCTGGACACGTTCCACATGCTCTCTAGCATCTCCCCATCCCATTTGATAAGAATTATAGAATAGAATCCATACAATTCCTGCAGTGTGGAAGCAGGCCATTTGGCCCATCGAGTCCACACCAGCCCTCTGAAGAGCATCCCACCCCCTGACCGTATCCTTGTAACCCCGCATTAGCCTTGTACTAACCACTAAGCCACTGTACCACCCCTGGCAATCCTTTCCTTATGGGTCTCAATGTGTAACAGAAATGATAGCAGCTCCTGGTTGAGAGGTCTACAGTTCATATCCCTTCTATCCCTCTATCGCAAACTCAATGGAGACAACTCATTGACCCCAATACAATGGATTGTGAAGATGGCTATCTAAGATTGCAGAGATCTTCCTCGATTGCATCAATGGGCTGAAGAGTGGCAGATGGAATTTAATTTGGACAAATGTGAGGTATCACATTTTGGTAAAGCAAATAAGGATGGAGCCAATACAATTAAAAGTATGGCCCTGGGTAGTGTTGTAGAGCAGAGAGGCTAAGGGGTTCAGATGCATAATCCTTTGAGGTTAGTGACATGTGTAGATGGGACAGTTAAGAAGGTGTTTAGAACACTTGTCTTCATTGCTCAGACTTTATAGGAGTTGGGAAGGCATGTTGAGATTGTACAGGGTATTGGCCAGGCCTCTTCTGGAATACTGTGTCGAGTTCTGATCATCCTGTTGTAGGAATGATATTTTAAAGTTGGAGAGGGTTCAGAAAAGATTTACCAGGATGTTGCTGGGAATAGAAGGTTTGAGTTATAGGGAGAGCCTGGATAGGCTGGGACATTTCTCACTGGAGATTGAGGGGTAACTTTATAGAGGTTTATAAAATCATGAGGGGCATAGATCTGGTGAATGGCAGGGGGAGGGGATTTCAAGACTTGGGGCCATATTTTTAAGGTGAGAGAGAAAGATTTAAAAAGGACACAAGGGAGTAGTTTTTTCCACAGAGAGTGGTTCATGTGTGGAATGAACATCCTGAGGAAGTGGTGGATTTGGGTACAATTTCAACACTTAAAAGACATTCTGTTAAGCACATGAAAAGGGAAGGTTTGGAGGGATATGGGTAGGCAGGTGGGACTAGTTTAGTTTGGGATTATGTTCGGCATGGATTGGTTGGGCCGAAGGTTCTGCTTCTGTGCTGCATGACTCTATGTCCGACAGGAGACCAAATGCTCCTTGATTCGAACTTGGGAGGGCTTGGCTTAGTGGCTTTGTTTTCCTTTTCCTGTGACTCCTTTTGCATCAGGGGAACGCTGGCAAAGAAAAGGAGTTGGCCGCTTGAGCCAAGTCTTGCCATCAAGCGCAGGGAAGAAGTGATTGCATTTGTTGGCTCTGGATTGAGGTCAGCACACTTGTTTATTTCCAGATGGAATTGACCAGAGGCCATCAATGCACGTTGCGTGCTTGCCTGTTAATGCAAAACATTTCAATTCCTTTCTCCCCAACCAAGTTTCAAAACGCAAGGAGAAAAATAAAATCATCTCCCAGTCGTCCAAGGGTGAAGTAGCCGAGCGGCACAAGCCCGCGTCTAACTTTGAACTGAATGCCTTGGGGATGAACTGGAGTCTGTATTTACACTGGCACCAAGATCTCCCCTTTCTGAACTTTTCACATGTGTGTGCCATTATAGAAATGAAGGACATGTGAAGCAGATAAAACTCAGCACTGATCCTCATCCAGCTTCGCACTGTTATTTACTGTCCAGTAAATAAAAAGGAAAAAAAAACACTGATAGAGAGTTCCTGGTGCCAAACAGTAGACAAGTCTTAATTGATGGAACTCAGTCAATTGTTGAGGCCATTAACCATTTGGCAAAAGAGCCAACAATCCATCATAGCTACTCTAATATTCTTCAGAATACTGACATTTCCACTCCAACTCTTCTCTTCCCCAGTGGAATATGGTCATTTCAATGTTGATTTTTAGGAGTCACTGGGCTTAATTTATGGGTGTCACAGAATATTTTCCCTCCTCCCCCTGTAAAATAATCCCATGACGACCAAAGAGCTGGGAGGCAATCGGTCCCTGAGTGATGGCGGATGGATTGGCCACTGTGTGTCTGCCCACTGTACATCCCACTGAAGGCGTAACTGGATGGTACCCAGTTTAACACTGAGGAACATGGCAGGCAAGCTTGTAGATCTACAGTACATTTAATCAAATTTCTCATCGGAAGATCACATGTTTTCCTGCTTCTGGCTCGAGATACAAACAGAACTGAGGTATGTTTGCTAGTTTAGAATCCAGCGTCTGTTTGAAAATGGCTTGTTGGATTCCAGTGTTCATACTGTACTATTTACACCCTAAAGCTTCTCACACTGTGAGGTTCGGACTCTTAGAGAGCCAACAAAATCTGTGTATTGTGGCATATAATCTTACACAATCATTTTCTTCTTAACACTCCACAATGTAAGAGCAGAAATAGAACTATCAAATCTGCTCTGCCATTCAGGATGATAATCTTCAACTCTGCCTTTTCCCCATTCCCATTGGTTCCCTTGCTGATTGACAATCCATCTCAGCCGTGAATGAATGCAATGATCCAGCCAAGCCCAACCTACTCAAACTCTCCTCCTAAGACATTCTCTCCAAACCTCGCGAACCTTCTGACTGGATTTGATTGTTACAAATACAGCGAAAAGTGCCATCTTAAAACACAGAAAAATAAACCAAAACATACAACGTAAAGGCAGAACAATGGAAAAGTAAAGGAAGTGTCCAACTTTACAGGCCTTCTTGCTAAGTGCTCCGTCATGGGCGATGGGCCTGTAATCAGGCACATGCCCCCTTCACTGTACCACCACCAATAGAAGGCTAGTTGCCCCTCTTTGCTGCTGTCTTGCCTCCTCATCTCTGAAGTACCTCTAGTGCCAGAATATCCTTCCTTAGATAAGGGGTCTAAAACTGTTCTTGGTGTGGTCTAACTAGTGTCTTTTATAGTTTAGTGAGACTACCCTATGTTGCAGTCCATTCCCTTTGAACTAAAACCTAGCATTCCGTTTGCCTTCCCTAATTGTCAAACATGGATGCTAGCATTTTGTGATTCATGCGTGAGGATTCCCAAATCCCACTATGCTGTAGCGTTCAGCAGTCTTTCACCATTTAAATCATATTCAGCTTCTCTTCTCCCTGCCAAGGTGCAGATTTCCCCACTTTATATTCCATCTGCCAAGATTTTACCCACTTGCTTAACTAGTCTATATCCCTCTGCTGACTCCGTGTGACTACTTGAGGACTACCAGGCTAATTTCCCTGAACTATAGTGTCATAGAGCTGTACAGCACAGAAGCAGATCCTTCTGTCCAACTTGTCTATGCTGACCAGATATCCTAAATTAATCTAGTCCCATGTGCCAACATTTGGCCCATATCCCTCTAAACCCTTCTTATTCATGAACCCATCCAGATGCCTTTAAATGTAATTGTACCAGCCTCCACCATTTCCTCTGGCAGCTCATTTCATGCACGCACCACCCACTTGCCCCTTAGATCCATTTTAAATCTTTCCCCATTCACCTTAAACCTATACCCTCTAGTTTGGGCTCCCTGACCCTGGCAAAAAAGATCTTATCTATTTACCCTAACCACAGCACTCATGATTTTACAACCCTCTATAAGTCACCCCTCAGCGTCTGATGCTCCAGGAAAAATAGCCCCAGCCTATTCAGCTTCTTCCTATAGCTCAAACCCTCCCATCCCAGCAGTGTCCTTGCAAATTTATTTTGAACTCCTACAAACTTAACAAAATCTTCTCTGTAGCAGGGAGACCAGAATTGAGTGCAGTATTATAGAAGTGGCCCCACCAATATCCTTTACAGCAGCTCAATGCACTGTCCAATGACAGTCAGCATACCAAATGCCTTCTTCACTACCCTGTCTACCTGTGACTCTACCTTCAGGGACTATGAACTGCACCCGAAGGTCTCTTTGTTTGGAAACACTCCCCAGGACGTTACCATTATTTGTGTAAGAACAAAGAATGAAACAACAACAAATTACACAGCACAGGAACAGGCCATTTGGCCCTCCAAGCCAGCATCGACACATTTTGCCCTTCTGTACTAAAACTATTGTCATGTAAAAGAACAAAGATCAAGCATAATTCTTGCCCTGATTTGCCTTACCAAAATGCAATATCTCACATTTATCTAAATTATGTGCTGCAGATAGACCCACAGTGCCCTTAGGGAGGGAATTCCACAAATCTGATCCAGCAACAGTGAAGGAACAGTGATACATTTCCAAGTCAGGATGGTGAGTGGCTTGGAGGGGAATTTACCAGGTATTTCTATAATATGTCTGCTATCCTTCATCCTTCCATGGAGATAGAGGTTGTCAGTTTTGGAAAGTGCATCAAAGATGTTTTAGTGGCTGTTGATTCGGTCTCATCGTAGGATACACACCACAAATGAGGGGGCCACTCAATCAACTGTGCCTGTGCCAGCTCTCTTTGAGAACTAGTTCCATGCCCCCACCTTTAGCTCATAGCCTTGGCATAGGCTCATTGAGGTCTAGAGCACAGGAAAAGGCCCTTCAGCCTATCAAGTCTGTGCCAGTCAAAAATAGCCCATACCAATCACAACTTGGCCTGTAAGCTTGTGTTTCTTGCCATTACAAGTGTACTTCTAAATACTGAGAATTATAGAATCCCTGTACAGTGCAGACAGAGCCATTCGGCCCATCGAGTCTGCACATCCTTCCACATTTACATGGCCAATCCTTCTAACCTGCACATCTTTGGGAGGAAACCCATGCAGACATGGGTGGAATGTGCAAACTCCATATGGACAGTCACACGAGGGTGGAATCCAACCCAGGTCCCTGGCGCTGTGAGGCAGCAGCGATAACCGCTGAGCTGCCTTAAACGTTATCGGCTTAAGAGCTTCTGAAATCAACACCCCACCACCCAGGGCAGTGGCAAGTTGCTGTCCACTGCCAGGGCCTATATTTGCATCGATCACCATCTCACCCACTGGTTGTGCTTGAGGCCAAGAGCCTGAATCATAGCTGCTGGTCTATCTCCCCAAACAGCAGTCTTAGTGATACAGCCTGGGCACAGGCCTGAAGATGCCAAGCCTTGCTTTGTGTGAACATACTCAGAATGTACTCCCAGGTTGCCAGGGTTGTGAAAAAGGTGTACAGTGTGTTAGGTTTTATTGGCAGCGGGATTGGGTTTCGGAGCCATGAGGTCATGTTGCAGCTGTACAAAACTCTGGAGCGGCCACACTTGGAGTATTGTGTACAGTTCTGGTTGCTGCATTCTAGGAAGAATGTGGAAGCATTGGAAAGGGTACAGAGGAGATTTACCAGGATGTTGCCTGGTATGGAGGGAAGGTCTTATGAGGCAAGGCTGAAGGACTTGAGGCTGTTTTCGTTAGAGAGAAGAAGGTTAAGAGGTGACTTAATAGAGACATACAAGATGATCAGAGGATTAGATAGGGTGGACAGTGAGAGCCTTTTTCCTAGGATGGTGAAGGCTAGCACGAGGGGACACAGCTTTAAATTGAGGGGTGATAGATAAAGGGCAGATGTCAGAGGTAGGTTCTTTACTCAGAGAGTAGTAAGGGCGTGGAATGCCCTGCCTGCAACAGTAGTAGACTCGCCAACTTCAAGAACATTTAAATGGTCATTGGATAAACATATGGATGATAATGGGGTAGTGTAGGTTAGATAGGCTTGAGATCGGTATGACAGGTCAGTACGACATTGAGGGACGAAGGGCCTGTACTGCACTGCAATGTTCTATGTTCGAGAGGAAAGTACCTTCAGTGCTAATGCTGCCTTCATTCCCAGTTGTATTAAGATTTGTGCACATCTTCAGTCAGTAGAAAAGTCAATGAATTTGCCCTGCTTCCCCAACAAGGTTGGAGCAAATTGCTGTTTCCAATCCCATGTCATTCCTCTTCTAAATACCACAGTGAGTGTTTATCTTAAAACGATTTTTATGCCTTGCTTAGACTGTCCCTGTTTTCAATCGTGCGCTGTATATGTTTCAGCAGCTGGAGTCTAGTCATGAAAGTAACACGTTCATTCATCTGGAAAACTCTTGATTGAAAGCCTGAGGATGAAACAGTTTGAAAACATCGGCCTACGGGCAATCGGTGTCACTTTCTGTTTTTCCCTTCAACCTCGTTGCACGCAGACACAATTCGTACTCGGGGGAAAGAACACAGATGAGGGACACTTCCAGAACTAGATGACATTTGCTAATTCCTCAGCCCTCGTCACTCTGAACGGCAACTTTCCTCAATTGTTGCCACAATTCTTGACTCCACAATTAGGGCCTACACTTCAGAATTATTTCATTGGCCGTAAAGCACTTTGGGAATGTTCTCTCTTTTATTCAGTTGTATGACAGGGAGAGGCAATCGCCTAGTGGTGTAATCACTGGACTGTTAATCCGAAAACTGGGCAGCATTCTGGGGATCGGGGTTCAAATCCTACCACAGCAGAGGGTGGAATGTGAATTCAACAAAATATATGGAATTAAGAATCTAATGATGATTGTGAATCTGTTATCAGGGGAAAAGCCCATCTGGTTCACTAATGTCCTTTAGAGAAGGAAACTGCCAGCCTTACCTGGTCTGGCCTACATATAACTCCAGACCCACAGCAATGTGGTTGACTCTGGGCAATCAATTCTGCTTAGACAGGGATTGGAAACAGCAATTTGCTCCATCCTTGTCGGGGAAGCAGGGCAAATTCATTGACTTTTCCACTGACTGAAGATGTGCATAAATCTTAATACAACTGGGAATGAAGGCAGCACTGAAAGTACTCTTCTCTAGGGGTACATGCTGAGTATGTTCACACAAAACAAGGCTGTGCCCAGGCTGTATCACCAAGACTGTGCTGTTTGGGGAGATGGATCAACAGCTATGATTCAGACTTTTGGCCTCAAGCACAACCAGTGTGTGACCCGGCCATCGATGAATAAAGGCAAAATGACAAGGGTCATTTGGATAGGCAGCATTTATTGTCCATCCCTAATTGCCCAGAGGGCAGTTAAGAGTCAGCCACATTGCTGTGTGTTTGGAGTCACATGTAGGCCAGACCAGGTAAGGATGGCAGTTTCCTTCCCTAAAGGATATTATTGATCCTGAACAAAGACAGAAGTTGCTAGAAAAGCTCAGCAGGCCTGGAAGCATCTGTGAAGAGAAAGTCAGAGTTAATGTTTCGGGTCCAGCGACTTTTCCTCAGAATAGGATGGGTCACTGGACCCGAAACATTAACTCTGATTTTTTTCTTCACAGATGCTGCCAGTCCTGCTGAACTTTTCCAGCAACTTCTGTCTTTCTTCCTGATTTACAGCATCTGCTGTTCTTTCGGTTTTTATTGTTGATCCTCAGGTTGTGACAGGTGCTGTACAAGAATAAAAGTTCCATAGCCTGATAATTCTATCCAAGAATTCTCCTCAAAGAAAACCTAAAGGAACAGAGGTTTAATTTTTGCAAAAGAAAGTTTACATTTATAGAATTGTCGTACAGTACAGCACAGAAGAAGCCGTTCAGCCCATTGCATTGGTTGTTGTTTTTTTCATTTGATTTGATTTATTACTGTCACATGTACCGAAGCACAGTGAAAAGTTTTGTTTTGCATGTGGATCATCACAAAGATCATAGAGTGATTGAACAGAGCAAGGAATTCAACGATACGGTTTGCAGACTAGGTGTACAAAAAGCAAGATTGGCATTAGGTTTGAAATTTGAGGGGTCCATTCAGTAGTCTAGTAACAGCAGGGTCTAGGCTGTTTTTGAACCTGTTGGTACATGTATTTAAGCTTTCATATCTACAGTCGGATAGGAGAGGTTGGAAGAGGTTATATGTGGGTTGGGAGGTGCCTTTGATTATATTGGCTGCCTTCCTCCGTGTAGACGGAGTCAATTGCAAAGTGAATCCCAGTCCTGTGCCTCGTATTTTCCCCATATTTTTGCAAGGTTTAATCCTTCAATTATTAATCACATTCCCTTTGGAAAGGTGCTGTTGAATCTGCGCCATCATCCCACCAGCCAGTGCATGCCAGATCTTAACTACCCATTCCCATACCCCTCCCTGGTTCTTCTGCGAATTGCCCTCAGGATACAAACTCATCAGCCATTGGAAAATGTCTCTTTTCATTCTCTTCAGTTTTGCTTTGTGATTTTGGACACTTCTATCAAGTCTTAGCTTTTTCTACCCTAAGGAGGATAGCTCCCAGCTATTCCAATCTCTTCACTTCTCCCTCTAAGCCCTTCTCCCTGAACCACTTGAGTAGATCTCTTCTGTACTCTCTCTAAAGCCTTAATGTCTGTCTGAAAGAGTTGTGTTCCTCTAACTAGGGAATGATATACCGGAATAGGAGGTAATCCAGATAACGTTCACTGGGCTAATCCTAAATACGGAGGGATTTTCTTTTGAGGAGATGTTGAGTAGGTTGGGCCTGTGCTCATTGGAATATAGAACAATGGGAGATAACCTTATTAAATTATGTAAGATTCTTAGGGGACTTGACAGGGGAGATGCTGAGAGGATGCTTCCCCTTGTGGGAGAGTATGGGACCAGAGGGGCATCATCTCAGGGTAAGAGGTCGCCCATTGAGGATGGAGATGAGGAGGAATTTCTTCCATCAGAGGGGAATGAATCTGAGGAATTCTTTACTGCAGGGGGCTCTCGAAGCCAGATCATTAAATACATTCCAAACTGAGATGGATTTTTAATTAACAAGGGAACCACTAGTTATGGTGAAAAGGCAGAGTTCAAGATTATCTCAATGAATGGCAGAACAGACTTGATGGATTACTTCTGCTCTTACATCATATAGTCTCAAAAAAAACAAATTTTTACCAGGAGGCTAATTATTAAATATAATCAAGGCTGAGATATTTAATCAGGAAGGGAGTTGAAGGTTATAGGGAAAAGGCAGGAAAGTGGAGTTGAGGATTATCAGCTCAGTCTTGATCTCATCTACTTACAAAGTGGACTCAATGAGCCAATTAGTCTACTTCTGTTTCTATGCCTTATTGGTGTTTGGTGTGCAGAATTGTGTACAATACTCTATCTGTGGCTCAATTAGTGTCTTGTGTAAGTGTTAGCATGATTTCCTGGCTTATGCAGGCAATGTCTTACAATTTAAATTACAAGGTGATACTCCAAGCATTTGAATAGTCTAGAAACTTCATCACAATGCTGTAACTGCTTCATGTATACTTTTCACTGTACTCCTGTACTAGAGTACACATGACAATAAAGTTAAAATCAAATCAAATAATATGAATATGACTGTCTCACAAGGGAGATATAAAACGAAAGAGTTCAAAACTCAGAACAATGTCAAATCTAAACTTTTTCCTTTTCTTTGGATAAGGACTTTAAGGTCTAGATTTTTTTTCTATTTCTTTCAGATCTGTTCCTTTTATTTCTTCTCATTTAAAAAAAAATTGGCTTCTCATTTTGTATTTTAAGATGGGCACAGACATTGGCTGACTGTGCATTTTTCACTGTACTCCTGCATTCCTGTACTTGTGACAATAAAACTTAATTCTAATTCGAGGCAAGCTGTGCGACAGATCCCATGGTATTTACAGTCTCTGTGACAGTGATTATTCACCCTGTCAAAGATTAACTGCCTTTTAGCATTGGTATTTAAGATTGCCTGAATGGAAATCTCTTCAAGCTCAGTGGTTTCTGGGCCATAACCAGAATGCAAACTCAACCACAAAATGCTATGTTCCGGACAGCCACAAAGTGTCTTCCCTGCCAGGTCTGGTTTTCTCAACTCACATATCCAGCGTTCCAGAAAAACAGAGCACTTCACAGGCACTTCAAATCTCCCCTTTGAATTACAGCATCATTGACATCAATGACCAAAAGAAACTTGCTAGCAAGCATTCAAAACGGCAACAACGCACACAGAGTGCAAACTCCTTACTGATGAATGGCAGCGGAGAAGGAAAGAAAAGGCAGTAAATCCTGCAGTCTGCATCCCACAAGCCATTGGGACGTCCTGCACCATGGATTGGTCACTTCAGTCTCATGATAGAGACTTACGACAATGAGTAGACAATGAGTACTGTTCTGCGGGGACAGTAGGAACTGCAGATGCTGGACAATCTGAGATAACAAGATGTAGAGTTGGGTGAACACAGCAGGCCAGGCAACATCAGAGGAGCAGGAAGGCTGACGTTTCGGGTCTAGACCCTTCTTCAGAAAACCTGTTCTGCGTTGACTTTCTGTTGCCACGTATCCCACTCAGCATCAGCATTTGCAAACAACTTTCTCACCATTTGCTACCTCTCCAGTTTCATACTATCTGTAAGTTTCAAACTTGCGTCTTGTAATCCCAACATCAAAAGATTAAAATCAAAAGTGGCAGCGGTCCTGATAACTGAACTTTGAGCAAAACCATTGTAAACCTCCCTCTGGTCAATAAATTAGCCACAGGCTCACCAGAACTTCCTGCCTTTCAACCCACTCTCTATCCATTTTATTGCTTCCCCTTTCACCATGAGCTTCAGTTTCTCAAATAAGCTAAAATGTGACATTTTATCAAGTGCCTTTTAGAAATTCCTTTGCATAGCATCACCTGCACTTGCCTCACCCACCCTTCTCTGTTGCCTATTCAGCCCAATTCATCAGTTTCCCTTTAAGATCTACTCTGCTTCTCTGAATCCATACTGTTTACACACTGTATGTCAGAAGAAATGAATGGTAACGCGAAATATGAAATGTAACAATCCAGAAGCAACTGATCCCAAGACAAAATCACAAAATTGGAGATTTGGATCGATTGAAACAGCTTTGATCTGGCTTATGTTGCCAATGTAAATATGGTAGCGGTTTCATCTTGGAGAGACATTGCCATCTTAGTAATCACAGATTTATCGACCAGTCACCAATGATGTATGGTTTTCTCTAAAGACTGTCACATTTCTTTCATATCTATATGTTGATTCATAATATAGAAATGATCAGAATTGCATAATTATATGCATGTTATATAGGCATCTGTGAAACAGTGGCACTGTCCCTTTCTCTGAGCCAGAACAACCAGGTTCAGAGGCATATAATATCATCTCTGTACAGGTAGACTAGAAAAATATCTGAGGAAGGGTCACTGAACCTGAAACATTAACTCTGTTTTCTCCTTCACAGGTGTTGCCAGACCTGCTGAGCTTTTTCAGTAACTCTGGTTTTGTTCCTGATTTACAGCATTTGCAGTTCATTTAGTGTTTTTTTTAGAAAAATATCTACCCTGAATGTTGCTTTATTGTTGTTTTGTTATTGTTTGTGTCTGAGGTCATTCTAATTCTCAGCGTTAAAATAGTGCTGTATTGGAAAGTAGTTTGGGAAGTGCTATTCTGGAAATCTTTTATTCTTTCAGAGGATATGGGCATTAATGTCTAGACCAGGATTTATTGCCTGCCCCCAATTGGCTCTTGAGAAAGTGATGGTGAGTTACCTTTTGACCTGCTGCAAATCATATCATGCCTAGAATGTGGCAGTGTAGGAACGGCGCTATATTTCCAAGTCAGGATGGTGAGTGATTTGGAGGGGAATTTGCATGGGCTGGTGTTCCCATGTATCTGCTGCCCTTGTCCTTCCAGGTGCCACAGGTTTGGAAGGTGCTGTCTAAGGAGCCTTGGTGAATTTCTACAGTGTGTCTTGTAGATGGTACACACTGCTGCTACCGAGCGTCGGTGGGAGTGGGGTATTTGTGGATGTGATGCCAATCAAGCGGGGTCTGCTTTGTCCTGGATGAAGTTGAGCTTCCTGAGTATGCTTTCATCGTTGATGTTAAACTCCTGACCTGTAACTGCCAAGATTATTTTTCAGCCTTTGAACAAGGTCGTCACATTTGCAGCCTTTGAGCTCCATGGTGCCACACCTAAACTCAAGGAGGATTGGAAACTAATGGGGAGCAACACTTCAGAGTCAGCCATTCTTCCTCTCAGGAATCTAGGATGCATTGTGTCCAGAGTGGCTCCTTCACTTGCTTTAAATATTGCCACTTTCATTCCTGTTTATTTGCTCTTCAGATGTCAGCAACACTGGCTCAGCGCCCTGGAGAAGGGAAATTATTTATTGATTCGTGAGCTGTGAGGTACCTTGAGGCCCATCTTTAATTGCCCTGGAAAAGGCAGTGGTGAGCATTCTCCATGAGCTGCTGCTGTCTTTGGTGTGTAAGTACACCTACAGTGTTTACAGGGAGGGAGTTCCAGGATTTTGACCCAGCGACAGTGAAGGAAAAGCAATAGAGCTGAGTCAGACTGGTGCATTACTTGGGGACAAATTTGCAATTGTTCCTTTGTATCTGCGTCCTTGTCATTCTAGAAGGTAATGGCCATGGTTTGGAAGGTGCTGTCTAAGAAGCCTTGGTGAGCACCTGCAGTGTATCTTGTAGATGGTACGCACTGCTGCTACTGAGCGTGGGATTGTGGGTGTGGTGCCGATCAAGTGAGCTGCTTTGTCCTGGGTGGTCACAGGGTCAGACAGCAGGGAAACAGATTGTTTGGTCCCACTCATCAATGCCGACCAGGCATCCCCAATCTGACCCAGTCCCCTTTGCCAGCATTTGGCCCATATCCCTTTAAACTTTAGATAACAAAGTGTGGAGCTGGATAAACACAGCAGGCCAAGCAGCATCAGAGGAGCAGGAAGGATGGCGTTTCGAGGGGGTCTAGGCCTGAAATGTCAACCTTCCTGCTCCTCCGATGCTGCTTGGCCTGCTGTGTTCATCCAGCTCCACACCTTGTTACCTCAAATTCTCCAGCATCTGCAGCTCCTGCTATCTCCCTTTAAACCTTTCCTATTCATGTACCCATTAGACATGTTAGGATCTGAAAGCATCAACTGACATCTTGAAATAACAAGGTATGAACACAGCAGGCCAGGCAGCATCAGAGGAGCAGGAAAGCTAATGCAAAGGACCTGGACCCTTCTTTAGGAAATGACTTCAGTAGCTGACATCATGAGTAAGCTCCACCCATCAGGAATATTCCAGTACAGGCATGAGGGGCTGAACAAGCTCCTTCTGCATTACATGAAGGTCTGTGTTTGGGAGGAGCTAACGAGACTTCAGCTCTGCTTATGGTTCTGATTGCTACCAGAGCTCTGCAGGAATATTTTGGTGGCAGCAATGTGCTTCAGCTGAGCCTGATGTCTCACAAGAGACCATCATGTGACTAGCAAGTAACCTGTAATAAACCTATTTGCAGTTCATCGGGATTGAAACTATCCCAAAGCAGCTATCCCTCCCCAACACAACCACTTCAATTAATGCCAGCATTAATGTCCAGCTTCTTAGGTGTTGTTGGAGCTTTATGAATCCAGGGAAAAGGGGAACATTCCCTCATACTCCTGACTTGTGGCTTGTAGACGGTGGATGGGCTTTGGGGGAGGCAGGAGGTGAGTTACTTGCTGCAGTATTCCTACCTCCTGACTCGCTCGTGAAACCCCCAGCTACCTACTAACCTCATCCCACCTCCTTGACCTGTCCGTCTTCCCTGGACTGACCTATCCCCTCCCTACCTCCCCACCTACACCCTCTCCACCTATCTTCTTTACTCTCCATCTTCGGTCCGCCTCCCCCTCTCTCCCTATTTATTCCAGTTCCCTCCCCCCATCCCCCTCTCTGATGAAGGGTCTAGGCCCGAAACGTCAGCTTTTGTGCTCCTGAGATGCTGCTTGGCCTGCTGTGTTCATCCAGCCTCACATTTTATTATCTTGGAATCTCCAGCATCTGCAGTTCCCATTATCTCTGTTTATGTGTGTAGTCCAGTTCAGTTTCTGGTCAATGGTAGCCCCCCCTCCACCCGGCTGCTGATAGCTGGGGATTCAGTGATGGTGATGCTAACTTACCCTCCAGTTTTTGACTCCATTTACCCAAGCCAGATCCTTCCTCACTTCACTGAAATGTAAACAGAAAAGTACAGAGCCTTTGATTCAGACATCAACATATTCTGACAGGACATTTGTGCCTGACTCTCACATTTCTTTCTTTTTAAGATCCTGGCAGTTTGAATTTTCTTTTATCTTAATTGTATTTCTGTGCATATTTTTCAAATCACCATGGACAATCTTGTAAAAGGAGCCACATTGGCACGCTGTCCTTGTTCGATGGTGGCGGAGTTTAAAGGAATGTCCTGATTGGCTGAGGTTTAGTACCAGAGTCTTCTAAAATGTGGACAGCTAATTTTTCCGCAAGTCTTGTCTTTTTTCTTAAAAATTGTTAAATTTAACAGATACCACTTTGTATTTTTTCCCTGAAATACATTACTGTCTGACTGCAGGCTCCCAGAGCTTCACCCATCCAAGTTTATGATCAGTAAATGTTGGCACATTTTCTCTCAGATTTCTTGATAACTGCACAGGAACCCGTTGACATTAATGATACCAAATCGTTGGATAAGCCAATAAACTAAAACTCTAAAGTCAGTCAAAGAATGTGAAATAGCTCCATTAAAGCCAGTATCTCGTCAAGAAGTCACCCTTTGTTTACATGTGGAGAGTCCTTGACACTGACCCAATTCTCTCAGATTCAGCAGAACCTCTAACACTCCTTTTATATCTGTCAGCCAGGGCTC
The DNA here is from genome assembly GCF_030684315.1 of Stegostoma tigrinum. Taxonomy (NCBI): domain Eukaryota; kingdom Metazoa; phylum Chordata; class Chondrichthyes; order Orectolobiformes; family Stegostomatidae; genus Stegostoma; species Stegostoma tigrinum. The sequence continues at coordinate 5,312,626 of NC_081392.1, forward strand.
CCTGATTGGACCAGGTTAGCAGCCCCAGTCAGGGAACTCACATTCTATAAGGTCCACCTGGCTGACCTCACTACCATCACCACAGAAAGAAACACAGATCGAGGGGAAAGTTATCAATTATCTTCACTTCCATTCATAGCACTAATCAATTTTTTTTAAAAAAGTCATAGAATCACAGAAAATAGGTGCAGGAGTGGGCCATTCGGCCCTTCAAGCCTGCTCCACCATTCAACATGATCATGGGTGATCATCCAACTCAGTCCCCTCTTCCCACTTTTTCCTCATACTGTTTTATCCCTTCAGCCCTAAGAACTATGTCTGACTTATTCTTTAAAACATTCAATGTTTTGGCCTCAACTGCTTTCTGTGTCAGAGAATTCCACAGCCTCCCCACTCTCTGGGTGGAGACATTTCCCTTCATCTGAGTCCTAAATGGTCGACCTTGTATCCTTAGACTTTGACCCCTAGTTCTGGACTCACCAGTCACTTGGAAAATCCTCCCTGTGTTTACCCCCTGTCCAGTCTTCTTATAATTTTATAGGTTTGTATGTGGGTGATACTGAGGTGTAACCATCCAGAATGGCCCTAAAGTCTTGGGAATCAAATGAGTAATGTCTAAGACACTGCGGGAGGCAAAACGTAATGGGGGAGAAAATAAACCTGCTTCTGATCGTTGCCTTTCAACGTCCTTATCAAACAATAAAACATTGGAGGTAGGAGGACGGGCAGATGATGCCTGATTTTTTGGCCAATCAGATCAGAAGACCAGCCCCGGCCCCAACCCCTTTCTAATCCAATGGGAGCCCTGCAAGGTTTGGCGTGTGAGGTGACCAATGGAAATGGGTGTGGGGGCCAGAGAAGTTGAAAAGAGGGAGGTCAGGTGATCTAACCTCCAGGAGAGACACCAACCACGTTGCCCAATCCAAACGGTGGGGAACAAATTCATCTGACATTCTTGATATGTCATGTTTATTGAAACCACCCGAGGTTGGGTAAGTTCAGTAGCCACCAATTCTTTACAGTGCTAACAGCCTAAATGACTAAGACCATGTCGGGAAGGATGACCACATTACTTCAACAGAAGATGGGCTGAAAGTTGACTTTTTTACATATATATTAAGCCATCACCAAATTGCCAGACAAGTTATTGCCCCCTGGTGGACAACAACCATAAAATTAAGGAAGGGTAAGGCTGGATCCTGATAAACGGAGAAGGCTTATTACATAATATTAAATAGCTACTCATATTGCATCTCAAATACACAACAGTTTTTTTTATGAGTTTACCAAGTTTCTTGCAAGTGGAGCCGTAGGTAGACAGGGCAGTGAAGAAGGTGTCTGGTATGCTGCCTTCATCAATCAGTGCATTGAGTATAGGAGTTGGGACATCATGTTGTGGCTGGAAAGGACACTGGTGAGGCCGCTTTTAGAATACTGCTTTCAATTCTGGTCTCTCTGCCAGAGGGAAGTCGTTAATACCAAAAGAAGTGCGGATGCTGTAAATCAGGAACAAAAACAGAAGTTGTTGGAAAAGCTCAGCAGGTCTGGCAGCATCTGCGAAGGAAAAAATAACAGAGTTAACATTTTGGGTCCGGTGACCCTTCCTCACAGTTCTGAGGTAGGGTCACCAGACCCTAAACGTTAACTCTGATTTTTCCCTTCGCAGACGCTGTCAGACCTGCTGAGCTTTTCCAGCAACTTTGTTTTTGATAGGGAAGACGTGGGTAAATTTAAAAAGCTTAGAAGAGATTTATGAGCATGTTGCTGGGGGTGGAGGGCTTGAGCTACAGGGAGGGGCTGAATAGGCTGGGGCTATTTTCCCTGGAGCGTCGGAGGCTGAGTGGTGACCATATAGAGGTTTCTAAAATCATGACGGGCTTGGATAAGGTGAATAGCCAGGGTCTTTTTCCCAGGGTAGGGGAGTCCAAAATCTGGTTAGCCTTCCTTGCACTCCCTCGATGGTAATAATATCTTCCCTGACAGTAAGAAAACTGTGCACAGTACTCCTGAAGTCGCTCCAAGCTCAGTACAATAAAAGCACGACCTCACTCCTCCTGTACTCAAATCCTCTTCCAATACATTAGCCAACCGAATGGCTTGTTGTTCCCACAGGTTGGACTTCAGTGCCTTATTGACCAGGATACCTCATTCTCTTTGTATATCTACACATCTCTCCTCCTAACAAAATGGATAATCTCACATTTTTCTACATCCCAGCCAGCATGTTTCTGCCATGTCATCAAAACTGTTCAAATGTCCTTAAAGCCTCTTTACATCTTCCTCACCAGGTAAAACACACCACTAGGCAGTGAACATACACAAACCCAAAACAAATAAGGATGTGAGACTGAGATAACAAGGTGTGGAGCTGGAGGAACACAGCAGGCCAAGCAGCATCAGAGGAGCAGGAAGGCTCACGTTTTGGGCCTAGACCCTTCTTCAGAAAGGAAGTGAGAGTGACTTGGTGCTAACCTCTTAATAGCATATTGGGGAGGTGATGGCCTATTGCTCCAAAGACCCAACTAATGCTCTGGCAACAAAGGTTCGAATCCTGCCGTAGAAGAGAGTGAATTTTAGATTCAGGCAGGAAAAGGGCAGTTCGTTTGTCAATAAGAACTGCGGATGCTGTAAATCAGGAACAAAAACAAAGTTGCTGGAAAAGCTCAGCAGGTCTGGCAGTATCTGTGGAGGAAAAAACAGAGTTAACTTCTCAGGTCTGGTGACCCTTCCTCAGAACTGTTATGAAGAACTTTCCAGCAACTTTGTTTTTGTTCCTGTTCTGGGCCCGAAACGTTAACTCTGTTTTATTTCTTCACAGATGCTGCCAGACCTGCCGATCTTTTCCGGCAGCTTCTGTTTTTGTCCATAGTTTGTCAAGCCCGTCCCCACACTCCCAATTGTGAGAATCATCCAGCCGCTATCTTGTTCTCATCATAACTTCCACAGCCTCCATCAGATGCCAAAGGAGAACCAGAAAAACGCAGGAAAGGGAGACGAAAAACAAACATTCTGGAAAATTCCTCCCAGATCCCCTCAGGCAAATCAAAATTGTTCCAGGAGATCAACCTACGATGTAGAATTCTTCATTTCAAATCACTTCAGATTAGAATGCAGAGTGTTCCAGTTCTTTTTACATTGACAACATTTTCCTGCCTCTGTACTCAGGTGAGGAAATCTGAATTTCCAAGGTGAGTCTATAAGGTAGGATGTTATTGTACATTTCATATGCTCTTTGCTACTCTTGCTGCATAGCCATCCCATTCTGCCCCCAAAGCAGGGCTGCTCGGATATAAAGAAGGAAACAAGGGGAGGCCACTCTGCCCTTCAACCCTGCTACCCCTTCAATAACGTTGTGTGCTGACCTGATTTTAACCTCAACTCTACACTCCTGCATTCCCCCCCAGCCCCGTAATCTTTCATCTCTTTGGTCATCAAGAATCTATCTCTATATTAAAAGTATTGGTAAATTACAAAATGTAAAGAAGCATTGTTTAAGATATTTGAAGATTCTGCATCCACTGCCTTTTGAGGAAGAGAATTCCAAAGACTCTCAACCCTCTGAGAGAAAAACAGAGTCATAGTCAAGGAGACTCACAGAGTCACACAGCTCACAAACAGACCCTTTGGTCTATCCAGTCCATGCTGACCATAATCCCAAACTAAACTAGTCCCACCTGCCTGGGCTTGGCCCATACCCCTCCAAACGTTTCTTATTCATGTACTTAACTGTTAAAAATTTGGAAGTTCATCTAGAAATAAGCCTGAATCTCAGGAGTGGCTGCAAGATCCACGCTACTCTCAGTCTACCATTTTAGAATGTTTCCCCATCTCTGTTTTAAACGGGTGCCCTGTATTTTTAAGCAAGACCCTTAGTTCTAGATTCTCCCACAAGAGGAAACATTTTTTCCACACCCACCGGGGTCAAGTCACCTCAGGATCTTATCTGTTTCAATTTAGTCACCTGTGACTCGTCTAAACTCCAGAGGATACATGCCCAGCCTTTCCTCAGAAAACAGTAGACTCATTGCAAAAGTTGGTCTGGAAAACCTTCTCTGAACAGCTTCGAAAGTGTTTCCATCCTTCTGCAACTACAGTGACCAGCATTGTTCTCCATATGTGGTTTCGCCAATAATCTCTATCCCTGAAAATCACACAACATCACTGATGGGTGATCTCAGTAAAATGATTGCCTGGCCCATTCAAATCCTATTCCCTGGAGCGTCGGAGGCTGAGGGGTGGCATACAGTGGTTTATATAAACATGAGGAGCATGGATGGGATGAATAGCCAAGGTCTTTTCCCCAGGGTAGAGGAGTCCAGAACTAGAGGGGAATAGGTTTAAGGTGAGAGGGAAAGATTTAAAAGGGACCCGAGGGGTAAATATTTCACACAGAGGGTGGTGCGTGTATGGAACGAGATGGCAGAGGAAGTGGTGGAGGCTGGTACAATTACAACATTTAAAAGGCACCTGGGTGTATGAATAGGAAGTGTTTAGAGGGATATGGGCCAAATGCTGGCAAATGGGACTAGATTAATTTAGGATAGCTGGTCGGCATGGATGAGTTAGACCATGTTTCCATGATATATGACTCTATGACTTTGCGGGCAGCTTGACTTTCTGTAGACCCAAGACAACTGAAGGTGGGGTTTCATCTCACTAATGTCACTCTATAGACAAACTGACAGAAGGAGCTCTCTTACCAAACTGGCATCTGACGTGGCAAACATCAGATATTTGCCCATTCTGACGTTTACCCTCAGGTCAGCCCTGACTGGGTTTGGGTATGCCACACGAAAGCATGGTTCAAAGAAAGACAGAAAAACGATGAGATCTCCCCAATTAAACAGAGTAATACAATTCAATACAATATGCCACAGGAACAGGCCCTTCGGCCCACCAAGCCTGCGCCGATTCCTAATCCTTTTTGGACCTGCACATATGGTTTCTATCCTTCTGTTCACCTCCTGTTCATATGTCTATTGAGGCATGTCTTAGATGTTGCTAATGTGCCTCTTCCACCCCCACTGGCAGTATGTGTTCCAGGCACCCACCACTCTCTGTGTGAAAGATTTTGTCTGCACTTCTCCCCTAAACCTTCCCTTGCTCCCCTTGCACCTGTGTCCTTATGTAGTTGAGATTTCCACCCTGAGAAGAAGCCTCTGACTATCCACCCTCTCCACGTCTCTCACAATTTTGTAGACCTCTATCAGGTCACCCATCAGCCTCTATTTTTCCAGTGAAAAATATCCAAGTTTATCCAATCTCCCCTCATAACTAAAACCTTGCAGGCCAAGCAACTTCCTGGTAACCTTCTCTGCACCATCTCCAGAGTACTCATGTCCTTCTGCTATTGTTGTGGGCCACAACTGCACACAATATCCCAAATGTGGCCTAAATAAAGTTTTATACACCTGTAATATAATTTGCCAATTTTTATATTCGATGCCCTGGCCAATGAAGGCAAGTGTGCTGTATACCTTCTTGACCACCTTTATCCACCCACTGTTGCCACTTTCAGGGATCTGTGTACCTAGATACACAAGGTCCTCTTATATCTATGCCCATAAGTGTTCTGTCATTTATTGTATAATTCGCACCTGAACTTGAAAAGCCCTTGAGACATAGGAGCAGATATTAGGGCATTCAGCCCATCAAGTCAGCTCTGCCATTCAATCATGGCTGATAAGTTTCTCAACCCATTCTCCTGCTTTCTCACTGTAACCCTTGATCCCCTGGACAATCAAGGACCAATCTATCTCAACCTTAAATGTACTCAATGACCTGGCCTCCACAGCCTCTTGTGGCAGTGAATTCCATAGATTCACCACTCTCTGGCTGAAGAAGTTTCTCCTTATCTCCATCCTAAAAGGTCTTCTCTTTACTCTAAGGCTGTGCCCTCAGATCCTTGACTCTCCTACCAATGGAAGCATCTTCCCAACATCCACCCTGTCCAGGCCATTCAGTGTCCTGTAAGTTTCAATTAGATCCTCCCTCATCCTTCTAAATTCCAATGAGTATAGCCCCAGAGTCCTCAAATGTTCCTCATACTGTAAGCTTTTTATTCCTGGGGCCATTCTCGTAAGCCTCCTGTGAACCCGCCCCAGGGATCTTCCAGAATGAATCACCTTGCATTTGTCTGGATTAAACTCCATCTGCCACTTCTCTGCGCCCATCTGAGACCTATCGATATCCCGCTGTATTCTCTGACAATTCTCCTCACCATCTGCAAACTCTGCCAGTTTTGGTGTCATGAACGTTTCCGCTCCCTCTGCATAAGAAGGAGATGTCTTTCTCTGTTGTGGTGGATTTTTGACTTTGCTAAGTTTCATACCAAGGGAAAGAGGGGTTCCAATAAAGAACGAGTAATGCATGTCTCTATTTCACGGTATAACATTATGTGACATGCAGGAAGCTGTTATATATTCAAAATAATATAGCGCATTATATTTTGTAGACAATGTGTACTTTGTTACATGTTCCCAAGGCACATATTTGGCAAACATCAACCACTTGCTATTAAAACACATTGGCTGCAAAATTGGTTGTGTAACTACCCTTATTTTCAGGGCTCTGGGTATTCTTAATGAGTGCACAGATTTCTGGTGTTGCAGGAGCAGGAGTAGGCCATTCAGCCCTATGAGCCTGCGCCATCATGGCTGGTCATCCAACTCAGTTCCCTGCTCTCAACTTTGTCCCATACTCTTTGGCCCCTTTAGCCCCAAGAATGTCAAAGAGTCATAGAGATCTACAGCAGAGCACAAGATTCCGCAGCCATTTACATCTCAAGCAACCAGCTAACTTTCCTAATCCCATTTTCCAGCACTTGGCCCATAGTCTTGAATGTCTTTGCATCACATGTGTACACCTAAATATATTATCTTTTACATAATCATCCAATTTCAGGGAGGCAACGCCCTACTGGTATTATCACTGCACTATTAATGCAGAGAACCAGGGAATGTTCTGGGTACTCGGGTGTGAATCCCACCATGGCAGATGGTGGAAATTGGATTCAATAAACATCCGGTATTAACAGTCTAATGATGACTGTAAATCCATTGCTGATTGTCAGGAAAACCCATCTGGTTCACTCATGTCCTTTGGGGAAGGAAACTGCCATCCTTACCTGGTCTGGCCTACATGTGACTCCAGGCCCACAGCAATGTGGTTGACTCTTAACTGCCCTCTGGGGCAATTAGAGATGCTGCCTGTCCAGTGACACCCTCATGCAGTGAATGAATCAACAATTTCCATGTTAATGTCTCAGTTGAATGTCTCTCTATTACATTCTTAGCAGTGCATTGCTAAACCCTGAACACTTGTCATTTTAAAATGTGTTCACTGATGTTCCCGTTGCATCTTTAGCTAAGCATTGCTCCTGATCTATTTTGTACAGGTCCCTCATGACTTTGAACATATCTAGCAAGTCTTTTCTCAACTGTCTCTTTTCAGTGGCTTCTCCAGTTCTGTCATTGCAGTTCCCTGTCCCTGGAACTAGGTTTCTAAACGTCTCCTGCACCTCCTCCAACGCCTTTAACATTTTACCTAAAGTGATGCTCAGGATTGGATCCAATACTCCAGTCAAAGCCAGGGTATTGATTGATACAGGTTTAATCTAACATTCTGCTTTTTGTACTCATGCTTCTATTAACCATATTAATTATGTCCTCACCCTCTTCGACTACCTGTAACCCTCCATGAATGTATATACACAGGTCCCTCTGCTCCTGCATCCCTTGCATGCCTTATTTCATATCGTCTCTCCACCTTTCCATCAAGGTGAATCACTTCACAACTCTACATTAAAATTCAGCTGCTAATTTTCCATGCCCCTTTCTTCATGCACAATGCTTTCAAGTTTGCTTTCATTTGCAGTAATTGGATTTATGCCCCCTACTACACAATCTAGGAGAGCAGCTGTACAAGGCATTGGTGAGGACACATTTAGAGTTCTGGTCACCCTTCTATAGAAAGGATATTATTAAACTCAAAAGAGTACAGCAAAGATTTACTAGGATGCTACTCGGACTGGAAGATTTGAGTTATAAGGAGAGGGTGGACAGGCTGGAACTCTTTTCCCTGGAGTGTTGGAGGCTGAGGGGTGACCTCATAGAGCTCCATAAAATTTTGGGAGGCACAGATACAGTAGATGGTCAGTTACTTTTCCCTAGGGTAGGGGAATCTAAAATTAGAGGGGAGGAATACAAAAGGGTCAATTGTTTCACACAGCGGGTGGTGAGTATCTGGAATGAGCTGCCAGAGGGAGTGATGGAAGTGAGTACAATTTTGTCACCTAAGGAACATTTGGACAGGTACATGGATAGGATAGGTATGCGGGGATATGGACCAAATGTAGCAAATGGGACTCGATTAATTGTCAAAGCTGGATAGCATGGACTAATTGGGCTGAAGGGCCTCTTTCCATGCTGTAAACCTCTATGACTCTGTTAGTAAAAGAAACAGAATGTCTCCTAATGCTGATCCTTCCATTACAAACTTTCCTTGAGTCCTAAAAGCAACCACTCACCATGATGTAGTTTCCAACCACTTTGCCAATTTGTACCCTCCACTGGGAGTGCCCTTTTCATTCCATGAGCTCAAATTTTACTCACAATTTGTTCTGTGGCATTTCAGCAAATGCTTTCGGGATGCCCAGGCACATCTCATCCATGGCTCTACCCTCATCGAACACTCTCTGTTAATTATTTTTAATAAACCCAAATTGACAGGGCTGTTAACAGGCATACAGTGTTTTAGCTTTTATTAATAGAGGGATCGAGTTCCGGAAACAAGAGGTTATGCTGCAGCTGTACAAAACTCTGGTGCAGCCGCACTTGGAGTATTGTGTACAGTTCTTGTCACCGCATTATAAGAAGGATGTGGAAGCTTTGGAAAGGGTGCAGAGGAGATTTACTAGGATGTTGCCTGGTATGGAGGGAAGGTCTTACGAGGAAAGGCTGAGGGACTTGAGGCTGTTTTCGTTAGAGAGAAGAAGGTTGAAAGGTGACTTAATTGAAACATATAAAATAATCAGAGGGTTAGATAGGGTGGATAGGGAGAGCCTTTTTCCGGATGGTGACGGTGAGCACGAGGGGGCATAGTTTTAAATTGAGGGGTGAAAGATATAGGACAGATGTCAGAGGTAGTTTCTTTACTCAGAGAGTAGTAAGGGAATGGAACGCTTTGCCTGCAACGGTAGTAGACTCGCCAACTTTAGGTACATTTAAGTCGTCATTGGATGAGCATATGGACATACATGGAATAGTGCAGGTTAGATGGGCTTGAGATCGGTATGACAGGTCGGCACAACATCAAGGGCCGAAGGGCCTGTACTGTGCTGTAATGTTCTATGTTCTAACAGAATTTGTTTTTAACAAATCTATGCTGACTTTTCTTAATTAACCTGCCTTTGCCCAACTGACTGTTAATTTGGTCCCAAATGATCATTTCTGAAAGCTTAAACTGAATGGCCTTGGAGTGTTTTTGCACCTTTTTGTTTTGAACAATTCCATGGCCTCCAGCATCACCTCAAGTCCACAGAAACTGAAACATTATGACAAGTGCCTTCACAATTTCTGCCCTCATTTTCCTCCTGGGAAGTTCCCATCGAGTCAGGGTCCTTGATCAACCTGAATTATAGAAAGCCTATCCAATACTGCCTTTGGATCAACATTACATCCTTCAAGGGTTCGAACCGTACCTTCTTTCACCACAATCTTGCTCAAAAACACACGCAAGGTTTTATCCGGCACGTTATGAACTGTCATTCTCAACCCGCTGGCAAAAGTTATACATCTGAAGTACCTTGAATTTTATTGTATTGTTCTGTCCAATTATTGTAGTGCTTTAAAATTTATCTACTTCAAAAATAAATATACTTGTTGTTCAATTGAATTGCCACATGAAACGATTCAATTTCAATTCAATTTCTCTTCAAATACCATTGAATGGCCACATGAAATATCAACAGGTGATTCAATTTTGAGGCAATTTTCTTTCAAACATCACAATCTATCGCAATGTCCAAGTAGTCAGTTGAGTGTACGAGTGAGAGACTCTTTGCTGGTAAGTTTTATTTAAGGAAAAGTTGCATTATTTATTTAAGTGATTTATTCTGTAAATAAAGTATAGCAGTGATGTGTAAATCCCCTGCATTACATTTGTATTATTTAGTGTATGTTTTTACATTGTTTAAATGGATGTCTGGATGATCAGGAATACTTGAACAATCAGTATATTCCTGGTCTGATAGCTGCCAGTTAATAAATCATTAGTTGCATCAGTTCCAGCCTTGTCCCCTCCATTATAAATACATAAATTATCTTTTTGCTCCTGAATTGATCCTAGTTCAACTTTTACCTCTGTTATTTATATGACTACAGAAACATTTGAGAACCCTCACACGCTTGCTGCCAGACTCTCTCTTTGTCTATCCAATTTGTTTCTTCACTTCCCCTTCGATGGTTCTATTGCCATGACCCACTTGTGCAAGTTCAGATACTTGAGCCTCAGTACCCCCAGTGTAGTTACATGAAAGTTAGAGATTTAATTAAAAGATGCAATGTTCCCAATTTACCTGTCTGATAGACTCACACTCACAAAAAAAATTGGCTGGGTTTCTGTATTGAACAAGATCTATTATCCTTTGAGTTATAGGAGTTGGGACGTTGTGTTGAGGTTGTACAGGATGTCGGTGAGTACTGTTTCCAGTTTTAGTTGCTCTGTTATAGGAAGGATATTACGAAGCTGGAGAGGGTTCGGAAGAGATTTACCAGGATGTTGCCATGTATGGAAGGTTTGTGTCATAAAGTAAGGCTGGATTGGCTGGGACTCTTCTCACTGAAGTGTAGGAGGTTGGGGGTGACTTTATAGAGGTTTATTAAATCATGAGGGGTCTAGGTAGAGTTAATGGTACATGTCTTTTCCCTAGGATGGGAGATTTAAAGGCTCGGGGACACATTTTTAAGGTGAGGGGACAGAGATTCAAAAAAGACATGAGGGGCAAATCTTTTACACAGAGGGTGGTTCACGCGTGGAATGAACTTCCCGAGGGAGTGGTAGATGTGGGTACAGTTACAATATTTTAAAGACATTTGGATAAGTACATAAACAGGAAAGGTTTGGAGGGGAGGAGCAGGCAGGTGGGACTAGTTTAGTTTTTGATTATGTTCTTCATGGGCTGGTTGGACCGAAAGGTCTGTTTCTGCGCTGTAGGACCTTATGGCCCTGTGACTTTATTTGCAAATGAGCAAACCGACGATAACCGATGACCTGTCCTGGACTTCCCACATAAATGTGACAGTCAAGAAGGCACAACAACACCTCTTCCTCCTCAGGCAGCTCAGGAAATTTGGCATGTCAATAATGTCCCTCACCAACTTCTCACACATGCACCTTTGAAAGCATACTGTCTGGCTGCATAACGGCCTGGTACGGCAACTGCTCTGTCCACGACCGTAAGAAACTACAGAAGATGGTGAGCACAGCCTAGACCATCAAGGAAGCCAACCTTCCATCCATGGGCCCCATTACACAGCTCGCTGCCGCGGAAAGACTGCCAACATCATCAAAGACCCATCACACCCTGGTAATGATCTCCTACGACCTCTTTCGTCAGGCAGAAGACGCAGAAGCCGGAATACACACACGAGTAGGTTCAGGAACAGTCTCTTTTACCCGTTATTAGACTGACGAATAGACTCTTGACCCTCAAAAAATGCTGATCTTACTAATGTTGATCTCACCCCCAGTGAACGCCCTGTGCAATGTAACTTGTATACCTCTGTCTAAGTCTTTTTCATTAGTACATGTTGTTTACTTTGATCTGCCTATAAAGCTCATAAACAAAGCTTTTCATTGCACTACGGCACACATTCATTCATTCAATCAATCAAATAATGGAATGTCTCCAGGCTTTAGTCATTTGGCTAAACAGTGATATTGAGGCAGTTACTGTGTTGCTGAATAATTTTTGATTCCAATTCATATAACCCCTACAAGCGTGGAAACAGATCATAGCGACCCTCTGAACAGCATCCCACCAAGACCCAGTCCCCAACAACTCCATATTTCCCATGGCTAATCTATTTAACCTGCACACCATGGGACAATCACCTATGACTAATCCACCCTAACCTACACATCTTTGGGCTGTGGGAGGAAACCCACGCAGACACAGGGTGAATGTGCAAACTCCACACAGGCTGTCACCCGAGGCTGGAATCGAACCAAAGTCCCTGTGAGGCAGTAGTGCTAAGCACTGAGCCACTGCATCATCCCATCTGGACCAGTACCAACCTTACCTCTTTGAATTTGTTTGTTCCCCAGGCAATCACTCTCACTCTGGATTGATCTCTATCTTTCTCTATATCCATGCTAAACCCTGTGATACAATGGTAACTGTTCCCTAAATGTTCTCCCACTGACGCCTGATTCACTAGGTCCATCTCATTCTTGAGAACCAGGCCTGACAGTGCCTCCTTTCCTATTGGGCTGTAGACATTTCTCCTGTACAAACTGTGAGACCTCCTTCTCCTCCTACTGTTTATGTTACTACTGTCCTGTCTATATTCATCACAATTTAATCACTTTGTTGTAACTACCTTACAATTCTTGAACCTCTCTCCAACAGTTGGCAAATGTCTTTCTCTATATGATTCTCACTAGTTGGTAACACTCAGCGTGAGACCTTTTATGTCCAATTATCTAATTTGTTTATTAATACGGTGATTAGTTAAGGCTCATTGCAGATCCTTGTCGGACATCATCAGTCACATCCCGCCGTGGACATTTTCTCTGTTACCTGTCTCCTGCCATTCAGCCAATATTCTAACCATTACAAACACATGTCCTTAATTTATATAATTCAATGCAATATAATCATGTACAATACAATTCAATACAGCACAGGAATAGGTCCTCTGGACCACCAAGCCTGCACCAACTACTCCTTACTTATACCCACTACTTATCACTCATATGCAGTTTCTGTCCCTCTGTTCCCTTCCATGTGTCTATCAAGATACATCATATTCGCTGCTGATGTGCCTGTTTCCATCACCTCCCTTGGCAGTGCGTCCCAGGCACCCACCTCTCTCTCTCAGTAAGTAATTTTCCCTGTCTCCTAAATGTTCCCCTCTCACCTTGAACCTGTGCCCACTTGTAATTGACCTTTCCACCCTGGGAAAAAGACCTTCTGACTATCCACCCTCTCTAAGCCTCTCATAATTTTGTAGGCCTCTATCAGATCGCCCTTCAACCTCCGTCATTCTAGTGCAAACAATCCAGATTTATTCAGCCTCACCTCATCACTAAAGCCCTCCAGACCAGGCAATGTCCCGGCAAACCAATTTGATAAACATCAACTCCAGTTAACAGTCTCTTGAAAATTCCACCAGATTGATGTCTGGATCTTGGAGAATTTCAGTTCTTATGTCTGTGCACATGCAACACCTTACTTGTTATCGTCTTACTTTCCAACCCTGGTACATCGACCTACCTGCATCATTAACGCTCATGTCCACATTGCAGTGAGCTCTATAGACTCTGGAATTGCACAGTCTCACCACTGAGTGGTGCTGCATGGCCTTTCCCCCCAAGTCCCACCAAAATGTTTGGTTTTATGACTTGCCCTCGATTTTCTTAGTACATCTGTCTCTTTTTCACTTAGTAACTGAAATATCTAATCTCCGAAATAGGCGTTTACCGTCAAGTGTAAAATTCAGTTCAGTACATTTTTCACAATGACATAAGAGCTCTTCCTAATCTTTCTCTGGACTTTGTCTCTTTCATTCATGCTTCCGTTTGAAGGCTGTCAACACTTCATGAGTGGACGTGTCACATTTTCCACTGGACCTGTGACAATCAGAGCTAAAGCACCTTCAGGTCTGAGTGCAAAGGCCAAGGATTCAAATCCCTCTGACAGACTCGACAGCACAACATTTATAATCATTAGCATGGCCAAAATGCCATGCCAAGTAATATATCTGACTATGAGCAGCCAAAGTTTCTGATCATAGAAACAATGGTTGACTTTCTTGTTGGAGTTCTGTTCAAGGTGTCCCTAAGTGTTGCCTTCTCTGGTAACCCTTCCAGTGTTGATTAGGCTCCAACTCTCCTGCTTTGACCATGGTTGGTGGTGCAACCATGGTTCTTAGTTTCTATGGGACTCTGTGCATACATATCTCTGCTATACATCCCCCAGTTCCCTAAAGCATTGAGTGCCCACGCTGCACTCTTAGATGCTGCTCTGTCCAGCTAGATTGTTACCATTCTGTGACCTCTGAACCTTGAGCTGGTCCTTAACATCACCCCATAGTATTCAATGGCTGAATCCCCTATTGTCAACATCCTGGGGGATTACCATTGACCAAAAATTGAACTGGAATTGCCATCTAAATACAGTGGCTACAAAGGCAGGTCAGAGGTTGGGACTCCTGCGGTGAGTAACTCGCCTCCTGACTCCCCAAAGCCTCTCTCATTGACAAGGCACAAGTCAGGAGTGTGATGGAATACTCCTCATTTCCCTGGATGGGGGCAGACCCAACAACACGCAAGAAGCTCGCCACCATCCAGGGCAAAGCAGCCCCCGCTTGATTGGCACCACATCCACAAACGTTCCACTTCCTCCACCTCCAACAGTCTGGAACAGCAGCGTGTATTATCTACAAACTGCACAGCAGAAACTTGCCTTAGATAGCACTGTCCAAACCAATCCCCTCAACATGATGGCATCATTTCAGATGTAAAATACTTGATCTTTGTAGCATGAAGCGGTTACATCTGAATGCGGTTTATTAATGAGACCACGTTATAAATCGTCTCAGAAGGTGATGTGATATCATGTATTCTTTCTCTTCCTTGCATCTTCATCATAAGATGAAACCACAGTAAGACTTTTCTTAATGATCCTACAAATTCTTTAGCAGTATAACAAGCAACTCTAATATGCTGGGCAACAGCTTAGGCCAGTTATGGGAGTAAGGGGGAAATATAAGAACATAAGAGATAGGACCATGTGCAAACCTTACATTCCACGTACCTGTTCCAACATTCAATGCAATCACAGATGATCAGGTCCAGCATCTGCTCCATCCATGCATTTTGTGATTCTCGAAGACCTGGAAGTCTGACTTAAATGTACTCAATGAATGACGACACAATTTTCCCTTTTTTTTGAGTTTGGGAGCTGCCACTAACACTCCAACACCAACCCCCTCCCCCCACCTACAGCCCTCCACCCCACAAGAACTAGATAATTCGCCTGATCGCCCATCTTGATCAGATGGTTAAGAGATTTTTAAATCTGGAAAATAAAAAGACTACACTTGGTAATGATGAGCATGAACTGCTAGGTTTTGTGAAAAAAAAATCCCCATTTGGTTCATTCATGTCCTATAGGGAAGAAAATCTTACCTGATCTGGACCACATGTGACTCCAGACTCACAAGTCTGATTGAGTCCTTGCTGCCTCTGAAATTGCCTTGCAAGTCACGGAGTTGTACGAAACTGCTCAAGAGAAGATAAAACATTCACTCCCTACATCACCATTGCCCTTTCTGCAAGCTGTGCAGCAGCAAATCACCAATGATCCTGAGACATCACCTCCCGAACTCATGGTCACGACCATCCAGAAGGACAAGGGAACAGATACATGGGAACACTAACACCCCAAATATCCTCTCCAACCACACACCAAACTCACCAGGAAATATATCGCCGTTCCTTCACTGTGACTGGGTCAGAATCCTGGAATTCCCTCCCTAAGGGCATTGTGGGTCAATGTCAAGCATGTGGACTGCAGAGATTCAAGAAGGCAGCTCACACCCACCCTCTCAAGGGGCAGATAGGCAAGGGCAATATATTCAAATACAACAAATAGCCAGCGAGGCCCACATCCCAAGAAAGAACACAAAACAATTCAGCTCCAAGGTTGCAGCTGGTAAGAATTGACTGACTGATCCTGAACAGAGAATTCAAAGGAGCTGGGTGAGTATGTTGAGTGCCCCAAGATTGGAATGTTGTCGGAGAGGTGTTTCTCTGAGGAGTCTAAGGGTGGCCCTTCTGGGAGTGGGCCCTTCCTACAGGGTCCTACAAATGCAGAACCTGCTCTGTGAGTGATGACAGACAGAAGGAGCACTGCCCCATGATGTGGCTAAACCTGCAAGTGGCCAATGCTCCTCAGACAATGCTTTGGTAATGCAAGCGAGAACTTCCTTAAACTAGGAAGTGGGAGAGTTATGATACCACAATTAGTATCTTCCCCCAGGTACAAACCACATTATACAGTCCTAGTCATAGAGTCAAACAGCTCAGAAACAGGCCCTTCAGCCCATCCAGTCCATGCCAAACATAATCCTAAACTAAACAAGTCCCACTTGCATGATAACAAAGTGTAGGGCTGGATGAACACAGCAGGCCAAGCAGCATCTCAGGAGCACAAAAGCTGACGTTTCGGGCCTAGACCCCCTCTCTGATGAAGGGTCTAGGCCCGAAACGTCAGCTTTTGTTGTCCTGAGATGCTGCTTGGCCTGCTGTGTTCATCCAGCCCCACACTTTGTTATCTTGGATTCTGCAGCATCTGCAGTTCCCATTATCTCTCCCACTGGCATGATCCTGGTCCATATCCCTCCAAAGTTTTCCTAGTCATGTACTTATTGTCTTTTAAAAAATTGTAATTGTACTCACATCCACCACTCGTTCCTTGCACTAAAATGCAATGCATTGCATTTATTGGACTCCATCTGCCATTTTTCAGCCTATTGGCCTATTTGATCAAGTTCCCTTTGTAATCCAAGAAAACCTTCTTCACTGACTACAATGCCACCAATTTTGGCGTCATCTGCAAACTTACTAATCATTGTCTTCTATATTCTCATCCAAATCACTTATATAAATGACAAACAAAAGAGGACGCAGAACCAATCCCTGTGGATCGCTGCTGGTCACAGGCCCCCAGTCCGAAAAGCAACCCACCTGTCTCCTGCCATTAAGCCAATTATGTATCCATTGGCAAGCTCACCCTGAATCCCATGAGACCAAACTTCACTAATTAGTCTACCATGTGGAACCTTGTCAAAGGCTTTACTGAAATCCAAATAAACAACTTCTGCTGCTCTGCCATAATCAACCTTTTTGGTAGCTTCCTCAAAAACTCCATCAGGTTTGAGAGACACAAATTTCCTCGCACAAAACTATGCTGACTATCCCCGATCAATTTTTGCCTCTCTAAATGTCCATAAATCCTATCTTTTATAATCACCTTCAACAATTTATATACAACCAAAGTCAAACTTGGGTCTACAGTTCCGTAGTTTTTCCTTACTGTCCAGTCATCAGGCACCTCACCCATGGTTATAGATGTTACAGATATTTCTATAAGGTACCTCGTAATTTCCTCCCTTACTTCCCACAGCATTCTGGGATACATTAGAACAGGTCCCATAGATTTATCTACCTTTATATTCTCTAAGACCTCCCGAACATCCTCTTCTGTTATATGAACTGTTATAAAGAAATCAAAGTTTATTTCTTTAGACTGCATTTCTTTCTCCCCAATAAAACTGACAGGAAATATTCATTTAGCATCTCTCCTATCTCCTGGGGTCCAAAACATGAAGCCCATAAACAAACTCCACAATCTGCCCACACATTGCATCCTGGCTTATTCATAAACATGTGCGCATTGGTTATTGTTTTATTGATATTTTTGGGACCTTGCTATATATAAACTGCTGTGCAATGGCAAGCACTCTTCGAAATCACTTCAGGAGCCTGCCTGAGGGTCTTGGTGCTGTGTGCTGGGAATAAATATCTTTCCTTCTAGGATCACCAGGCATCTGTGCCTTTACCAAACAACGTTGTGGGATTTGATACCCTACACCCTGTCCGTCTCAGAAAGCCGTTTGCTGATCCTGCTGGCTCTCCTTCACTACGTTGTAACGGCAGTGATGGTGTGATGCTAATGTCACTGAACAAACTGCTCCTAGGCCCAATTTGAACCCATGATCGCTGGACAACATTAAACATAGGGCAGTGTGACTTTACAGCTGTCTATTTAGCTATAGTAGCCACTGAGTGTCGCTAAAGCAGAGTTAGATAGAGCCTTGCTCAGGTTGAGATTCACGTTTATTGTAAGGATTGATGGGAATGTGGAGCTTGGAAAACAAATAGGTCAACCTGATTTTATCGAACAACAGGAGGAGGCCTAAAGGACCAAATGGCCTATTTCTGCTCCTAACTCATAGGAATTGGATTGGCACAGTGGCTCAGTGGCTAGCACTGCTGCCTCACAGTACCAGAATCCTGGGTTCAATCCCAGACTTGGGTGGCTGTCTGTGTGGAGTTTGCATGTTCTCCCTACATGGGTTTGCTCCTGTTTCATCCTAGAGTCCAAACCTATGCAGGTTAGGTGAATTGGTCATGTTAAATTACACATTTTCTCCAGGAATATGCGGGCTGGGTGGGTTAACCAAGTGAAAATACAGGGATAGGGTAGAGGGTGGGTACGTGGGAGATGTTGTTCAGAGGATCACTGTGGCCTTGATGGGCCAAATGGCCAGCTTCACACTGCAGGGATTCTATATGTAAAGCTTCTGGATAACAAGGACTTGGAAAGCAGGAAAAATTCAATTTGCTCTCTCTAAAATAGACCGTAAAGAGGCTTGATGGTGCAGTCAGTAGCGTCTGAGACAGAAACTCCGAGCTGAGGTCCCAGTCCAGGACTTATTGGTCAAGTACGTTTCACTCATAACAAGTTGAGTGTTAATCAGTAAATCCTTCTGACACATACACATACCAATGTTAGGCGGCGAGAGCAGGAGAGATTCCCAGTCAGCCCCATGATGGAGACTGTTGAATCTGGCATGAAGGGTTATCTAATAGGAGATAGGCTCCAGAGATCAGCATTGATCATGAAAAGATCTAAATGTATATTTGGGTGCTATAGTTGTTGTTCTGGGTGTGTATTTACTCTTAACCTGAGCCTTATAATCTCACAAGAGACTCCTGACTATCTCAGACGCAATGTAAACAGCTATTAAGTACTATGTAATCAACCCAGGCTGTTTTGTAAGACTGAGCTTCTCTCCTGCTGAAGACCTTGGGAGAACATCTGTCCCCACACAGTAATAGGGACTCAGGCTAACACCAATGTTAGGATTGGTGTCAGTAAATCTACCCAAGGCATCTCAGCTGCTTTCAGTAGGCCCAAACATAACAGATATCATGCCTAAAGTGGGGCAGGTCATGCATAACCAATGTAAGTCTCGGCTGTCACTATCCATGTTTGCCACACGCATGGGAAAGTGCATGACGGCATGGCAAATCAGGGTTAGCTGGTTGGCCGGGGGTGAATCAGATTGGCCCTCCCCAGCAGTGGATCCAGGACCTGTCACCTTGCCTGGTCCTGCATGAGGCTATAGCTCAGACCCACCTTCAGGCAAAGAGTTGGTGATGAACGCATAAAGCTTTCATCCTCACTCCTCTCTTTTGGTATGTCATAGCATCATTCAGCACGGAAACAAGCCCTTCGGTCCATCCAGTCCATACCGACCATGTTCCCAAACTAAACTTGTCCCACCTGCCTACGTTTGGGCCATATCCCTCCAAACAGTTCTTACTCATGAACTTATCCAAATGTCTCTTAAACATTGTAACTGTACCCACATGCACCACTTCCTCTGGAAGCTCATCTTACACATGAACCACTCTGTGTAAAAAAGTTGCCTTTGTGACCTTTTTAAATTGTTCTCCCCCCACCTTAAAAATGTGACCCCGAGTTTCAAACTCTCCTATCCTGGGGAAAAGACCCTTGTCACCCCCTCATGAACTTATAAACGTCTACAAAGTCACCACCAGCCTCATACACTTCTTATAAGTCAAACACCTCATTCCCAGCAAAATTCAGGTAAATCTTTTTGGGACACTCTCCAGCTTAATAATATCCTTGCTGCAGCAGATGCTGGATTGGCTGATCGGAACAGGGCAAACCTATTTGATAGAACAGCGGTGCAGAGCAGGGGTCAGACAGATCTGACTTAATTGTCCAATCAGAGGTGGCACTGCTCTCCTGGTATTGCCTGTGATCCTTTACTGAACATTATACAATAAACATGCGGCTGTTTTCTCAGTTTCAAGATGCCACAAGAGTTGGAACTCCCTGCTATTACTTCTGGGTGTAAGCAGTTTCTGACATTACAAAGGTTAAATTTGAGGTTAACCTCTTGGCATTTCCCAGATCTAAGCCTCCCAATGCTTAGAATGGCAAGGGCAGGAGGCAGATACGCGATCTCATCTCATGCGAGTCACAGTACATCCTTCATTATCACTGGGACAAAACCCTGGGTGATCCATGCTGCATCCATTCACTAATTGATGGCAGAAGAACATTCACTGCCAGCTTCTGAACAGGCGGGCAATAGATCCTCACTTTGCCAGCCATGTCCACAACACAAGGGACAGAAAACAAAGAATGTGCCAAGTCTCGGGTCAAAGGGCAGAGCCTCAGAATGAGGGGAACCCATTTGTGACAGAGATGAGGAGGAATTTCTTCCCCCAGAGGGTAATGAATCTGTCAAATTCTATACCACAGAGAGTTGAGAGGCTGGGTCTTTAGGTATATTGAAGGCTGAGGCAGATTTTTAAGGGAATCACGAGAGAAGGCAGGCAAGTGGAGTTCAGGACTGTCAAATCAGCAACAATCTTATTGAATGGTGGAGCACACTCAGAAGGATGAATAGCCTATTCCTGTGACTTAGAGCTTTATGGTCACACATGCTCTTAGAACCAGCGTTTAGGTCATTTAAGTTACCTGTATTTTTTCACTTGCATCAAAGAGAAATCATTGACCCTCAGTGCTTTGCAAATGAAGATATTCCACTTCACATTTACTGGTTGAGTCATAGAGTCGTGCAGTACAGAAACAAACTCTTCGATCCAACTCATCTATGCTGACCAGATATCTTAAACTGAGCTAGTCCCATTTCCCAGCATTTGGCCATATCCCTCTAAACCCTTCCTATTCATGTACCCATCCAGATGCCTTTTAAATGTTGTCATTGTACCAGCCTCCACCACTTCCTCTGGCAGCTCATTCCATACACACACCACCCTCTGTGTGAAAAAGTTGCCCCTTAGGTCCCTTTTAAATCTTTCCCCTCTCACCTTAAATCTACGCCCTTCTAGTTTTGGACTCCCCCACCCTGGGGAAAGACCTTGTCTACTCACCCTATCCATGCCCCCCATGATTTTATGAACCTCTATAAGGTCACCCCTCAGCCTATGACACTCCAAGGAAAATAGCCCCAGTCTAAAATTCCTTTTAGGTCAAAGTCTCCAACCCTGGCAACATCCTAGTAAATCTTTTCTGAACACTTTCAAGTTTAACAACATCCTTCCTCCAGCAGGATTGAGATCTGTTGATTAAGACAAAACACACGTAAATGGGGAAGGTATAACTGTTTATATTGCTATCACATTATATACCCAGAGCCTGTGTAGTTCAGTGATCAGATCTCAACAAACACCATTCAGGGGGTAGACTGAACCAGGGTGGGTTCTACACAATGCCAGGTTCTTTCTTACAATGCCAAGAGGCTTCGATCTATGCCCCAAAGCTGAGGCCCAGTTCCATTCTTGTTCCAACGGTAAGAGTAAATTTGGGTGGTACTGATTGTCCCATCATTTGAATTTCTGCTTTTTTTATTCCTGCACAGGATTAGGGTATCACTGGCTAGACCAGCATTTATCGCCCATCCCTAATTGCCCATCGGGCAGTTCAGAGTCAACCACATCGCTGTGGATCTGGAGCCACATGAGGGCCAGACCAGGTAAGGATGGCAGAGATAATGGGAACTGCGGATGCTGGAGAATCCGAGATAACAAAGTGTGAAGTTGGATGAACACAACAGGCCAAGCAGCATCTCAGGAGCACAAAAGCTGACAGTTCGGGCCTACACCCTTCATCAGAGAGGGGGATGGGGAGAGGATTCTGGAAGAAATAGGGAGAGAGGGGGAGGCGGACCGAAGATGGAGAGAAAAGAAAATAGGTGATATACCCCTTCCTCCCACCTCAAGCTGCACCTCCATTTCCTACCTACTAACCTCATCCCGCCTCCTTGACCTGTCCGTCTTCCCTGGACTGCCCCATTCCCTCTCTACCTCCCCACCTATACTCTCCTCTCCACCTATCTTCTTTTCTCTCCATCTTCGGTCCGCCTCCCCCTCTCTCCCTATTTATTCCAGTTCCCTCTCCCCATCCCCCTCTCTGATGAAGGGACTCGGCCCGAAGCGTCAGCTTTTGTGCTCCTGAGATGCTGCTTGGCCTGCTGTGTTCATCTAGCTTCACACTTTGTTATCTTAGGTAAGGATGGCAGTTTCTTTCCCTAAAGTGAACCAGATGGGTTTTCCTGACAATTGGCAATGGTATCATGGTCATCATTAGACTCTTAATTACAGATTTTTTAAAAATTGAATTCAAATTCCACCACCTGCCAAGGCAGGATTGATACCAGGCCCCCCCAGGTCTCTGAATTATACAGTCCAGTGATAATACCATCAGGCTTTAACCTCCACTTTGATTGGTGTCCATCATTCCTGTTGGAAATTCTGCAGCCTTCTCAAGGGGGATTTGGTGAAATTGATCAATGTTAGATTAATCAGCAGAATCCAAGTACAGGCCATGAACATCTGTATATTATAACGTAGCTCTGATTGCATGAAAGTTCACATTATTGCCGTTCTTTCAGCTGTGTGAGATAGTAGACCCACATTCATCAGCGAGAACTACACCTTGCTTGAATTTAAACATCCTTGATGACTCATCAGTGGAGTTAGTTTCTTTGCCTGTGTCCAAAGGAATTCTCTCGGAGGGTAGCCTCATCAAGGTTTATAAAATCATGAGAAGCATTGATAAGGCAAATAGCAAAAGTTTTTTCTCTGGGGTGGGACAGTTCAAAACTGGAGGGTCAAAAATCACACAAGACCAGCTCATAGTCCAACAGATTTAATTGAAGACACAAGCTTTTCGAGTCTCGCTCTTTCTTCAGTTGTCAGTGAGAGACAGGGCATCAGACACAGAATTTGTAAGCAAAAGATCAAAGGGTTATAGAACTGATGCGAATGTATTGAGCAAGCCTAAGATGGCTGTTAAATCTTTAATCAGTTAGAAAGGATTGAAATGTCAATCCCAGAATTTCTTTCAAGTCACTGTTCCAAGATAACTAAAGGTCTTATCAATTCTGTCAGTGTACCAGAGGTGCCATCCCAGGTCAGACAATGCATTTTAGGTGCGAGGACTTATTTAGAACCTGGCT
This sequence comes from Stegostoma tigrinum, assembly GCF_030684315.1. Classification (NCBI taxonomy): domain Eukaryota; kingdom Metazoa; phylum Chordata; class Chondrichthyes; order Orectolobiformes; family Stegostomatidae; genus Stegostoma; species Stegostoma tigrinum. Next base: position 5,335,938 of record NC_081392.1, read on the forward strand.
GTTTTATCATTGGAGTCAGACTAGTTTTATTTCCAATACAAGAATTTATAAAATGCAACATTGACTGTCGACAAATTGTGTGCTTTTGAACAAAATAGAATGTATCTGCAATTATAAATCTTCAAATGAAAATTCACCGTGTGTGTGTGTGTGTGTGTGTGTCTGTGTGTCTGTGTGAGAGTGTGTATGTGAGGGAGAGAGAGTGAGACAACGTGTGCGTGCATGAGGGAGAGAGAGAATGTGTGTGTGTGTGTGTGTGTGTGTGTGTGTGTGTGTGTGAGAGAGAGAGTGCACAGTGCGATGGGGCAACCTATAGTGTGACACGAACCCAAGGTCCTGGTTGGGGCCGTCCTCATGGTTACTGAACCTGGATATCAGCCTCTACTCGTTAACTATGAGTTGCCGTGTATCCCGAAGTCTGCATTGCGGGACATTTACCCGTTGAGGCCAAATGCACTCTATTTTGTTCAAAAGCACATAATTTGTAGGCAGTCAGTATGGCATTTTATAAATTCCTGTATTGGAAATAAAACCAGTCTGACTCCAATGATACACAACCAGGTTCTAAACAAGGCCTCACACCTAAAATGCAGTGTGTGACCTGGGATGGCACTTCTGGTACACTGAGGGAACTAATAAGACTTGCAGTTGTCTCGGGGCAGCGACTTAAAAGAAATTCCGAGATTTGTATATTAATCCTTTCTAACTGATTAAAGATTTAACAGCCATCTTAGGCTTGTTCAATATATTTTCATCAGTTCTATGACCCTTTGATCTTTTGCTTATAAATTTTGTGTCCGATGCCACCTCTCTCACTGACACCTGAAGAAGGAGCGAGGCTCCGAAAGCTTGTGTTTTCAAATAAACCTGTTGGACTATGAGCTGGTATCGTGAGACGTCTGACCTTGTCCAACCCGGCCCAACACTGGCACCTCCACTTTGAAACCAGAGGGCATAGGTATATAAGGTGAGAGAGGGAAGGTTTAAGAGGGACCTGAAGGATAACTTTTTCACACAGAGGGTGGTACATATGCGGAATGAACTGCCACAGGAAGTGTACAGGCCAGTACAGTTGCAACATTTAAAAGACATTTGGGCAGGTCCATGAATAGGAAAGGTTGAGAGGGATATGGGCCAAATATAGACAAATGGGACTAGTTTAGCTTGGGAAACCCTGGTCAGCATGGAAGAGTTGGGTCTGTTTCCATGTTGAATGACTCTATGATCTCACTTAACACTCAAGGGAATACAAGCCAAGCTTGTGCGACTTGTTCTCACAATGTAACCCTTTAGCCCCGATTATTCCAGGGAATCTGTATTGCCTGTTCTCTGAAGCTGTTACATCGTCTCTGCGGCCTGGATCCTAAACATAGCGACAGTAATACCTGGTGTCTGACCAAAAGTAATAAAACCAAAAGCCTAACTTTCCATGGAATCAACCCCATGGAGAGAAAGGCAAATATCGCATTGTTCTTTTCTATCTGGTTACCTACTCCTGACCTTATAAAATAGGAAAAGTCATTGATGAAGCTACGAACAATGGCTGTGCCTAGGACAGTGCCCAGAGGAGGTTTTGGGATTGAGATGATTGGCAAAGACAGGCTTTTGCGTTCAGTGTGATTGCAGCCAGTGGAAAACATTCCCTCGGTTCCCACGGAGTGCAGTACGGCTGGATTATTTGACCCAGCCCTCAGTCAAATGCAGCCTTGCGGGCAAGACAAGACACCATCATCCTGACCTCTGGAAACAATTGTTTTGTCCATGTTTGGACCAAGGTAACAATGAGGCCTGGAGCCAAGAGGTTCAGGAGGAAACTGAACTGAGCACCAGCAAGCAGAATGAAGGGTCTTCTTGAATGCAACCTTAACTGAAGTGATTATAGTTAAGTCCAAACTGAACTGCAGTTCAGTAACTATTCCACATCTCCAAGGAACTTCCTAGAAATTAGTTACATCATGCTACCAGAGAGACAGCAAAATCAAAATTCCGTTCAGATAACAAATTTCATGATCCACAGACTTCCCAAAGTATGTTTTTCTGTGATGTGTAGTCACCGTACAGGAAAATGTAGCAAACTTCAAAAAGCAGAATGTGATCATGACCATAGCAGGGATGATTTAGCATCTTATTGGAAAGACACAACACCTCCAATGGTGTAGCTTTCTCTCAGTACATGAACTGTTGGCCTAGATTGTGTCTGCAGATTTACGTGGACTTTAGTTAAAGCCTTTGTCAAGGTTCTGCATGGCAGGCTATTTAGTAAACTTAGATCACATGGAATTTAGGGGGAGCTTGCCAATTGGATACAAAATTAGCTTAACAGCAGGAGAATGAGGGTGGAGGTTGAGTGTTGTTTTTTGGACTGGAGGCCTCTGACCGGTGGCGTTCCGCAGGGATCAGTGCTGGGTCCTCTTTTGTTTGTTATTGATATAAATTTGTTTCTTAAGTCTTGATCAATTGTTATCATGTTAAGGTTCTACAGAATGTTGGTAAGGCCTCTTCTGGTCACCCTGCTATAGGAAGGATTTTATTAAGCTGGAGATGGTTCAGAAAAGATTAACCAGGATGTTGTCAGAAGTGGAGGGTTTGAGATATAAAAGTAGGCTGGATAGGCTGAGACTTATTTCACTGGAGCATAGGAGGCTGAGGAGTGATCTTATTGAGGTTTTTAAAATCATGAAGGGCATAGATAAGGTGAGCATCAAGGGTCTTTTTCCTAGGGTGGGAGAGTTCAAAACTTAAGGTGAGAGGGGAAAGATTTAGAAAGGACATGAGGGGCAACCTTTTATACAGAGAGTGGTTGGTGTGTGGAATGAGCTCCCAGAGGAAAGTGGTGGATACTGGGACAGTTATACTGTTTAAAAGACATTTAGATAAGTTCATGAATTGGAAAGCTTTGGAGGGATATGAGCTAAATACAGGTAAGTGGGACTAGTTTAGTTTGGGGACATGATCGGTGTGGACTCTTTGGACCAAAGGGTCTGTTTCCATGCTGTATGACTCTATGGTTCTACAAGTCACGAAAGTCAGGCTTGAAATTCTCTGGCAGGATTGACAGCATCATCCACTGACTCTGGTTGACTGTTCTATTCTGTATCATGCTGTTACAGTTTGCTCTGAGTTTCCTTTCTAACTCACGCTGTACATGAGCAATTTCATGATTTATGTCCAAATGGCCAACTTCCAAACCTAGTAGCATCTGCAATCACAGACTAGACCTTCACCTTTATTGGTGATGTACTGGACTGTGGATGTGCCCAATATGTGGCAAAGTACAATGGCATATACTACTATCCCTTACAGTCTGCTGAGAAAACCAAGTAAATAGCTAAGGCCCACAGTGCCAGGCAGCAACTTAAATCTGAAAGTGGCTGATGGTAGAAGGAGTGCATAGGTTAACCTGTCATCTTGAGATCCAAAAAAAGGAAGAATTATGGTAGGAGGTTGTGCAGCAAATCTTGTCATTAGATCACAATATTTGAAACAAAGTAACTGAGCTTGAAGTTCAGAGGGGTTGAGAAACTTATCAGCCATGATTGAATGGTGGAGCGACTGAAAGGGCCGAATGGCCTAATTCTGCTGCTATATCTCATGGTCTTAAGATGAATGAGCTGCAGAACTCATTTTGTACAGGGCTGGAGAATCTGTCTGATGGTAATCACAGATTGCAACAAAGGTCCTGCACCCTGTTCGTCAAATAATAGCGGAATACAGAAATACAGGATGGGCGTCCAAAATCCTGCACCCATCCTCCCAACCCCTCCCAAAGCCTATAATATTAAACATAACAAAAACAGAAGTTGCTGGAGAAGCTCAGCTGCTCTGGCAGCATCTGTGAACAGAAATCAGTGTTAATGTTTTGGGGCTGGTGACCTTTCCTTAGAATTTTGTTTCTGATTTACAGTATCTGCAATTCTTTTGGTTCCAATAGCCTTAAATTCTGCCCCAAGTCACACATTTTTCGCCTTCTCTCACAAATCCACTTGTGTCTTAATTTCAAAACCTTCTCCAGGAGTGACACGGTGGCTCACTGGTTAGTGCTGCTGCCCCAAAGCGCCAGGGACCCAGGTTAAATTTCACCCTCAGGTGACTGTTTGTGTGCCATTTGCACATTCTCCCTATGTCTCTATGGGTTTCCTGCCACAGTCCAAAAATATGCCGGCTAGGTGGATTGGCCATGCTAAATTGCCCATAGTACCTATGGGTGTTTGGGTTAGACATAGGAAATGCAGGGGTAGGGGAACGGCTCTGCGTGGGATGCTCTTCAGAGGGGCAGTGTGGACTTTTTGGGCTGAATGGCCTGTTTCCACATTGTAGTAATTCTGATTCTTTATTTGTATGTACTCACTGCAGAGGCAGCTTAAGTATCTAGAAAATAGGGAGGACCAAGAGAGGAAGCGCTTTAAAAGATTACACTGGATTCAGCTCTGAGCTTCCACACTTGAACATCACACATTGCCAAGGAGAAAGGATACAAGATTTTGGTGCATGCATTTCAGAACCTATTATTGTGCATGTTGAGAGAGTTGTTTCTTGTACAGCCAGGCGTAAAGTACTATACTCTGTGATGCCAATGGACATGAACAGTGAAGGTAGGAAGAATTGAAAGAAGGTAGGACACCAGATAGAGCAATGCATAGCAGAATGAGGAAGTAAAGGATGATTCACGTTAACAAAGTGTGGAGGGTCCAGGCCCGAAGCGTCAGCTTTTGTGATCCTAAGATGCTGCTTGGCCTGCTGTGTTCATCCAGCTCCACACTTTGTTATCTCGGATTCTCCAGCATCTGCAGTTCCCATTATCTTTGATATCAACGATTCACAAGATGTTTTCCAGCTCACACGTCTGCACATCTCCTTGACTTGAGTTTCAGATGTGGGTTTTTATGCTATCACTGGGGAGCAGGATATACGTAGGACAGAGCTGACCATTTGCCTGCAGATTGCATTGAAAAGTGTGAGCCAAGAACAAGGCATGCTGGTTATACAGGCATCCACAGTTCATGAGATTGGAGAACCAGGGAACAAGCAGTGAAGTGTTCAACTGGAAAGCTCAGAGCGGGACCCTGGCAGAGACGTGGCAATGGGTTGGAAAGCCAGGAGTGGGGCTCTTGCAGAAATGTGGTGAGGGTTGGAAGGCCCGGAGTGGGACTGTGGTAGACACATAGCGAGGGTTGGAAAGCCCAGAGTGGGATTCTGGCAGAGACATGGAGAGGATTGGAAAGCCTGGAGTGGGATTCTGGCAGAGACGTGGAGAGGGTTGGAGAGCCCGGAGTGGGACTCTGGTAGAGACATAGAGAGGGTTGGAGAGCCCGGAATGGGACTCTCGTAGAGACATGGAGAGGATTGGAAAGCCTGGAGTGGGACTCTGGTAGAGACATGGCGGGGGATGGAAAGCCCGGAATGGGACTCTGGTAGAAACATGGAGAGGATTGGAAAGCCTGGAGTGGGACTCTGGTAGAGACATGGCGGGGGATGGAAAGCCCGGAATGGGACTCTAGTAGAAACATGGAGAGGATTGGAAAGCCTGGAGTGGGACTCTGGCAGAGACATGGTGAGGGTTGGAAAGCCCGGAATGGGACTCTGGTGGAGACATGCAGAGGATTGGAAAGCCTGAAGTGGGACTCTGGTAGAGATATGGAGAGGGTTGGAAAGCCCGGAGTGGGACTCTGGTAGAGACATAGAGAGGGTTGGAAAGCACGGAATGGGGCTCCGGTAGAGACATGGCGAGGGATGGAAAGCCCGGAGTGGGACTCTGGCAGAGACATGGCGAGGGATGGAAAGCCCGGAATGGGACTCTGGCAGAGACATGGCGAGGGATGGAAAGCCCAGAGTGGGACTCTGGCAGAGACATGAAGAGGATTGGAAAGCCTGGAGTGGGACTCTGGCAGAGGAATGGAAAGTTAGATTCTCTTAATTTTTTTTGTCTTATCTTTTTCTAAGTTAATGTGAATGGCGCTATATATGTATAGTGAAGATACTCACTTTTCACTGCATTTTTACATTGAATACATGTGACAATAAATGATTCAATTCAGTTCAAAATAAAAGACTGGGTAACGAGCAGAACCATCCTACAAGGTCTTTCATTGATCTAATCATGGCAACACAGCCAACACCATAATCCACAAGAGCTACACTTGAGATGAAATTATTGGCATGAACCCATTCTCTGATACCAGGTTCTCCATGTAAATGCAGCTTGACTTTCGTTGCAATTAAACTTTTAAACATCCTAGAGTTTAACTGCTCTCTCTGAAGGGGTGACCTTATCGAGGTTTATAAAACCACGAGGGGCATGGATAGGGTGATTGATTGCCAAGGTCTTTTTCTCCAGGATGCAATGAATCCAAAACTAGAGGGGCATGGGTTTAAGGTGAGAGGGGAGAGATTTAAAAGGGACCTGAGGGCTAACTTTTTCACACAGAGGATTGTGCGTGTATAGAATGAGCTGCCAGAGGAAGTGGTGGAGACTGGTACAATTACGTTTAAAAGGCATCTGGATGGGTACATGAATAGGAAGGGTTCAGAGGGATATTGGCCAAATGCTGGCAAATGGGCTTAAGCCAGATTGGGATGTCTGGGTGGGACAATTTGAACCAAAGAGTCTGTTTCCGCACTGTATGACACTATGGCTGACAGTGACATTTTACTCAGACGCCTTCCCCTGAAGCACCCTGGTGTTGTTTTATTCAATTAAGGAATAACGTAAAAATAAGGTATGGGTCCACTGATTTGTGTCTGAGCTAGATGGTTACAGGGTAAAGTCCCACAATAGAGCCAAGGCTACCATATAGAGATGAGGGAGCGGTGAAATTTTCCCATAGCTCCATTGTTGGGAGCACTTCCCATTCTGAAGGACTCAATGAGGCTCAGAGCCTGTCTTCGCACACAGGTGGGCTTAGAACCTTTGCTATTTCACGAACAGCAGCAAATTCTCCTAGTTTCTGGGCCAACCTGCCTCACAACATCAGCACAAACCCTTGGTGAGTGTAACTGGTGCAGCCAGGTGGACATCATAGAAGAGGAGTTCCTTGATTGGGGCTGCTAACCTGAGGCCAATCAGGGACCCCTGGCTGACAGATATAAACAGAAATGTCAGAGGTTCTGCTCACTCTGAGAGCTGGCTTTGAGGGAGCTGGATCAGTGTCAAGGCCTCTCGCTGTGTAAATAAAGGGTGACTCAGTGACAGGATGCCAGCCTCTGAGGAGTGATTTCAGCAAGGGGTGTGACAATAACTTATTATCTACTCCCAGAGCTGTTTGTTTACACTCGAATCACCATTCTATTTGTCACATCTGAATGGCTCTCAAAGAGTGTCATTTTTTCTGTGAATGTGTTTCTCCTGTTGGCTTTAATTCACTGAGTGTTCACTTCTATGTATTTTCTCATAAGCTGCCCTCATGTAACTGGAACTCTATTTGTGCTTTGGGTAGATAAGATTCCCAGAAGCGTAGCATAAGCGATTCTAAATAAACTCTGATTTTCAGTTTTTCTAGGAAGCTTAGGTGCTAGCGTTGTCTCTTATCTAAATGAAGCCATTTGTGGTTTAGAGCTAAGGCCTTGAACTTGATGCAAGTGTCAGTCCTTCGGGAGTTTGAAGGCTTGTACTGTGACCCTCCTGTCTGTATATGACCCACCTCTTGGTCGTCGACCCATTGAGTGATACAGCACAGAAACAGACCTTTCAGTCCAACCAGCTAATACTATATATAATCGCAAATTAAAATAGTCCCACCTGCATGATCCTGGTCCATATCCCTCTAAACCTTTCATATTCATCTACTTGGCTAAATGTCTTTTAAACTTTGTAACTGTGCCCACATCCACCACATCCTCAGGAAGTTCATTCCACACACGAACCACTCTCTGCGTAAAGAAATTTGTCCCTTTTTTAAAACTCTCTCCTCTCATCCTAAAAGATTTCCCCCTAGGCTTGAAATCTCCCATCCTAGGGGACAGAAAATTACCATCAAATCTAAAAAGTCCCAGCTTATCCAGTCTTCCTTTCTAACTCAAACCTTCCATATCCAGCAACATCCTGGTAAATCTCTCCTGAACCCGCTCCAGCTTGTAATATCCCTCTCACAGCTGGGTGACCAGAACGGGACACAGCCTTGAATATTCTGAACGACTGAGCTCCCTGGATCTTCTGGGTCAGTGAATTCCTAAGATTCCAGTTGTTCTTCATTTCAGTCCTAAATGATTGAGATGTCTCCTAACGAGCATAACAGTAAAACTGTTACCACCCAAAATATGAACTAGTGTCACCTTTTTCTAATAACATGGAGGGCAGAATTGGTTTGTGACAACGCAGGAGGGGAATTCCAAGTATAATTGTCATTCAACAATTTGTACACATTCAGGAGAGCTGAGAGCTCAGATTCAGGGCTGTCTTGAAGTGCTAAGAATCCTTACGATACATGAGGAAGCGGTGCCAACATGGACAGTATATTGCATATGTCCAAGAAACCCCCAATCGGTCTAATGGTAAGATTGGTACATTGTAAATTTGGAGTCAAATCCACCTCTGAGCGCTCAACACCATCACATGAATACCCTAAAGTGCATCTATCTCAAAATTAATTCCCTTTAATAAGACATAAATCCGCCTCCTCTTTCTAAAAATACTTCAACTTATCACTCCTTCCCAGATGAGGACCTTATAAAAACATAAGCTCGTCAGAATTAAGAGCAGGATTCAGAATACTCCCCACTTGCCTGGATGAGTACAGCCCCAACAACACCGAAGAAGCTCGACACCATCCAGGACAAAGCAGCCCCCACTTGACTGGCACCACATCCACAAACATCCCACTCCCTCCCCCACCGACGCTCAGTAGCAGTGGTGTGTACCATCTACAAGATGCCCTGCAGAAATTCACCAAAGATCCTCAGGCAGCACCTTCCAAACCCACGACCACTTCCATTTAGAAGATTAAGGTCAGTAGATACACGGGAACACCACGCCCTGCATGTTCCCCTCCGAGCCACTCACCATCCCGACTTGGAACTATATCGCCATTCCTTCAGTGTTGCTGGGTCCAAATCCTGGAATTCCCTCCCTGAGGGCATTGTGGGTCAACCTATAGCACATGGACTGCAGTGGTTCAAGAAGACAGCTCACCCCCACTTCCCAAGGGGGCAACTAGGGATGAGCAATGAAATCTGGGCCCAGCCAGCGACACCCATGTCCCACAAATAAATGGAAGAAAAAGGAGCCTATCCACCTTTCAATAAGATCATAGTCCGACTCAAAACATTAACTCTGTTTCTCTCTCCAGACACTGCCAGACCTGCTGAGTTTCTCGAGCACTTTCTGTTTTTAGTTTACTCTCCATTTGATTGCAGCTTTAACCGCATTCCTACTTGCTCCTAGCTCCTTTTGTCTCCTGTGACAGGACCACCTTGTCAATGAATATAGGCCCAATCTGCGTCTCCTTTATTCATAAGACAAGCCCTTTCATCTCAGGAATCAGGTATACAGATCTTCACTGAACTGTTTCTCAGACTCATACATTCTTTTAAAATTAGGTGTCAAAACTGTACTCAGGTGTGAGCTCCTGAATGCCCTGTACAGTTACTGCAAGATTTCCCTACTTTTATATTCCATTCTAGTTGGAAAAAAGACCAACATAAAATTTCCTTTCCTGACAATTTGTGCGGATTTTGTATGATTCCTCTATAAGTATAATCAAATCCCACTGTATTACTGTACTCTCTACCCTTCTCCATTTAAATACTGTCTTGCTTTTCTGTTCTTCCTGTCAAAATTGACTCTATACTTTCTTACATTAGACGTCACCTGCCAAATTTGATTCCATATAATTTGTTATACTTGCAGATTCCCTGCAACATTTCTGCAAACTTGATCCAACCTACTTTTGTAACATTCCTCCGTTTGGCTACAGTAGTTGGGTCCCTTCATTGAAGACATCTTTTCAGGAATAAAACTTTAATATGACGGAGAGAAAGCGTTAGGGCACACTTTGAAGTGCAAATAGTTGTATTTTCTGTATAAATAGAGATGTATTTCTCTACAAAGCATGGAAATTCTTCCACCCAGTTCGTGCTAAATGGCACCAAGCTGAAATATTGACTCTGTCTTTCCTCTCTCCACAATTGCTTTTTGCCAGAATGTTCCATTTTTCCTCTGGGAGGGAACCATCCCTTTTCGTTGGGCATCTTGCCCCTTGATCACCTCATCTCACTCTTCACAGGAAAACCTAATGTCTCTTCCTCTGGATCAGGCAGTTCGGACATCACTGGTGGGTCTTTCTCTGAAATTAGCACCCACCCTCCTTCCCCGTGGAGAGGAGATGGTGGGTGGGCGAGCACAGGGAGGCAGAATTTCTGCCCCATGAGAATGGGCAACCAATCAGAGGCTTGCAATTCACACTCTGGGTAGCTCCCCCGAGAAGGCTGGTGGATGTCACCATGGGACTATAAAGAAAATGTCTTGAGAACCCAAGTGTCAGGTAGGTGCCTTGTGGGTTGGGGGCGGGTAGAAATTCCTAAGGTTGGGGCTTGGGTTTACAGTTGGATTGGAATTAAACAGATGGTAGTGCCCTGTGGTTAACCCCTGCCCTCTGTCCTGTCTTTCAATTGTCCTGTCCCAAATTGGCATGGATCGAGTTCTCCCCTCCGAGGTCAACAACTGGCAAAAACTGTGCATGTTAGCATGCCAGTCAGATGGGCGACCCGTCCCCCTTTCTTTCTACCTGGGGGCTAGGATCATTACATTCCAGGCAGGAATTGGAATTGGGGTGGGAAGGAAGCTCAGGATCTTCCTGTCCAGCAACTAATTTGGGTGGTATCTGGTTGGTGCTAGGCTTCTATGATGCCACTGCTTTGCGATGCCACCTACTGGCTGCCTTCCCACCTCCAGGCCCACTTCCTACGGGTCCAGAAGATTCTGTGTTGTTTGTTGTCAATGCTACCTTTCTCTCAGCCAATGTCCCTCCCTCCCTGTATGTCAACCTGGAAGTAACCCTGGAAATATTTCATCACCTGACCTCTGACCTTGAATTGGTGAACCACGTTGACTGGTGGACACCAGAAAGCCTTCTGCTTCCAGGCGCCTCCATCAGCAATGGTGGTCATCAGAGGTATGCTGGGCCCAATTCTCCCTGCATTCATTCAGGGCCAATCATATAACCCATAATATCTCGCTGAGATTCACCAACACAGCTCAGTCACATGACAGAGCTTGTCCACTCTTGCTACTGATTTTGGGATAACCACTGAAAGGGTCATCATTATTGAATGGCCAATTAAATTCAAACGTATTCCCAATGAGGTGGGATTGGGGGGTTATCTATTGCTGGATGTTTGGGCAGTTTGGGCCTATACCCATTGGAGTTCAGAAGAATGAGAGGTGGTCTGATCAAATTTAAGATCGTGTAGCAATTTGGGAGCATGGATACCAGAAGGGCATTTGCCATTTGCAGGAGAGACTAGCGGTAGAGGGCAAATTTAATAAATAAGGGCTCCCTCACAGAAGAAAGAGATGAAGAAGTTTGTTTTTCATTTAGGGCATCATGAATCTTCGAAGCTTTCTTCCCCAGAGAATGGTGGAAGTGTGGGGTTGTAGAATATTTTCAAAGCACATTCAGGGAGGTTCTTGACTAATGAGGGAGTCAGTAGCTAGCATCGGAAACTGGATATGAGCTTAATGGAGGGGCTGAGTAGCCTACTCCTTTTCCAATTTTGTATGGATTCATATGTTTGATGCAAATCCAGTCAGTTTTCCCACAACGGAACTAAAGCCCACTTTGACAGGCCTTTGTTTTGCTTGCTGTGCTTTTATTTACTAGCTGGTTAGGAGGCCACATTAACTCCAGCACCATTTCCTCATCACTATTTCTTTCATTGTCTACATATCCCAGGGCAGGGTGCTTTCAAACTCAGTTTGTGGAGATAAGATTGCTTCTCAGAAATAAGAGATTCCAGGACCACCTTGTTTTCCAGCCTTTTTTCCAAGTAGCGCCTACCGTCCTATTGCCACTTATCTGCCAACAGCCAGCTCCTGTGCTGATGATATGAGCACATGGGGCTTGACCTCAACTGTGACTTATTAGTAAACCCGCTCTCAGACATCAGGCTGATGAACCCAACCGTCCGCACTCGCCCATGGGTTTCTCAAGGAGACACATCAGGAGGTCAGAGCCCTACAGTCATACAGCACAGAAACAGACCGTAGGTGTTGCTGTGATCGCCAAGCTGGGAAGTTTGATAGCGGATGTTTTGCGCCTCACCCCCCCCCCCCCCCCCCCCCCCCCCCCCCCCCCCCCCACTTACTGGGTGACATCCTCAGTGCCGTGGAGCCTCCTGTGAATTGCTGCTGTCCAGTGCCATATAAAACAACACTGCCTCACAGGAGGCTCCACAGCACTGAGGATTTCACCTAGTAAGGGGATGAAACGTCTGCTATCAAACCTCACAGCTCCGCCAACACATCGACACCTACAACCAGCACCTGAGCTACTAATTTTTACTCAAACCCTTCAGGAACAGACCTTTCAGTGCAACCAGTCCATGTCACCCATAATCCCAAACTAAACCAGTCCCACCTGCCTGCTCCAGGGCCGTATCCCTTCAAACCTTCCCTATTCATGTACTTATCCAAATGTCTTCCACACATTATAACTGTGTCCACATCCACCGCTTCCTCTGGAAATGCATTCCCCGCACGAACCAATCTCTGTGTAAAAATAGTTGCGCCTCATGACTTTTTAAAATCTTTCTGCTCTCACCTTAAAAATATGCTCTCTAGTTTTGAACTGCCAAACCTTAGGGAAAAGATCCTTGAAATTCACCCTATCCGTGCCCCTCATGATTTTACAAACATCTATAAGATCACCCCTCAGACTCCTACGCTCCAGGGAAAAAAGTTCCAACCTATCTAATCTCTCCTTCTAACACAAACTCTCCAATCCCAGCAATGCCTTGGTAAATCTTTTCTGAACTCTCTCCAGTTTAATAATATCCTTCCGATAGCAGGTTGATGTGTGTGTCCTGCATTATTGCATGTGGGATCTTGCTGTGCACAATGAGGCCAAATCCTTTGGCGATGTTTCGACAATAACTCGGCTTTGAAATTAGTTCATTGACGATGACGCTCATTGGGAAGTCCCCAAGGTTCTAAAGCTTCAAACCACCCAGCCCTTCCTCACCATCCCCTAAATGTAGCAGCCTTATCCCCTTTAACCGCTCCCACCTCTCCTGCCAAGCTCATCCTCAACCCCTCACCCCCACACACTCTCTATGCCCCTTCACCCCAGTCCCTCACTCAACACCAACTTTCCCCATACTCCCTCAACCCCCTACCTCACCGCCTCCTTACCCTCTTGCCCTCAAATCCCCTCAACCTCTAGCACACACCCCCAAGCCCCTCAACCTCCCATTCAACCCTCAACATCTCCCTCACCCTCACAGACCCCTCACTTCATACCAACCCCCTCCGTCAATAACATCCTTCACCCACCCTTCCCTCCCAAAGTGTTCCCAAGGATACTTCACCCAGTGCCCTGAGTTGCTTTTTAACTGCGGCATTGCTAATTTCCCTTCTTCAAATAATTACCAAACTCTCCTTTTGAAGTCTTGGTTATGTCTGACTCTGCCACACTCTCTGGCAGTGTATTCCAGTCCTAACTATTCACTGCATCAGACAGCATGGCGCCTCATGCTGCAAACATTTCATCAATATCCATCACTTTTATTTTCTTCCACTATTAAAAACCGTTCTCTCTCACTCCTAATATTGGAGCCCACATTTTAACACAAATAACGGGTTTGACCAGCACACTTCAAATCCACTCCCTCCACCACCAATGCTCAGCCACAACAATGTGTGCCCTCTACAAGATCCACTGCTGCAACTTATCAAGGCATCTAACACAGCACCTGCCAAACCCATGATCTCTACCATCTTGAAGGACAAGGGCAGCAGAGACATGAGATTATGATCCAGCAAGTTCCCCTCTGAGCCACTCACCATCCTGGTTTGGAAATATCTCACCGTTCTTTCACTACCTCAAACTCCCAGAGTTTCCTCCCTAACAGCATTGTAGTTGTCCCCTACAGTCACACAAACTGTCAAAGCTGCCTTCTTCACACTGGGCATCTGGGAATGGACAGCAAGAAAGGGCGTAGCTGGGTGGTAGCACGGCAACAGGGTGCCCAATTGAAGGTACTGTCCATGTGTAGGGATAAGATCCTGTGGCTATTAATGAGCCCTCCCAGAGAGCTACCTGTGTAAATGTAGGGGAGTGTGACACCATAAGTGGCACTTGCAGAGATACAGTGTGCACACGATGGGCTGACTGGCCTCCTTTGACATTGGAGACCCCACTCTATGATTAATTTACTCAGGCTACCAGCAGAACTGGGGCACAGTGGTAATGTAATGTTACTCTGAATGGGTTCATCTGCCCCAGTGTTGGAACCATTGAATTGTACAGCACGGAAAGAGACCCTTCGGCTCAACTTGTCCATAATCCCAAACTGGACTAGTCCCATTTTCCTGTGCTTGGTCCATATCCCTCTTCACGTGCCTGTCCAAATATATTTTACATTTTGTAACTGTACCTGTATCCACCATTTCTTCTGGTAGATCGTTCCATACACGTACCACCCTCTGCATAAAATCTTTCCCCTCTCACCTTAAACCTTAACTCTCTGGTTTTGAACTCCCCTATCCTGGGGAAAAGACCTTGGCTATTCACCCTATCCATGCCCTTCATCATTTTATGAACCTTTACAAGGTCAACCTTCAGCCTCCTACGGTCCAGTAAAAAACAACGTCCCAGACTATCCAGCCTCTCCTTATAACTGAAACCCTCCAGCCCCAGCAACATCTTCTCTGCACTCTTTCGGACTTAGTATTATCCTTCCTTTAGCAGGACAACCAGGGGCATACACAGTACTTCAAAGTGACCTCACCAATGCCCTGCACAGCCATAACACGACGCTCCAATTCCTGTACTCAATATGTCGACTAATGAAGGCAAGTGTACCAAACGTCTTTTTCACCACGCTGTCTACCTGTGTCATCACTTTCAAGGAACTATGTACATGCATGCCTGGGTCCCTCTGTTAGACAACACTTGCCAGGGCCCTACCATTAACTATGTATAAGTCCTGCCTTTGTTTGTTTTAACAAACTGCAACACCTCACATTCATCCAAATGAAACTCCATCTGCCACTCGTTGAGCCCAGTGGCCCCTCTGAACAAAATTCCGTTGTACTGTTAGACAATCATCTTCACTGTAATTCTACCACCAATTTTGGTGTCATCTGCAAAGTTGCTAACTATTCTTCATAAACTCTCATCCAAATCCTTTGTATAAGTGATTTTAAAAAAGTGGACATTGTACTGATCCCTAAGGAACACCACTGGCCACAGGCCTCCAGTCTGAGCACAACACTCTACCACCACCCTCCGTCTCTACTGTCAAGCCAATTTTACATCTAATTGATTAACTGTTCCTGTATCCTTTGTGATCTAACCTTACTAACCAGTCTACCATGCAGAATTTTGTTGAAGGCCTGGCTAAAGTCTTGGAAGCTGTTTTTATGAGGTTAACTTTGAGAAACTCTATGCACTGTCTGTCATCGATATAGGGATAGTCAATGGAAATGTATCAATGGGGATGGTCAAGTATTTTGCAGGAGGGTCCACTCTCTGAGTGTCAGACCCTCTCGACCACAGCTACCCCGCCCCCGTTCTCCATGATCACGACACCTTTAAGTTGAGCGCAGCCCCAGCTGGTACTAGGAAGTGTGAGAGCTGAGCAAATTCATTGGTTAGGATGACAAATAACTTTCCATCATCCAAACAGAAAAACACATCTGATTCACTAATGACCTTTAGGGAAGGAAATCTGCCATCCTTACCCAGTATGGTCTACAAGTAACTCCAGACCCACAGGAATGTTGTTGAATCTTGACTGCCCTCTGCAACTGTCTAGCATCTTTCTCAATTCAATGACATCTATGGATGGACAACAAAATGCTGGTCATGCCAACAATTCCCACATCTCATAAAAGAGTAAAGAGAAAAGAAAACAGCAATGTACATTATAAATATATTAATTGTGAAATGCTATAATCATCATGATTCCCCAAATATTCAAAATATTTGAATATTTACCAAAGGATTTGGGCTAATGATATTGGAAGAAAACTTTTATACAACACATATTTTCACTTTATATCAATCATTTTCTCAATAAAATATGTCTTCAAGTCAACGCTCCCCTTCAAATTTGGCTACAAGAGCAGGTCAGAGGCTAGGAAAACTGTGGAATAACACACCCCCTACCTCCCCACAAAGCCTGCCCACCATCTTCAAGGCACAAGTCAGGAGGGTGAGGGAATACTCCCCATTGCCTGGGTGAGTGCAGCCCCAACAACACTCAAGAAGCTCGACACCATCCAGGACAAAGCAGCCCCCGCTCGATTGACACCACATCCACAAACATCCCACTCCCTCCCCCACCGACACTCAGTAGCAGCAGTGTGTACTATCTACAAGATGCCCCGCAGAAATTCACCAAAGACCCTCAGGCAGCACCTTCCAAACCCACAGCCACTTCCATCTAGAAGGACAAGGGGCAGCAGATACATGGGAACACCACCACCTTCAAGTTTCCCTCAAAGCCACTCAACATTCCGACTTGGAAAGTTACCACAACCACTGTTGCTGGGTCCAAATCCTGGAATTCCCTCCCTGAGGGCATTGTGGGTCAACTATAGCACATGGACTGCAGCGGTTCAAGAGGCAACTAAGGATGGGCAGTAAATGCAGGGCCCAGCCAGCTATGCCCACATCTGTCAAAAGAATAAAAAAAATTCAAATGCTTTGCTTTGTAAATTGAATCAGTAACTGAATTACAATGCAGCAACAATGAGGCGGATTAGCCATGTTAAGTTGCCTATAGTGTCCAGGGATGTGCAGGTTGGGAGGATTAACCATGGGAAATGCAGGGTTACAGGGATAGGGTTAGAGGGTGGGTCTGTGTGGGATGCTCTTTGGAGGGTCAGTGCTGACCCGAAGGGCCAAATGGCCTGCTTCCACACTGTAGGGATTCCATGCATCTATAATTCTAGTTCGGAAACAGCCTAATGGTCTGTACCAGTGCTTATAGACCACCCAAATTCCTCATCTCAGCCTAACCTTTCCCCTTCATCCACCTATCTAGCTTTATCTTAAAGACATCAATGTTGCATGGTTCAACTCCTACTTGTGGGAACAAGTTTTGCAAAATCTAAGCAAAAAGATTTACCCTTACCACTTCTCATCGACTTTGTGAAACCAGTGGAAGTCCAAAGACTCGACTGCTTGGAGGTTGAACATATTTCCTTCTTGTGTTAAACTCAGGCAGTTTTCTCAATAAAATGCTGAAATTTGGATCTGTGGGCTTTGAGTTATTATCTCAGAGGATGATGTTTCAAGGCAGATTGAGGCCAGTGTCCTTAAAACCCAGAGGCTGTTCCCAATTCTCCAAACTGCTCCTTCCAGCATTTAATGGAGAAGCTATCTTATTACAGGAAACCTGGCATCTTCCTTTGTCTGCACTGTATTACCCAGAAATCCGCGGAGAAAACTTTTTTTTAGTAATCTGCCAGAAGTCTTGTCTTCTTGCCAGTTCCAAGTTCTGAGTGAGGAACTGAAAATACGGCTCCTGAGAGATCCAGTAGACCAACATGCTGTTGAAGTCCTGATGGTTTTTCCCCAACATCAGAGACAATCTGAGACAGACTGGTGCATTTGGAAATGCAGCACTGCACTGCATTTGGACTTTGGACCAACTGGATTTGTCTGAAGCTGGCATGGGCATCGCAATCCCTGGGTACAGTAGAGTGGTGGTTGCTGGGAGGTGCCCATTGCTCTTTTGGCCAACCTTTGTTGGCCATCCCTAATTGCCTTTGGGTTGAGTGCTTGCTCAGTCAATACACAAAGTAGTTCAGAGTCAACACACTGCTCTGGATCCGATGTCATGCATTGTCCAGGCCATTTAAGGGCTCAATGCAGATTTATAAAATCATGAGGGGTATGGATAGGGTGAGTTGCTGAGGTCTTTTCCCCAGGGTACTGGAGTCTGAAACAAAAGGGCGTAGGTTTAAGGTGAGAGGGGCAAGATTTAAGAGGGACCTGAGGGGCAACTTTTTCACACAGAGGGTGGTGCATGTATAGAGCTGCCAGAGGAAGTGGTGGAGACTGGTACAATCCCAACATTTAAAAGGCATCTGGATGGGGACATGAATGAGGGATATGGGCCACACGCTGGCAAATGGGGCTTGATCAGTTTAGGATGTCTGGTTGGCATAGGCGAGTTATACTGAAGGCTTGTTTCCATGCTGCACACCTCTGTGACTCTATGACTGTGTGACTCTGTGACTGCTAATAGTTAAGTTCCTGCGAAACAGGGATTTCAAATCTCACATCATGGTGGAATTCTGGGATTAGAAAGCTAGTCCAGTAACCAAGCAGCCCTTGTTACAAAGGCCCACCTGGTTCATTAATGTCCTTTAGGAGTCAAACAATCTTTCTGCATTGTAAAAGTCATAAGGTATGTGACTGAAAAATACATGATCAAAGAGGAGGCACCAGTGAAATCTCAAAGTTCATAAAACCGTCTCCATTTATGTCCAAAGGCTGTGTGCAACTGACTCACCACAAAGAGCTGGGAGGACATGTTGTCAGGTTCAAGGTCAAAGGAGTTGGTTTTTTTCTTGTGACAGTCCTCAAGAGAATGAGAGACAGAATCAAATTGGCTTTTTCTGATCTTTTGTGTTTGCACATATACTTTAATGGTTCCTTTCGGGTTGCCGCTCTCTCAACAGAAACACTTTGCATTTCACTAAATTGCTGACAGCCTAAAACTGATTGTAAAAGTTACAAGACCAAGGGTTAAAAGTTATAAGCAAATTTACTGAATTGATGGAGCTTCACTGAGAGGTGTTTGGTCAATCATTATATGTCGCATGTACTACACACACATGCGAACATAGAAACATAGAAGATAAGAGCAGGAGTAGGCCATTCGGCCCCTCAAGCCTGCTCTGCCATTTGATCATTGAGCTCAGTTCCCTAATCCACCCTCCCCATCCCATATCCCATCATCCCATTAGCCGCAATGGTTATATCTATCTCCTTTTTGAAAACTCAAAGCTTTGACCTGCTACACTTCCTGTGGTAGTGAATCCCACATGCTCCCCGCTCTTTGGGTGAAGATAATTTTCCTTATCTCAGTCTGAAAAGATTTACCCCTGTCCTTAAACTATTACCCCCAGGTTCTGGACTCCCCCACTATGGGGAACATCCCTCCTGTTTCTAACCTGTCTAGTCCTGTTAGAATTTTATAGGTTTCTGTGAGACCCCTCCTCATTCCTCTAACCTCCAGAGAATACAATCCTAACTGATTCAGTCTCTCCTCATACGTCAGTCCTGCCTTCCCAGGAATCAGTCTGGTAAACCTTCCCTGCACTCCCTCTGTAGCAGGAACATCCTTCCTCAGGTACAGAGGCCAGAACTGCACACAATACTCCATGTGCGATCTCACCAAAGCCCTGTATTACCGCAGCGAGATGGCCCTGCTCCTGTACTCAAACCCTCTCGCTATGAAGGTCAATGTACATTCTGCCGTCTCTACTGCCTGCTGTACCTGCATGCTCACTTTCAGCGACTGGTGCACAAGGAGTCTCGGATCTCATCGAATGTTCCTCTCTCTCCATTTACAGCCATTCCAATAGTAATCTGCCTTCCTATGTCTGCCACCAAAAGTGGATAACTTCACTCCTACAACGCATATGAAATGGGGTTATGGCCTGCAATACCATTTCCCCCAGTGATCCACATGGCACTGAATTACTGTCATGATGAAAGCCATCTCGTCTTTTTCATCAGAACAGGGGCAGACATCTGATAGACAACGTCATCTGGATGTAATGTATGAAACAGAATAAAGCTAGCTTGCATTGACATAGCATCTGCAACAGGTTTAATTGCCTCACCTTCACAACTTTGGACATGGGGCCAAGGAAGGTGGTGATCGAATGGCTGATGAAGAGGGAGGTTTACAAGAGGCTTAAGGAGTAAATTTGCGAGGCCAGATTGGAGCAACTTTGATTTCTCAAAGACTATTGCTTATTTCTCCCAGCATTGGTGATACAAATTATTGGGTTACTGGGGCTGATTTACAGTGAGTGAGGGGCAGGTGTATTCAGTTGTAACTGATTCCTTGTCCCCGTTGGAGAAATTTCGCCAGATTGAGCTACAAGCAGGTACCGGGAGCTGACCAGTGAAATTCTCGATGAATCGCAAGCCTCGATGGTAAAGTGTCACCTTGCCAGAAGCTGCTGGACAATTAGAGGCCACCAACTTCTGGGTCCTGGTGGAATGTCCTGGATCAGAGCTGAGCTGGCCACATCCTTGCCCCACATTCTTGCCTCCAACTGTTCCTAGATTGGACAAATAGAACACCCTCTCCCATTCCCAATATGGTAGGTTGCTTACCTTAGCTTCCCAGACAAGAAACTAACTGCTTTTGCATCACGCTCTGGAATCCAAACTATATGAGGGATGTGACTGCACTGGAGAGGGTATTGCCTGAGCTGGAGAGTTTCAGTTATGAAGGAGAGAATGGACAGCCTGGGGTTGTTTTCCTTAGAGCAGAGGAAATTGAGAGGGGTCATGATGGAGATGTAGGAGCATAGACAGGGTAATGAAGTTTTTATTTTAGATTAGATTACCTACATTGTGGAAACAGGCCCTTCGGCCCAGCAAGTCCACACCGCCCCTTGAAGCATCCCACCCAAACCCATCCTTCTATAACCCACACACCCCTGAACACTACGGGCAATTTTAGCATGGCCAATCCACCTAACCTGCACATCTTTGGACTGTGGGAGGAAGCCGGATCACCTGGAGGAAACCCATGCAGACACGGGGAGAATGTGCAAACTCCACACGGACAGTTGCCCGAAGTTGGAATCGAACCCAGGTCACTGGCGCTGTGAGGCTGCAGTGCTAACCACTGAGCCACCGTGCCGTCCCAATAGATCTGGGTGAACACAGCAGGCCAGCATCAGAGCATCAGAGCACAGCATCAGAGGAGCAGGAAGGCTAATGCTTTGGGCCTGGACCCTTCTTCCCCTTGATGGAAGGATCAATGACTAGGGTGGGGTGGCAGAGATTTAAGGGAAGGGGCAGGAGGTTTACAGGAGATGTGGGAAAAAACTTTATCCCCCCAGAGGGTGGTGGGAATCTGGAATTCACTTCCTGTATGGATGGCAGAGGCAGAAACGCTTGTAAGATGGAAAAAATATTGAGACGTGTTCTTTTACTTCCAAGTGCTAGGAAATGGAATTAGAATAGGTGGGCATTTATTTTTGATTTGATGGGCTGAAGGGTCTTTTTCTGTATTCTAGGTCTCTACGATTCTGTGACTTCTCCCATCTATTGGGAAGGTAGGTATTCAGGCCATTCGGGAGTTGAGGCCTTGAAATGACCTTTTATTGAATGGCCAGAATTGATGGTGAGTCAAAAAGGCCCTTAGCTGCTGAGGGGGTAAGAAAAGTGGTAAGTATCTCTCCAGGTCAAACTCACCCCATCATTCATTGTGCTTGCCATTTTACACTTGTGTTCCAGTGAGGAAAATGCTACATATGGAGCATCAAGAAGCCATCACTATAACTCCATCCCTCTGATTGGCAAAGCCAGGGAGATTCTGTGGCACAGCAGGCAATGACCCTACCTCTGGACCAGAAGCTCTAAGTTCAAGCCCCACTCCAGGACTTGGTGATGAGGGAAAGTATGTCATAAGGTGGCCAAACAAGTTAATTATCAATCTGTTAGTCCTTCTGTTACATCTGGTAAGAGTAGGAATGGTTTCTGGTCAGCCAGACTGTATGGTATCTGCAGTTCTACAGCCTTCCCATGTTAAAGGCACTACATACAGCTCCTTTCTACAGGCCACACTCCATGGTAAGATTTCCCCTTGATTCAAAGGTCTCACAGCAGAAGAGGTATTAGGTGGAGCCCTGGGCTACTCTGTGAAAACACCTCGTGATCATAATTACACTGCCCCACAAGATATTCATAAGGAGCTGCTAGTTGCTAGAGATGTCTGTCCCATAACATTAACCACTTAGCAGCTAATCACTGTCAAGAAGAGTCTACCATAGAATCCCTACAGCTTGGAAGCAAGCCATTCAGCCCATCAAGTCCATACTGACCCTCCAAAGGGAATCCCACCCCATCTCTGTATTTCTCATGGCTAACCCACCCTAGCCTGCACATCCCCAGACACTATGGACAATCTCCCATGGCCAATCCACCTAACCTGTACAGCTTTGGACTGTGGGAGGAAACCGGAGCACCCGGAGGAAACAAACATTGACACAGGGAGAATATGCAAACTCCACACGGCTTGAGGATGGAATCAAACCCTGGCTCTGTGAGGCATCAGTGCTAACCATTGAGCCATGAGACTTGCTCATAGTAATGTCACCTTATCATGACCCAACGGTATAAAGGCCTCAGTCCCCATCTTACTGGGGCCATTTGCAGCATGGCATTCGAAGGGAAGTATCAGGATTATCAGATTATTTGAACCCAAGTCCCTGGCACTGTGAGGCAGCAGAGTTTGCCACTAAGCCAATGTGCCATTCCTGGGCTGAGGGTAGACGTTAGCTTTGGTGTTATACTGGCACTCATAAAAGAACTGATAGCAATAGGCATTTGACACCAAACCTCATGGTAAACACAATGGTACAATTGCTAATCCCTGCATGGTCTGCCATTGTTTGTGATGGTGCAGATAGTCCCGGATTAGGGAGGTGGAGGGTCTCTAAGAGATGATTCCTGGCTGGGTAAGCAGTGGAAACTCATCAGAACGCTGGGTTTACGGTACATTGTTCAGATTGTTAAAGTCTAACAAGCACCTGTGTGCATTTGGTTAGCCCTTTTCTGTCGTCAACCTGTCTCTATTCTACACCAATTTAGATTGGTGGTAATTATATTGGGAAGCAAAAACCCTGCCTGTTTAGATCCCTCTACACTTTAGGAAACTCTTAAGGTTAAAGTGAGATAAAACTAGATAACCACATGAAGGAAAATTAAATAGATGCAGCTGTATTGAGATGGGAAGGAAATGGTTGAGCATAGACCAGCTGAGCCAACTACTCTGTTGCTATACTTAAAAGTAGTTGCACATTTTCTGAAGATATCATCATAACTGTTATAAATCAGTTTTCACTTAAGTTCACATTCAATACATAATCCTCACTTTCATATAAAACTTTTAGAAGTTTACTCATAATTACAAACATCTTACTGATAACAGATGCCCGACATGGGAGGTTTAGTGCTCACAAACATCAATAACAAAATAAAGAATGCCCCTTGTTACTTTGTTGAAAGTAAAAGCACAATTTTTAAAAACAGGATATCTGAAAAGGCTTTCATTTATATTGCCACAAAGGGAGAACATCGAAGTATTTGCACCTTCATCCATCATAATGATGTTTCCATGCTTGTTTGACACATGGTGAGTCAAACATGAAATATGACATTGTTATTCCTTTGAATGGTCTTAGCAACTCAATGGAAGTCATTCCCATTGGAGATGCCCTTCAGTGTGTTATCATCCTTATAGAGTCTGCTGTAGAGCTGCTAACTGCTTACTGAATGGTTATGAGTTTTTCCTGTGCAACTTTCATCTTTTTGTCTCTGTATTGTTCAATGGTCTTAATGTTCCCATGTTTGGTGTCTGGCTACCCAACACCGACTGTGCATTGTATGTGGACTTTGGAGACTAACGTAATCAAACACAGATCAGTTAGACTATTGAACACTGCAGCCTCACCCAGTAACAGCTATGACTTCAGATCCTACTTTTGCCAATTCTTTTCCTAAACTGTCTTCTCCTTTACACAATTATCGAATTTATTAAAATCCATCTCATTGACTAGGCTTTTGTTAATCTCTCCTTTCACAGCTGTATCTGTGGTGAAACACCTCTGCACATCTCTCACCACTAAAGATGCTTCACAAATGCAAGTAGCTGCCATCCTCTCTGAAATGGAGGAACAGCAAATAGCAAACAAAAGCACAGGGATCAAAACCAGCACTACAAACAGTTAGTAATCTGCAGCGCAAACTTGAATATACAGGAATTATTGAAGGACACACAGGGAGCGGAGACAAGCTTTCTGCCCCTGGATGCTGTTCCCCAGTTTGATGAGAACATGCTGACCTGAATCTTAACTCCATCTATCCACATGCCACAGTCTCTCAGTCCCCTTGTCTCATTTTGTATTTACAATGCTCAAAGATATGAAAAGTCCTAAGGTAATCCTATAGGAAAAATGCTGTTAAACTTGAAAGGGCACAGGAAAGATTTACAAGGATGTTGCCAGGGTTGGAGGGTTTGAGCTACAGGGAGAGGCTGAATAGGCTGGGGCTATTTTCCCTGGAGAGTCAGAGGCTGAGAGGTGACCTTATAGAGGTTTATAAAACCATGAGGGGCATAGATAAGCTGGATAGACAAGGTCTTTTTCCCAGGGTAGGGGAGTGCAAAACTAGAGGGGCATAGGTTTAAGGTGAGAGGGGTAAGATTTAAAAGGGATCTAAGGGGCAACTCTTTCACACAGAGGGTGGTGCGTATATGGAATGAGCTGCCAGAGGAAGTGGTGGAGATAGGTACAGTTACAACATTTAAAAGGCATCTGGATTGATATATGAATAGGAAGAATTTAGGGGGATATGGGCCAAATGCTGGCAAATGGGACTAGATTAGTGTAGAATATTTGGTCAGCATGGATGAGTTGGGCCAAGAGGTCTGTTTCCATGCTGTATAGCTCCTTGACTCTATAATTACTGGATTTCTACTGGTAACCTTGTACTGAATTAGGGCAATTTAATGCATTAATGTAATATTAATATCTTTATTTCTATAACATATTAGAAGACATGCAACATTGTGTACTTGTTATTCACAGTACCATGCCTGTGTGACAACAATGCTCTCTTGTCAAGAATTGTAATGTTAAACTCGGGGGAGAGAACATTTTCATGGAGATCTTCCAATTATCTATCTCACATTGGCAGGCGATTCACAGAGTCATGGGGAAATCAGAAGATTGTGGTCAGTGGTGTTCTCTGTAGTCTCCACAAACAAGAGCACATCACCCACCTCTTAATCCTCTATCAGTATTGAAACTGCATGTAAACATCTTGTTTGTCACACCATCGATGCAGGTTTTTGACCATTAGGGGTCGCTGTGCCATGGGATGCCTTATTGCCGAGGAAATTTGTTTTTCCAGCTCAATTTACTCATTTCAACCAAAAGATATTCATGTTAATTTACAACTGAAATGTAATTCTGACTTTATCCCCACCTTGGCTCTCCTTCCCCACTCTATTTGTGCACTCCATTCTTCATTATGATCAATTTTTCACTATCTCCCAGTTTCAGGTAAAGCTGCACAAAGATGACCCTTCTTCAACCTGTGTCTTCTAGTTCTGCTTTCAGCTCAAATCAGCAGCTTTAATCTAAACGGCGCCGCCTCTTGCTCCCCAGAGGAGCTCGAACAGTTCATCCACTTCACCAACACCTTCCACCCTATCCTTCAGTTCACCTGGGCCATCTCCAGCACATCCCTCACCTTCCTGGACCTCTCAGTCTCCATCTCAGGCAACCAGCTAGAAACTGATGTCCATTTCAAGCCCACTGACTTCCACAGCTACCTAGAATACACCTCCTCCCACCCACCCTCCTGCAAAAACTCCATCCCCTATTCCCAATTCCTCCGCCTCCGCCGCATCTGCTCCCATGATGAGGCATTCCACTCCCGCACATCCCAGATGTCCAAGTTCTTCAAGGACCGCAACTTTCCCCCCACAGTGGTCGAGAACGCCCTTGACCGCGTCTCCCGCATTTCCCGCAACACATCCCTCACACCTCACCCCCGTCACAACCGCCCAAAGAGGATCCCCCTCGTTCTCACACACCACCCCACCAACCTCCGGATACAACGCATCATCCTCCGACACTTCCGCCATCTACAATCCGACCCCACCACCCAAGACCTTTTTCCATCCCCACCCCTGTCTGCTTTCCGGAGAGACCACTCTCTCTGTGACTCTCTTGTTCGCTCCACACTGCCCTCCAACCCCACCACACCCGGCACCTTCCCCTGCAACCGCAGGAAATGCTACACTTGCTCCCACACCTCCTCCCTCACCCCTATCCCAGGCCCCAAGATGACTTTCCACATTAAGCAGAGGTTCACCTGCACATCTGCCAATGTGGTATACTGCATCCACTGTACCCAGTGTGGCTTCTTCTACATTGGGGAAACCAAGCGGAGGCTTGGGGACCGCTTTGCAGAACACCTCCGCTCGGTTCGCAATAAACAACTGCACCTCCCAGTCGCAAACCATTTCCACTCCCCCTCCCATTCTTTAGATGACATGTCCATCATGGGCCTCCTGCAGTGCCACAATGATGCCACTCGAAGGTTGCAGGAAAGCAACTCATATTCCGCTTGGGAACCCTGCAGCCCAATGGTATCAATGTGGACTTCAGCAGCTTCAAAATCTCCCTTTCCCCCACTGCATCCCAAAACCAGCCCAGTTCGTCCCCTCCCCCCACTGCACCACACAACCAGCCCAGCTCTTCCCCTCCACCCAGTGCATCCCAAAACCAGTCCAACCTGTCTCTGCCTCCCTAACCTGTTCTTCCTCTCACCCATCCCTTCCTCCCACCTCAAGCCGCACCTCCATCTCCTACCTACTAACCTCATCCCACCTCCTTGACCTGTTCGTCTTCCCTGGACTGACCTATCCCCTCCCTACCTCCCCACCTATACTCTCCTCTCCACCTATCTTCTTTTCTCTCCATCTTCGGTCCGCCTCCCCCTCTCTCCCTATTTATTCCAGAACCCTCACCCCATCCCCCTCTCTGATGAAGGGTCTAGGCCCAAAACGTCAGCTTTTGTGCTCCTGAGATGCTGCTTGGCCTGCTGTGTTCATCCAGCCTCACATTTCATTATCTTAATCTAAACCGCATTTTCTTTTCTACCCTTTCTCTAATCTTCTGGCCCTTCCTTAATCTTACACCCCACACCCTGCTCTTAACTATTTCCCAACCACTCCCTGCAAAGTTTTTGCTTTTGAGCTCTTGTTAAAGATTTCATTTGCTCTGAGACTTCTGTCCTTCTCTCAAATTCCTCCAGCATTGTTTATTTTTCTGCACAGTGCATCCCTTTGAAATTTCTCAGTTAATAGAATCTTATGTTTTATTCCAAAATTTAATGCAAGAGTGGGGAGGTCACTCTTCAGTTATAGAGGGCACTGGTGAGATGGCATCTGCATCCTACAGAAGGATGTTAATGCATTGGAAGCATTTCAGAGAAGATTTACCAGACCAGTCCCTGGAATGAGTGGATTGCCTTGTGAGGAAAAGCTAAACAGGCTGTGCCTGTATCCTCTGGGGTTTAGAAGAATCAGAGGTGATTGAATTGAAACAGACAGGATCCTGAGAGGAATTGACCAGTGGTTGTGGAAAGGATGTTCCCTCTTGCGGGACAGTCTAGAACTAGGGGGGCACCCATTTAAAGTGAAGATGAGTCCTAAGGTCATACAGCGCATAAACAGACTCTTTGGCCCAATCAGTCCATGCTGAGCATAATCCCAAACTAAACTAGTCCCACCTGCCTATGCTTGGCCCATATCCCTCCAAACCTTTCTTATTCATGTACTTATCCAAATATCTTTTAAACATTGTAACTGTGCCCACATCCACCACTTCTTTTGACAGTTCATTCCACACACAAACCACTGTCTGTGTAAAAACAAGTTGCTCCTGATTTGTTTTTTAAACCTTTCTCCTCTAACCTGAGAAATATGCCCCCCAATCTTGAAATCCCCCACCCTAGGGAAAAGACCCCTGTCGTTCACCTTAACTATACGCCTTGTGATCTTATAAACCTTTACATGGTCACTCCTTAACTTCCTAAGCTGCAGTGAGAAAAGTCCCAGCCTATCCAGCCTCTCCTTATAACTCAAACCTTCCATTCCCAGCGACATCCTGGAAAATCTTTTCCAAACCCTCTCCAGCTTACCAATATCCTTCCTATAACAGGGTGACTAGAGCTACACACGGTGTTCCAGAAGAGGCCTCACTAACGTCTGTACAGCCTCAACGTGACGTCCCAAGTTCAATACTCAAAGGTCTGAGCAATGAAGGCAAGCATGCTCAATGCCTTTTTAAACACCATTCCACAAAAGGCAGTGGATGCAGGATCTTTAAATAGGCCGAGGTAGATAGATTCCTTGTGAGTGGGGAGGGAGGGCGGGTGCAAGATTACCAGAGGATAGGCAGGAATGTCGAGTTGAGGTTAAAATCAGATCAACCACAGTCTTATTGAATGGTGGAGCAGGTGCCGAAGGCTGAGTGGCCTAGTCTTGTTCCTTGTTCACATGCTGCGTCAAGCAACATCTGAGGCCTAAAAAGCAGGATTGCATTTTGGACACAGACCACTGGGCCATGGCCTGGGACAGAGGAATTGGAGAATGCATTACGACCCAATAACCACGTCCCAAGTGCTCTTGGAGGCCTGTCACGCTCAAGTTGAGGCCTAGGGCCTCAGGCTCAGCAGAGCACCGAGGCCCATGAATTCTGTCCCTTTCTTGAACGCAAGGAAGCCTGGGCGGTAGGGTGGGGTGGGTGGGTGAGCGGCTGGATATTTGAACATTTTTCTTTTCTCCAGCTGTTGAGAGATTATGTTGTAACTCTGAAATAACGTACTGCCGTCTGTTCTCATTTATGAATTGGACTTCATGTTTCATGGCGGCCAAAGACACAGTTTGTGGAGATTTTAAGTGTGTCTCCCTTACCATTGCTAACTGATTTGCACACACTGAAGGTGTTAAAAGAGTCAGAAAAGGTCAAAACAACTTGTGCCCCCCTTTCTGATTAATAGCCAGTGGCTATTCTTGGTAAGCGCATGGAGTTGATTATTTGGTGAGAACAGGGCTCAAGGCAGAAAGATTTGTGATTTGCACAGAGCCAAAAAAAAATCCCATGTCCTTTCAAATCAGCAAAGTGTCATCCGTGTTATAATGTAAGAAAACTGTGCACAGCAAGACCCTGCAAACAGCAATGGAATCATGATGAGTTGCTGTTGGCACCAAATGAGAAGTCGATACCACAATTAGCTGTGAACTCACTGAGTGCCGGAACAAGCTGAAAGGGCCGAACGGCCTTGCCCTGTTTTTAACTTGCATGCAGCATTTGCATCAACTTAATGATTATTTCAAAGTTGAGAAAGGGATGTAACGCCTTTATCTGTAAACACACACTGACAAGAAGAAAAATCTCAAACATGATGTATGCTTCCGATAAAGCAAAGGAAAAGTATTTTAAAAAAACATACCAGACAGAGCATAGAGTGAGAGTTGTACAGCATGGAAACTGAATCTTTAGTCCAACACGTCCAAGCTGACCAGATATCCCAAATCAATCTAGTCCCATTTGCCACCATTTGGCCCATATCCCTCTAAACCCTTCCTATCCATGTACCCATCCAGATGCCTTTTAAATGTTGTAACTGTACCAGCCCCCACAACTTCCTCTGGCAGCTCATTCCATACACGCACCACCCTCTGTGTGAAAAAGTTACCCCTCAGGTCCCAAGGGTGCAATTAACCATCGGGCAAAGAAAACGTATGAGCGTACGAAAGTGGAACAAGAGGAGGCCATTCAGCACCTCGAGCCTGCTCCCCCATTCAATAAGATTGTGGCTGATCTGATTTTATCTTCAACTGTGCACTCCTGCACATCCCTTGATCATCTTTCATCTCCTCAGTTGTCAGGAATCTATCTGCCTCTGCTTTCAAAATATTTAAAGACCCTGCATCCGTGAGGAAGGGAATTCTAAAGGCTCACAACCCTCTGGGCGAAAAAAATGTTTCCCTGTCTCTGTTTTAAATAGGTGCCCCATATTTTTAACCCCTGAGCCTTTGTTCTAGACTCGCCCAAAGGAGGGAATATCCTTTCCACACTCATCTGATCAACTCCCCTCAGGATCTTATCTTATCAGCCTTTCCTCATAATCTGCTGATTCCAAGGATTGGTCTGGAAAACCTTCTTTGAACTTCATCCAACACATTAACTTCCTTCCGAGATCAGCGGCACACACAGCACGGCAGAAGCGATCTTGCCAGTGTTGTGTGTAACTGGAGTATAACCTTGTTTTTAATTTCCGTCCTGGTAAATCAGAACATTCTATTAGTTTTCCTGATTGCTTGCTGTGCCTGCAAATTAACATTGCACTATTCATGCGCTAGGACACTTTGGGGGAGATGGTCTTCTCATTGACTAGTAACCTAGTCCAATGCCTTGAGGCCCACAGGTTCAAATCCCAACCTTGCTGCCATTATAGCTGTTGGAATTTCAATTCACTTGAAGAAAATCTGAAACTGTCCTGGTTATTAGAGATAATGGGAATTGCAGATGCTGGAGAATCCAAGATAACAAAGTGTGGGACTGGATGAACACAGTGGGCCAAGCAGCATCTTAGGAGCACAAAAGCTGACGTTTCGTGTCTCAGCCCTTCATCAGAGAGGGGTCTAGGCCCGAAACATCAGCTTTTTTGCTGTCCTGGTTATATTGGCCATGACCAATTGTTCTAAAGATGCCTCAGGCTCACTGCATTTCACAAGTTGCATGAATAAATCTGACTTATTTACCTCAAACACGTCCTGAATTGTCATGTGATGTCTCCCCACTAGTGCCACCCATCCCTGTGATTTCTTCAGTACTGCCGGCAAACAGTCTTCAACTTTTCCACAAATGCAAACCCTTACACGTTGTGGAATTTTTCACATTTTGGTTAATTTATTTTGAGCAATGCCTGTACAATTGCGGCATTGAGCTGGTGTTTTGACTGCCTCTGGTCATCAGCTGATGCTGCTAACTCCGAGCCTGAAGTTGAACACACAAGTTAATTTGATACATTGGTACAGTACCCTAGAAGTGCCTCATTGTCAGAGACACCTCCAATACAGGTAAAATGTTGTAAATGAGGCACTGCCCACGCCTGACTAGACATTTGCTATGGATAGCTGGTTGCACCATTTAAGGAAGAGTATCTGGTGGAGTTCTGTGGTTCAACACTGCTATCTCAATTAACCAACCTCCAAAAGCAAAGCCATTACTGTCTGTAGGATCTTGCTGTGTGTAAATTGGTTGCAATTTTTTAAAAAATCCCATGAACAGATCAAACAAAGCAAATCAAAGAGCTGAGGCAGGAATATGGCTTCTAAAGCCCTTCTGGTTTTCACATTTTACGAAAACAATACTGGAGCATTGGAGCTCCATCCTTTGCTGTGGACTTGCTGTCTGTCAAATTAAGCTCAAATGATACGCCAGCTCAGACCCGGATAGTGCTGGAGTAGGCAGAAGGAACTCCATATTGTTCATGAAGTTCATTGGTAACTCACACAGTGAGCTCCTACTCTCAAGTAGACCATCACTGGGAGCAAATAGAAAGAAAACAGGAAGAAAGGGTGACTAAAGAAGGAGGAAAACAAATTATCTAATTAAACTGCCCTGGGCAGTTGAGAATACACTCCAAGAGGAAAATGTGATGCTGCCCTTTATATCAAGTGGACTAGAGTACAAGGAGTTAGGATTTATGACGTAACTGTACTGAACTGATAGTATTGTGTTCTAGGCGCTACACTAAACAGGATTTTAGAGTATTAGAGCTGTACAGCATGGAAACAGACCTCTTGGTCCAACGCGTCCATGTTGACCAGACATCGTAAATTAATCTAGTCCCATTTGCCAGTATTTTGCCCAAATCATTTTAAACTCTTCCTATCTATGTGCCCATCCAGATGTCTTTTAAATGTTGTAACTGTACCAGCCCCCACCACTTCCTCTGGCAGCTCATTCCACACACACTCCACCCTCTGTGTGAAAAAGTTGCCCCTTAGGTCCCTTTTAAATCTTTCCCCTCTCAGCTTAAACCTCTGGTACCCTCTGGTTTTGATGTGCTTACCCTGGGGAAAAAAAAAGCCTTGGTTATTCACCCTATGCATGTCCCTCATGATTTCATAAACCTCTATAAGGTCATCCCTCAACTCCAGGGAAAATAGCCCCAGCCTATTCAGCCTCTCCCTGTAGCTCAAACCCTCCAACCCTGGAAACATCCTCGGAAATCTTTCTGAACCCTTTCAAGTTTCACAAGATCCTTCCTACAGCAGGGAGACCAGAATTGAATGCAGTATTCCGAAGCTGTTAATTAGCGAAGAATCACACAAACTAATGTTACATCTCTTAGGATCATCCTTTTAACATAGACGTCACTGCTGGGCCAGAAGTTATCACCCATTTCTAACTGCTGCTTGAGAAGAAGGCCATGAGGCGCATTGTGGAAAACCACAGGGCCGTTCAGGAGGGAATTCCAGGATTTTGACCCAGCGACACTGAAGGAATGGTAATATATTTCCAAGTCAGGATGGTGTGTGATTTGGAGGGGATATTGCCAGGGGTAGGCAGATGGTGTATCTGCTGCTCTTTGTCATTCTCAGGGAATCGTGGTCATGGTCTTTAGTAATTGTTGCAGGGTTTTTTACAGACTGTACACACCACTGCCACTGGGTATTGGTAGTGGTGCCAACGTGTAAGGGGTGGTGGGTGGGTTTTAAGGTGATAGGTAAGGGAAAATTTGGTGGAAGCTTTCAAGATTGAAGTGGACCGATCAGGCAAACTGAGAGTAACAATCAGTTGGGAGGTCAAGGATGAAGGTGAAAAAGAAAATCAAGTCAGGGTTTTGTTTTCAGGGCAAAAGTTAGGAATCATTTCGGTACACAGAGTGTTTGGAACTCACTTCATTTAACAGCAACTGATGCCTGGTCAACTGTTGAAGTTAAATGTGACATTAATCAATTTTGGTGTAATATTGGTTTTAAGAAGGAGGTAGGCATGAGGACTTGGACCACAGATCTACCATGATCTTATTGAATCTCAGCCCTTGATGGGCTGAATGGCCTATTCCTGTTCCAGTCTCAGAAACAAATGGACAAGTGAATTGAACTGAATTGAATGGAATGAGCTTTATATTGTCACTTGTATTGAAATGAATACAGTGAAAAGTTTATAAGTCACTGCTTACAGCATCATCTTAGGTACAAAGGTTACCTGGGTACAGATTCCTTAGTAACAGATTAGTTATGGTATAGTGGTTATGGTCCTGGTGATATTATCGCTGGACTGTTAATCCAGAGACCCAGATAACCTTCTGGGGACTCAGGTTTGAATCCTGTGATGGCAGATGGTGGAATTTCAATTCAATAAAAATCTGGAATTAAGAATCTAATGATGACTGTGATTCCATTGCTGATTGTTGGAAAAACTGATCTGAATCAGTAATGTCCTTCAGGGAAGGAAACTGCCATCCTTACCTGCTCTGGCCTACATGTGACTCCAGACCCACAGCAATGTTGTTGATTCTTACCTGCCCTCTGGGCAATTAGGGATGGGCAATAAATGCTGCCTAGACAGTGATGCCCTCGTCCCATGAATGAATGAAAAATGAAAACTTACAACACCACCAACACATGGTACATTTGGTATAGAGTACCTAGGTACAATCCTTAGTTACAACATAGAGAAATAAAGGAAGGTGAAAGTTACTTTACAGCTGTACATAGTATAAAAATGGGGCGGAAAAAACCAAAAGCAAAGTGCCATCATGTCTGTGCGAAGTTAAAATACAAGAAAACTGTTAAAAGAGGGGAGTGGGAGGGAAAATGTCACTGAACAAGGTCGTAATGGAGTCAACTTTCAGAGTGTACAAATTATTTCTTCCATGGCAGTTCAAACAAGAAACTCCTATATTTTGAATGATAAACATTTCTGAAAGGGGCAACTGTGAGGAACAAATATAAGAAGAATGTTTTCAATTCACCTACACAGTATTCACTGAATCATGTTTGCCTGTTGTGCGTTTCTGTATTTTGCACCAACCATTCGAGTGAGAACAGGGATTATCTGCTGCAATCTGAAGATCACAGTATTGTCCAAACACCACAGTCAGAATTATTTCCAAATGCTCTGTTTCACAACATAACCTTCTTAAGGCAGTCGGGAAGGAAGCAGATAACCGCCACTGTGTGCCTTACATGTCTATAAATTCAATAAGCAGCAGACGATCAATCTAATTAGCTTAACAAATTGACAGTGACTACAAATAAAATAATCCTGGTAAGTTGCTGTACTGTCAACTCTTAAAACATGCTGATGGGTCCACATAAAGGGGGTTAAGAAAGCATTGAGCATGCTTGCCTTCATTGCTCAAACCTTTGAGTATTGGGGTTGGGATGTCACGTTGAGCTTGTACAAAACAATGGCGAGACCTTTTCTTGAATACTGTGTGCAGTTCTGGTCGCCCTGCTGCAGAAAGGATATTACTAAATTGGAAAGTGTTCGGAAAAGATTCACCAGGATGTTGCTGGGAATGGAGAGTCTGAGTGACAAAGATAGGCTGGGACTTTCTCACTGGAACATAGCAGGTTGAGGACCATATAGAGGCTTATAAAATCATTAGGGGAATACATAAGGTGAATAGCGAGGGTCTTTTCCCTAGGGTAGGGGAGTTCAAAACTAGGGTGTATCTTTTTAAGGTGAGAGGAGAAAGATTTAAAAAGGACATGAGGGGCAACGTTTTTACACAGAGAGTGGTTTGTACATGGAATGAACTCCCAGAGGAAAGTGGATGCAGGTACAATTACAATATTTAAAAGACATTTGGATAAGTATATGCGTAGGAAAGTTTTGGAGGGATATGGGCCAGGAGCAGGCAGGTGGGGCTAGTTTAGTCTGGCTTGGGAAACTTGATTGGCATGGACTGGTTGGACCGAAGGGTCTGTTTCCACGCTGTATGACTCTATAAAATGAATCTGATCCCTTGACTCAAATGTAAAGGAATCTGTTTTGCATTCCCAGCATTTTTTGTACTTACATCAAATTCCTGGGAATTCATGATTCAATTTTTCTTTTGTTTTATTTTAAGAAGCAATTGACCTGGAATAGAATCAGCTCACCCACATTTTTTAATCAGGAGCTGTCTGGCCTGTGTAATGGGGGCCTGGTGTTGTAGAGGGATAAACTCTGCAGTGGTAATCTAACCCCTGTCCTAGGTACAAGGGTTCAAGCCCCACCATCGCAAACTGAAATTTGAATTTCATGAAGGAAATCTGGAGTTGAAAGCTCACCTAATCGTGACTGTGTTTCAAGTATCATCGTTTCACAAAAAAAGGGAACTCCATTGGTTCACTGTAGCCCTTCAGGGAAGGAAATCTGCCATTTTTTCTGAAGAAGGGTCTCGGCTCGAAACGTCAGCCTTCTTGCTCCTCTGATGCTGCTTGGCCTGCTGTGTCCATCCAGCTCTACACCTTGTTATCTCAGATTCTCCAGCATCTGCCCTTCCTACTATCTCTAATCTGCCATCCTCGGCCAGTCTGGCTTATATGTGACTCCAGGCCCACAACAGTTAACTGGGAATGAGGAGTTATTGGGTAGGTGAGAATGTGGAATTCAGAATGCGAACAGATCAGCCACGATCTTATTGAATGGCAGAGCAGGCCTCAGGGGCTGAATGGCCTACTACTGCACTAATTCATATGAAACATAGAACAGAATAAAAAACAATGCTTTTCTGTCTCTTATTAGCATATAAGCTATGATTCACCTTAATGGACATTGCTTATGAAGCTCAGGGTAAGCTATGAGTTATCATAGGCCCTTTGGGGGCATTTGTGAGAGTTAGGAGGCATTGCCTGTTTAAGATGGAGGGTGTGAATGGCATTGTCATTGAGTGCAACATTCAAATTTCAAATTCTATTTGCCTTTCCACAAAATCCTCCCAGCTCCATCAGCCTGCACAGTGAGATTAGCTCTCAGTTTAAAATGTCTGCCTCAGAACTCTGAGAATGCAGCCCTTCCCTTTTAATTCATCCTTGCATAGGATGTAGGCATCACTGAAAAGGCCGGTATTCATTATCCATTCCTAATTGCCCCTTAACTGCATGACTAATGACACCAGAATGACTGAGAGCAGTTAGGAGTCAGCCACAGCACTGTAGGTCGGAAGGCATGGTGTAGGCCCGAACGGGATACGGATGGCAGATTTCCTTCCCTAAAGAACATTAGTGACCCAGATAGGTGTTTACAACAATCAATGTTAGCTCCAAGGTCTCATCCTAGAAACTGGCCTCCAATTCCAGATTCTATTGATTAATTTAATTTGAATCCTGCCAATTGCCCTGGTAGGTTTTGAAACCAGATCCCCAGAGCATTCGCGTGACCCTCTCTGGAATGTGTCTTTGCAGAGGAAGTCTGGGCAGGGATGCAGTGGTTTCTGTCGAGGTTCGTCCCAAGCAGCTCCATGACACAGGGCTCTGTGCTCTGTTCCCCAGGATGCACACTGAGACAAACATGGCCTGGAGGACCATCAACTCGGCGAAAGACATTTATTGCTCAGCCCAAAACTTGTTGGTCTTCCATAACAAGGAGTTGACCCTGACCCAGTGTTGCAGGCTGGCACATTCCAAGCTCCAGGACGACATGCACCAAAGCTTGGAGCAGTTGCTGCCAAGGTGCAGTGAGGAAAGACCACTGTCTGAGGTCCTTCTGCCAAAGTACAATGGGGGTCCGTTCAGTTAAAGGGCACCTCAGCACCTCAAATGCATGTAAATAAAATCCTGTATATTTAAGAAATGCCTCTGGGCTTTTGTTTGTTCTGCGGGGAAAGATTGTACAGAATTGAACCACTTTAGTGATTATGTATGTATACAAAGGCTTTTTTTCAGAAATAAAGTAGATATTTGAAATAAAAAATATGAGCCAGGCCTTCTCTTCTAGTGGTATCTCCCCTTGAATGATCCCGGAAGTGGACTGGAGAATTAGTCATCTTAGAGGGCAGCAATAGAGCATTCCCCTTTTAATTAGTCATTGGCTCACAGTTTTTCTGCTCTGGGGAAATTAAACACTGTTTCTACCTGATGTGATGTACAGAGGGTTTAAAACATTCACGCTGTTCCCTTTTCCACTCACAAGAAACGAGCTCTTTCTCAGCTTTTTAACCATCTCCATCGCTGCTGTTCTGGTGATGAGAGAATTTACAAACAGCATTGGAAATTGTTTAAACAAATGCAAGATAGTCCTACAGTGGGAACACTGGGGTATAAACATGGATCCTTTCACTTTCAATCAATAAAACTCATGAGTTAAGTTTGGATTAAGATTCTTATAGAGTCATACAGCAATATGACTTAGGTCCCACCAGTCCATACTGAACATTATTCCAAACTAAATAAAAAGCGAAAGAACTGCGGATGCTGCAAATTAGGAACAAAAAAAGAAGTTGCTGGAAAAGCTCAGCAGGTCTGGCAGCATCTGTGAAGAAAAAAATCAGAGTTAACGTTTCAGTCCAGTGACCCTTCCTCAGAACTATGAAGACAGAACACTCCATTCTGAGGAAGGGTCACCAGACCCGAAATGTTAACTCTGATTTTTTTTTCTTCACAGATGCTGCCAGATCTGCTGAGCTTTTCCAGCAACTTTGTTTGTGTTCCATTATTCCAAGCTAAACTAGTCCCACCTAGCCATATCCCTCCAAACCTTTCATGCACTTATCCAAATATCTTATAAACATTGCAATTGTATCCACATTCACCACTTCCTCAGGATGTTCATTCCAAAGGTGAACCATCCTCTGTGTAAAACATTTGCCTTCATGGCTTTATTAGATCTCTCTCCTCTCACCTTGAAGATATGCCCCATAGTCTTGAAATCTCCCACCCTGGGGGAAAGACACCCACCACTAACATATCTATACCCCTCATGATTTTATAAACCTCTGTAAGGTCACGTCTCAACCTCCCAAGCTCCAGTGGAGAAAGTCCCAGCCTATTCAGCCTTTCTTTATAACTCAAACCTTCCATACCCAGCAACATCCTGGTAAATTTCTGTTGAAGCCTCTCCAGCTTCATAATATCCTTCCTATAGCAGGGTGACCAGAACTGGACAGCGAGCTCCAGAAGAGGCCTCATCACCGTGCTGTACAACCTCAACATTCCAACTCCTATACTCAAAGGTCTGTGCAATGCAGGCGAGTGAACACATTCTTAATGACCCTGTGACACTTATGTACTTACTGCTCTCCAACTTTCGGTTTTCAAAACTCTGATCTGAGTCTACTTTAACACAGTGGTCAGGGTAACAATGATATGAACATATGACCGAGGAGTGAGAGGAGGTTATTCAGCCCCTCAGCAGATCATGAAATCCCCACACAATGGGAACAGGTCATTCTGCCTGTTGAGTTGACCCTGACCGTCTGAAGAACATCCCACCCAGACCTGCCCTGACCCCACAATTCCTACGGCTATTCCACCTAACATCCCTGTACACTTTGGACAATTTCCCACAGCCAATCCACCTAACCTGCACATTTTTGGACTGTGAGAGGAAACCGGAGCAAACCCGCACACTCACAGGGAGAATGCCCAAACTCCACAAGGACAGTCGCCTGAGGGTGGGATTGAACCCAGGTCTCTGGCGCCATCAGGCAGCAGTGCCAACCACTGAGCCACCATAATGCTCCATTTTTCAAGCACGTTGATCTGATTGTCACCTCAAACCCATATTGCCTCCTCAATAACCTTTCAATCCCCTTTCGCTGAACAAGAACCTGCCTTAAAAATACTCGAAGACTCCACTCCCCACTGCCTTTTCTGGAAATGGATTCCAAAAGTTCATGACCATTCGCAAGAATTTTGTGAGCCTTCCCTCTTTTTTTAACTGATAGCCCTTTATTCTTAAACTGCAACTGACTCTCTAGTTCTCACTTCACCCAGAAGAAGAAGCATGCTCTCCGCATTGGCCCTGTCAAGATCTTGCAGGAAGTCAAGCTCTCACAGGATCTTACATATCACCTTTACAGTTCATAGTATATTCTTCCATGCAATTACTTTGTCCAGTGCTCTGCGCTTCCCCTTTCCCACCACCTCCATTCTCATGTCATGTGCTGAATATCATTAATTCCTGCCTATATTTACATGTGCTGGTTTCAGTTTCTTGAATGTAAGGCTGAACGGCCAAGTCATTTTCTTTATTTAAGCTGCTTTATTCCACAGAAAAACAACATCATCTTAACCATCATCTCAAACAGCCTCTTGAGCAGCAAACGTAAACCTCTCCCAAATGCACCATTCAAAGCTTCTCCTGTGACAAGACTGCCCAACAGTGTTCAGCAGTCCGATGTTCAAATGCAACAAGATCTAGACAATACCCAGGCTTGGGCTAACAATTTGCAAGTGACATCCATGCCACACAAATGCCAGGCTATGACCATCTCCAGTAAGAGACAATCAAATTTCAAAACAAATCACATCAAATCTAACCCCTTGACATTCAATGGCATTACCATCACTGAATACCACACACTTAACATCCTGGGGGTTATCATTGACCAGAAGGTCAACTGGACTCGCCACTAGAACACAGTGGCTGCAAAAGCAGGCCACAGGCTGGGAATCCTGCAGCAAGTAACTCACCTCCTGACTTCCTACAGTCTGTCCACAACGCACAAGTCAGGAGGGTGATGGAATACTCCCCACTTGCCCTGGATGGGGGCAGCTCCAACAACACTCAAGAAGCTCAACACCATCCAGGGCTAAGCTGCCTGCACTCGATTGGCACCACATCCACAAATATCCCACTCCCTCCACCACCAATGCTCAGTAGCATCAGTGTGTACCATCTACAAGGTGAACTGCAGCAACTCTCCAGAGATACTTCCAAATCCTCGACCACTTCCATCCTGGACAAGGGCAGCAGATGCACGGTAACACCACCCCCTGCAAGTTCCCCTCCAAACCACTCACCACCTTGACTTGGAAATAAAGCACCGTTCCTTCAGTGTTGCTGGGTCAAAATCCTGGAATTCCCTCCCTCAGGGCGGTATAGTGGCTCAGTGGTTAGCACTGCAGCCTCACAGCACCAGAGACGGGTTCGATTCCACCCTCAGGTGACTGTCTGTGTGGAGTTTGCACATTCTCACTGTGTCTGTGTGGGTTTTCTCCGGGTGCTCCGGTTTCCTCCCACTGTCCAAAGACGTGTAGGTTAGGGTGGATTGGCCGTGCTAAATTGTCCGCAGTGTTTGGGGATGTGTAGATTAGGTGGGTTATAGGGGGATGGGTCTGGGATGCTCTGAGGGCCAGTGTGAATTTGTTGGGCAGAAGGGCCTGTTTCCACACTGTTGGGATTCTATGAGAACGTGAACTGCAGACGTTCAAGAAGGCAGCTCACCCCCTTCTTCTCAAGGGGTAACTAGGGAGGGGCAAAAAATGTTGGTCAGCCAGCGACGCACACATTGCATGAGTGAATTTTAAAAAAGGTACCAATTAGTATCAGAACGTCTTTGGATGACTGAAGTGTGCATTCAGAATTGGTGGAGACGGAGTTAGAGGCAATGGGTTTTGCAACGTTCTGGTTTGGGAGGTGCAGAGAGTGAACATTTTTGCTGTTTATCATACATTCATAGAAATACAGAAAATTGAAGTAGGCCATTCAGCCCTTCAAACCTGCTCCAACATTCAATTGGATCATGGCTGATCAACCAAGGCAGTCCCCATTTTTTCCCCATACTCTTTGGTCCCTTTATACCTAAAAGACTACATCTGTCTTGAAAAAAATCAATGTTTAGGCAGTTTTTTTGTGGCAGGGAATACCACAGGCTCACTTTTCTTGGGTGAAGATATTTTTTCTGTATCTCAGTCCTAAACACCTACCCTATATCCTTAGACTGTGACCCCCTGGTTCTGGGCTTCCTGGTCATTGCAAACATCCTTCCTGCATTTACTTTGTCCAGTTTTGTTAGAAGTGTAGAGGTTTCTATAAGAATCCCTCCTCATTCATGGTATATAAGGCATTAGCTCTGCACTTAGTCTCAGGTTGGAGATCCTGATCCACTCAATGCAAGGGAAATTGAACTTGGGGACCAGGATCTCAAACCTGAGACTGTTTATTTTGGGGGGGTAGCAGTAATCTCCATGTGCCTAAAGCATTGCAGACATGGACAACAGGAAACTTCAGGCACTGGAGAAGCACATCAATTGGTGATCATGAGATCCTCCAAAGCTGGGAGCCAGAAAGGTGAGCCGACTGCAGTGGCCTCATCCAGGATCAGGGCTCTAGTCACGCTGAGTGTGTCTTGCCATTCCTACTTCTCACCTCTACTGCTCCACCCAGATCCTGGTCGCAACAACAGACACAACAAGGGTATGGGTAAGAGTTTCGGAAGGCCCTCAACTCAACACCCTTCACCGACCCTGGACCCCTCACGAGAGATCCTGGCTTGTGCCTGAGCCGAATGGAGAAAGTCATGGGGTCATGAAAAAGGTTCTTCATCCCATCCAGTCTACACCAGCTAAAAACAAGCAGCTGACAAATGCCAGGCAATAACCCTCTCCAATAAGGGACAAGCAAATTTCAAACCAGCTCCATCCCCCACCCCTTGACATTCAATGGCGTGCATAACCATTCTACTCCCATCTCCCAGCACTTGGCCCATAGCCTTTCAGGCCTTGGTATTGCAAGTGCATATTCAATACATGTTAAACGTTATGAAAGTTTCTGTCTTCCCCACTCTTACAGTGAGTTCCAGATACTTTCCTCACATCTCCTCTAAATCTTCTACCCATATTTTAAATCAATGATCCCCCCACCCGCAGTGCCAGTCATGGGCACCCTCTAATGAGAGAAGTCTTCTTTCCCGTTTACCCTGTCTATGCCCCTCAGGAAGGTCATTGAGCA
This sequence comes from Stegostoma tigrinum, assembly GCF_030684315.1. Lineage (NCBI taxonomy): Eukaryota > Metazoa > Chordata > Chondrichthyes > Orectolobiformes > Stegostomatidae > Stegostoma > Stegostoma tigrinum. The sequence goes on from NC_081392.1 coordinate 5,377,837, forward strand.
CGTCGAGGGAGTCGAGTCAATAAGCGGGAGAGCATAGCACCCCCTCCTACATCCCCCACCCACCCAACCTTTCTAATGACACTTGCCCAGGCGAGTCAGAGCTGGCATGGGGTGAGGAGGTGATGGGGAGGGGGGGGGGCAGAAAACTGATCACTGATGTATTTTTACTCATTCGTGGGAAGTAGATATTGCTGCCTGGGACATCATTCATTGCTCATCGCTAGTTACAGAGTCACAGAGCTGTACAGCATAGAAACAGACCTTCAGCCCAACTCGTCTGTGCTGACCAGATATCCCAAATTAATCTAGAACCATTTGCCAGCATTCCCTCTAAATCTTTTCTATTCATATCCCCATCCAGATGCCTTTTAATTGTTGTAACTGTACCAGCCTCCACCACTTCCTCTGGCAGCTCATTCCACACACACACCACCCTCTGTGTGAAAAAGTTGCCCCTTGGGTCCCTTTTAAATCTTTCCCCTCTCACCTTAAACCTATACCCTCTAGTTTTAGACCCGCCCCCCACCCTGGGGAAAAGACCTTGTCTATTCACCCTATCCAAGCCCCTCATGATTTTATGAATCTCTATAAGGTCACCCCTCAGCCTCCGACGCTCCGGGGAAAATAGCCCCAGTCCATTCAGCCTCTCCCTACACTTTCATCCCTCTACCCCGGCATCATCCTTGTCAATCTTTTCTGCACCCTTTCAAGTTTAACAGCATCATTCCTATGGCAGGGAGACCAGAATTGAACAAGAGAATTCCAAAAGAGACTCCACCATTGTCCTGTACAGCAGCAACATGACCCTCCCAACTCCTATACTCAATGCACTGACCAATAAAGGCAAGTGTACCAAACACCTTCTTCACTATCCTGTCTACCTGGGACTCCATTTTCAAAGAATTATGAACCTGCACTCCAACATCTGTTTGTCTGGCAACACTCCCCAAGACGTTACCATTAAGTGTACAAGTCCTGCTCTGATTTGCCTTTCCAAAATGCGACATCTCGTATTTACCCACATTAAACTCCATCTGCTACTCCTCAGCCCATTGGCCCATCTGATCAAGATCCTCTTGCACTCTGAGGTAACCTTCTTCACTGCCCACTCTGCCACCAATTTGTAACATCATCTGCAAACTTACTAACCATATCCCCTACATTCCTATCCAAATCATTTATAGAAATGGCAAAATGCAGTGGATCTGGCTCCAATCCTTGCGGCACACCTTTAGTCACAGTCCAAAAAGCAACCCTGGACCATCAGCTATCTTTGAGCCAGTTTTGTATGTAAGTGGTTAGTTCTCCCAGTATTCCACACGGTCCAACCTGACTAACTGCACTACCATGTGGAAGCTTTCCGAACGCCTTACCAAAGCCCATATAGACAATGTCTACCTGCAACTCCACCTTCAAGGTACTATGAACCTGCGCCTGGAGAGCCCATCATTCCAGAAACTATCCACCTGGATCCTGTGGGACTGCCTAAGACATATACAGTGTGGAGAGGGCAGGGGGGAAAGGAGAGGAGGTAGGGAGGAGGAGGCGATCAGACTGTTTAAAATTGGGACAAGTAAGCGTCTGTGAAAGTCAAGGAGTGAGAGAGAAATGGAAAGCGAGAAAGACAGGAGTCAGTTGAGACAGAGAGAGAGGGAGGGAGGACCGACCGAACGATCTCGGGACACGGAGGTCAGAGCACAAACCCGTGCTTCAACTGTAAATCTCTAGCCAGCTCTACCTGGGGAACTGCTCGGGGGGGTCGGCGATGGGCTGTCTGTACAAACTGTCACAAACTCTGTCTCTGAAGAAGGTGCACGATAACTGCAGATTTTTCGGGTTGGGGGGATGGAGGGGATGGGTGGTCGCACACTTGCTCATCCTTAAACAGGAGCTGAGAGAGGATTTCGGCGAGAAAGGAAAACGCAACGGGAACGGCCAAAAAGAAACGGACTCAAGATATCCTGTTCCGTGTTCCTTCGAGGAGCGGAGGAGGAAAAAAGTTTGAGGAAGACACACGAACCAAAAAGTAACGTCTTTGACAAGCCCAGCATTAAATACAACTCATTTGGAAAATATATACTGCTGCGATGAAAAGAAAATTCGTGTGGCGTTATAACAGATTTGGCAGCTGCTCACAAAAAGCAAGATGTTTTATTTTTATAAGATATTTGCAGTAAACAGTGAAATTATGATTAGCAAAGTAAATATTTTGATAAAAACACGTTACTATTTTGAGCTGGCGTCCAGCATTTGCTACGTTCCTTAAAACCAAAAGGAGCGTTAATTATAGGAGAGGAGGGAACGTTTATTTTTTCCAGTTAAAACAAGACATTATTTTCAGATCTCACCTGTAATTCACCGGGACACTGCCCCACAGATGTGTGCCTGTAATTCCAGGTGGGAATGCCAGAGTTGTGTGGATCCCGTACTGAGAGAGAGAGTGTGTATGTGTCTTCTGTGTGAATCAACAATCCTTGAAGCCAACCAGTCTCTCTCCCTCCCCTTCTCAGTGTCCGGTTTCACCTCCCGCTTCCCAGACAGTGCTGAGCTCCTGCCTTTCACCTGTGACTCTCTGAAGCTCGCCAGCACTCAGGGCTCACCTATTCCCACTATCCGCCACCACCACCGCCCCCCAACACCCTCCAAAATTAAAATTAACTCGGGCAAAGGCCAGGAGGCTGCTCAGATCCGCCTGCAGCTTTTTCTCCCCCAGCCCCCGCTCGTCTCGATTCAATGACGAGGTCCCTCCTGTTGGAACTCAGTTTCCCCCAGTGAAGTCTAAAGATTGCAACGTGACCGTCTCATTCAGGAGAGATTTTAAACAGCAGCTCACAATGCCCAGCAGATATGTACAGGTCGCACAAACACAGGACCATTCAGCCCCTCTGGTCTGTGCTAACCCGTATGATCCACGCCAGCTACCTCCACCCCCATCTAACCATATCAGAATAAACTGCTCACCCTTCCACTGCTTGGGAAGTTTAGAACTTGGGCCAAAATTTCATATGGGGGGGGGAGGGTGTCACTTTAGGTAGAAATGAGAAGTTTCTTTGCGCTGAGAGGAATTCTCCAGCTATGATTTTGGGGTTATTGATGTGGATAGTGTAAGTAAAAGGCATCGAAGAGTTCGATCAGTCATGATGGTATCAAATGGTGGAGAAGACTTCATGGCCTCCATCATATGTCTACCCATTGAATTCCTACAGTGTGGAAGCAGGACATTCAGTCTACACTGACCCTCAGACAGCATCCCACTGTGGCCCACTCCCCTTCCCCAGCACCCTCCATTTCCTGTGGCTGACCCACCAAGCCTGCTCACTACAGAACACTTTAGCAATGGCCAGTGCACCTAATGCATGTATCTTTGGTCAGTGGCAGGAAACTAGAGCACCCAGAGGGAACCTATGCAGACACAGGGTGAATGTGCAAGCTCCTCACATACAGTCACCTAAGGGTGGAATTGAACCTTGGTACCTGGCACTGGGAGGCAACAGTGCTAACCACTGAGCCACCATGCTGCCCCCGTCCTGTTTTAAAGCTATATCAGTCTGTGGGCCATGACCTACAAACACAGAATGTTGGAGTAGCTCTGAAGAGATAAACAGAGTTGATGCTTTGAGTCCAGTCTGACTGTTTTTCAGAACTGAGGTGGATTAGGAAATTGTTATTGTATGAAAAGGGTGAAGAAGTAAGTGGAACAGTTGGGAAAGGCCAGCACAAATAGCAGAAAATTTGTCAGTGCTATTGAGTATAATCCTATCCCAGCAGAACACTGGGGGATGTGGATGTACAAATCCAAATTGAGGACAGAGTTCTCTCAGTGTCATTATTAATAGTAACAGCTTCCGACACACTTATGTCAAGTAGAAAGGCAGAAATGTCTCATTGTCAGTGAGGTATAATGTGGAATGGGACCCCTCAGGCTACAAGCTCTTGTGACAGGTTAGTGACATGTTCCATAACACACACACACACACTCACACACACACACATGCACACACACTCACACACACACTCTCTCTCTCTCACACACACATTCTCACTCTCTCACACACACAGACTCTCACACACTCACTCTCACACACACACACTCACACACTCACACACACACACATACACACACACACACACACACTCTCTCTCACACACACATTCTCACTCTCTCTCACACACACACACACACACAGACTCTCACTCACTCACTCTCACACACACAGACTCTCACTCACTCTCTCTCACACACACACACTCACACACACACACACACACACACTCTCTCTCTCACACACACACACAGACTCTCACTCACTCACTCTCACACACACAGACTCTCACTCACTCTCTCACACACACACACACACACACACAGAGACTCTCACTCACTCACTCTCACACACACAGACTCTCACTCACTCTCTCTCACACACACACACATACACACACAGACACACACACTCACACACACACACTCTCTCTCTCTCACACACACACACACACAGATTCTCACGCTCACACACACACAGACTCTCACTCACTCACTCTCACACACACAGACTCTCACTCACTCTCACAAACACACACACACACACAGACTCTCACTCACTCACTCTCACACACACAGACTCTCACTCACTCTCTCACACACACACACACACATACACACACACACACACATACACACATAAAATAATCACAAAGTGCAGGTGCAAATGTTTGTCTATCATTCTCTCACATAGAATCCCTACAGTGTGGAAGCAGGCTATTTGGCCCATCTAGTCTACACTGACCTCCCAAAAAGCATCCCACCCAGACCCAGTCCCCTGGTCCTATAACTCTGTGTTTCCACGGCTACCCCAATTAACTTACGCACCCCTGAACACTGCGGGCAATTTAGCAGAGCCAATCCACCTAGCCGGCACATCATTGGACTGTAGGAGGAATCCGGAGCAAACCTGCATAGGCACAGGGAGAACATGCAAACTCTGCACAGTCAGTCGCCCAAGAGTGAAATTGAACATGGGTCCCTGGTGCTGTGAGGTGGCAGTGCCAACTACTGAGGTACCTTTCCTCCTTATCTCAAAAGGAACCCTTTAAAGATTTGATGGAATTGAGCTTAACCTGCCTGGTGTGGCTGATAGTAGTGTGACGCAGAAGAAAAGACTAGGGTGAAAATGCCAGTAATGCTAATGTACTTCAGAGCAATGGAATGTTTCTCTAAGAGATGAGTTTCAAGTGAAAGTTTTGATTTCAAAACTTGAAAGCAGCTTAAAAGAAACACAATCATCTACAGAAAGGTTGCAAATGATTTTTAATTCTTGGTCAAGATAGATGCTGCAGAAAATCAATTGTGTAAAGGTGCAAAATCTGAGACAAAATATTACACTGATAGAGTCATACAGTCATAGAGTATGGAAACCCTTTCAGGTTTCACAACATCCTTCCTATAGCAGGGAGACCAGAACTGAGTGCAGTATTCCAAAAGTGGCCCTAGCCAATGTCCTGTACAACCGCAACATGACCTCCCAAATCCTGTACTCAGTGCGCTGACCAATAAAGGCAAGCATACCAAACACCTTCTTCACCGCCCTGTCTACCTGAAACTCCAGTTTCAAGAAACTATGAGCCTGCACTCCAGACTCTCTTTGTTCACTCCTCAAGACCTTAACATTAAATGTATATGTCCCTGCCCTGGTTTGCCTTATCAAAATGCAACACCTCACATTTATCCAGATTAAACTCCATCTGTGCCTCCTTGGCCCTTTGACCCATCTAATAACCTTCGTTATTGTCCACTGTACCATCAATTTTGGTGTCATCTGCAAACTTACTAGACTCACATCCAAATCATTTGATAGGAAAATTAAAGTATCTCCGAGCATATATCTTTTGTAATTTTCTAATATATTTATTCAGAGGATTTGGGCATTGCTGGCTAGGCCAGCATTCATCACTCGTTCATAATTGCTCAGAAGGCATTGGAGAGTCAACAATGTTACTGTGGGTCTTGACCCACATGTAGGCCTGACTGGGGAGGAATGGCAGATTAAAAGCCAAAAGAACTTCAGATGCTGTAAATCAGAAACAAAAATAGGAATTATTTGAAAAGCTCAGTGGGTCTGCCAGCACCTGTGGAGAGAAAGCAGAGTTTATGCTATGGGTTGTGTAACCCTTCCTGGGAACTTCAGATCCTTCAGAACCTCAGACCCTTCCTTCCTGAGTTCTGAGAAAGGGGCACTCGACTTAAAATGTTAACCCTGATTTCTCTCCACAGATGCTACCAGCCATGCTGAGCTTTTGCTGTAATTTCTGCTTTTGTTTCTGATTTACAGCCTCTGCAGTACTTCCAGTTTTTCTTTGAGTATAGGAGGTAGGACGTCATGTTGAGGTTGTACAGCATATTGGTGAAACCTCTTCTGGAGTACTGTGTGCAGCTCTGGTCGCACTGATATAGAAAGGATACTATTAAATTGGAGAGGGTTCAGAAAAGATTTACCAGGATGTTGCCAAGAATAGTGGTTTGAGATATAGAAATATTCTGGAAAGGTTGAGACTTTTTCATTGGAGCTAAGGAGGTTGAAGGATGACCTTATAGAGGTTCATAAAATCACAAGGGACATAGATAAAGGTCTTCTCCCTAGGGCGGGGAATTTCAAAACAAAGGGGAAAAGTTTTAAGATGAGAGGAGAAAGATTTAAAAAGAACATGAGGGGGAACTTTTATCATGGAGTGGTTTATGTGTGGAATGAGCTTCTAGAGGGAGTGGTGGATATGGGACAGTTACAACATTTAAAAGACATTTAGATAAGTACATGAATAAGAAATGTTTGGAGGGATATGGGCCAGGAGCAGGCAGGTGGATCTAGTTTAGTTTGAGAACATGGTTGGCGTGGGCTAGTTGGACCGAAGGGTCTGTTTCCATGCCATATGAGCCTGTGACTCTTTGAAATAATGGCAAGGATCACAGAGCGAAACAAAAAGCTGAGGATGTCGTAAACCTCAAATGGAAAAGACCATAAAATGCTGGAAATTTTGGGCTGAGTTGGACAGCAACTGGAGCGAGACAAGCTCAGTTCACATTGCAATTCGCTGACGCTTTCTCAGAACTGAGAAAACAGTTAACCTGCCACAGGCTTATATTAAAACTCCTTTTTCTGCTTTCTTTGTTTTTGTGTTTGGGGCCTTTTTTTTGACGGTACGCAATGGAAACTGAGTCACAGATTGCACTGGGTTCCAAGTTCCTGGCATGGGGTGGGTAACCCTCCATTTGCACCATACCCATCCAGACAGGATGAACTCCTGTTTTAATTCTACTCATGTGACCTACAACTTGCTCACTGAACTTCCTTTTTTTCAAACAGGAAGCTTCCTCATTCAAAACGCAACGATAAAAAGGTGGTCACCAGAATGAACAGTGGGAGAATCATAGAGTCACACGCCATGGAAACAGACCCTTCCCTCCGACCAGTTCCTGCCTTCTCATGTAGTGCTAAAGTTTCAGGATTAGTCAGCGACAGGATACTACTTTGGAGAAATGTGTTCGAAGCACACCATAGCAAGTAGTGGATTTTCATTTCGGTTCGCAGAATTGCAATTGAAAACTAGTCTTAGTAATTGTGATATCACTATAAATATTCAACTGAAGAAAGGGAAATCTGCTGCCCTTACCTTGTCAGGCCTACATGTGACTCCAGACATGCATTAACTCAATGCAAAACTGGAAAACAACCTTGAAACTGATGGCAACTGAGCTGTTTATTCGCACCCAGTCCCATTCCACTCAATCAAATGAGTTAACATCCCAAGTTAGGCAGCTATTTCAGAAGAAGCTTGTTGGTATTGTCACTAGAACTAATAATCCAGGGTCCACAGTTCAAATCCTGCAGTGGCAGATGGTGGAATTTGAATTCAATTTTTTTTAAAAAGTCTGGAATTAAGAGTCTAATTGTGGCCATTGCCAATTGTTGGGGGGAGAAAAGCATCTCATTCATTAATGACCTTCAGGGGAAACTGCCATCTTTGCCTGGTTTGGCGTCTTTGTGACTCCAGGCCCACAGCAATGTGGTTGACTGGTAAACTGCCCTCCGGGCAATAAACACTGGCCCAGCCAGTAATGACCTCAATGAAGACTTACTCATTTTTTTACAAAAAAGTTCAGTCATTATTTTGCCATGATTATCAGACCGAATTTTACGATTTTTGTCCTGCTGTTCCACTTTGATGGAAACTATTGACTCTTCACTGCGCTGTGAAATGGCCAAGAAAGTTACCCACTTTAAGGGCAATCACAGATGGGCAGCAAATATTATCCCGAGCAGCCACATCCCAAGAATGAATTAGGAGGAAAACTGACACAGGCAGAAAGAGCACATTACAAGGACACTTTTAACAATATTCAGAACCTAGATGTGGGGTCCACAAGAATGTAAGGAGGGAGCTTAAAACAAAGACTTGGACATTTCACAACTTCAGAAATTCTGAGAAACTTCATAACTATTGAAATGCCTTCGAAAGGATGGGATAATAAGAAAGGCAACTAGGGGCCAGTTAGATTAACATCAGTCATTGGGAAAAGGTTGCAATCAATCATAGAGGATGCATAGCAGAGGATTTAGAAATAGATGACATGGTCAGACAGATTCAGTATGACTTCATGAATGGGAAATCATGCCTGAGAAATGTATTTGAAATCTTTGGGGCCATTACAAGCAGGACAGATAAAGGGGAACCAGTAGTTGTCATATACTTGGATTTTCAAAAGGCATTCAATGACTTACCAAACATGAGGGTACTTAATAAGATATGAGCCCGGGTGTTGGATAACATTCCCTCTAAGATGTGTGGCTGTGTAATCGTTATTGGCACTCCAGTTGTGGAATACTGATTTCCAATTCCAGGCGTTGCTGCTGTACATAAGCCTTAGAGGACCAAGGAAGCAGTAAGAAAATTAGAGGGAATGCCGATGTCGGAGTTAGTATAGATACGGTTAGACAGCCAGCAGAAGACAGAGAGTTACAATACAGGGGTTACTTTCAGGGTGGTAATCTACAACGATTGGAGTGCCACAAGGATCAGTGTAGGGCCACAATCACTTATAACATATACCAATAACCATAGGAAGAAACAAATGTACTATCGCTAGGGTGACACAAAAGTGGGTGCGAAGGCAAGTGTTAAGGATGACACATAGGGTCTGCAGAGAGTCATAGACAGGTTGAGTGCATGAGCAAAAGCTTGGAAAATGGGGTATAACGTGGGAAAATGTGAGGCTATGCTCTTCAGCAGGAAGAATGGAAGAGCCGAATATAACTTAAATGGAGAAAGACTGTGGAAAGCTGCAGAACAGGGAGAAATCACGAACATTCAAGCTCAGCAGGTAATAGGGAAGGCAAATTGATTGATGGTCATTATTTCAAAAGGAATGAAATCTAAAAATAAGGAGTTAAAACTATGTCCAAGTGCATAGTTAGGCCATACCTAGAACACTGTGAAGCTTTGATCCCTTCAGTAAGGAAAGATTGATTGGCATTGGAGGCAGTCCAGAGAAGGTTCTTATATCAGGTGTGGAGGGACTGTCTTATGAGGGGCACTTTGGACCTGCACTTAATGGAATTTAAAAGAATGAGAGGAGACTTTAAAGAAATATACAAGATTCTTAAAAGACTTGACGGGATGCAGGCTGAGAGGGTCCAAACAAAGGTCACTGGACTCGAAACATTAGCTCTGTTTCCTTCTCTCCACGGATGCTGCTGGACCTGCTGATAATCTCCAACAATTACTGTCTCTGTTTGTTTCAGATCTCCAGGACCTTTGCTTTGTTTTTTAGAAGCTGGGAGGTTGTTTCCTTTCGCTACAGAGTCTAAAACAATGGGGCATAGTCTCCGAGTTAGGAGTTACAAATTTAAGACAGAGATGAGGAGGAATTTCTTCTCTCAGAGGGGAGCGAATCTGTGGGATTCATTACTGCAGAGGGCTGTTGAGGTTGGGTCTTTAGCTAGATTCAAGGCTGAGATAGAGAGATTTTTAATCACTTAGGGAATCAATGGTTAATGGGCAAAGGTATGAAAGTGGAGTTGAGGATTATAAAATCAGCCATGATTGCATTGAATGGCAAGGCAGACTTGATGGGCTGAGCGGCCTCATTCTATATCTAAAGTGTAATCACTGGAGTAGAAAACACAGCAGATGGCTCAGGATGTAAGGACAGATCTCTGTGGGGCACCAAAGATAACAGAATGTGAATTCAATGGAAAATCAGTGATTGCAAGAGATTGTATGATGGCAAATTGATAGATCAGAATGGAGCCAGGTAAGGAGGTGAGAGTGGACCCTATGTCCTGAACAGGAGGATGGTGCAGACAAGTACCTTAAACCGTGTTTCGAGAAGAGACAGGCTTGAATTTAAATATTGTCTTTCAGAACCTCAGGAAGACCTTGAGTGCTTAACAAAACCTGGAGAAGTTTTTCCGAAAAGTATGACTGGACTCAAAGTATTAACTCTACTTTTGTCTCCACAGATGCTGCCTGGCCTGCTGAGTTTCTCCAATAATTTCTATTTTTATTTCAGGTCTTCAGCATCAAACGCTTTATTTAATGACTGAACAGACTAAAGAATTATTTTGAAATGCAGTCACTGTGGTAATATCGGAAAAAGGCAGATAACTTCCAGAGAAAACAATAACAGGTTAATGTTTTTCAGAAATAATAGGAACTGCCAATGCTGAAGAATCTGAGATAACAAGGTGTAGAGCTGGATGAACACAGCAGGCCAAGCAGCATCAGAGGCTCTCGACTCAAAACATCAGACAATGTTTTTCAGTGATGTTGGTTGAGGCTCATGTATTAGACAGGATCTCAGGGAGAACTTCCCAGTCTTCTTCAAATTGTATCTTTTGTATTTTCCCAACCAGCTGAGAAAGGAGAGCGGCCTTTCACCTAATCAGGTGGCACAGTGGCCCAATGGTTAGCACTGCTACCTCACGGCGCCAGGGACCTGGGTTCAATTCAACTCTCAGGCAGCTGTTTGTATGGATTTCCTGCAGGTGCTCTTGCTTTCTCCCACAGTCCAAAGATGTGCACGTTAGATCGAATGGCCATGTTAAATTAGAGGTGGCACGATGGCTCAGTGGTTAGCACTGCAGCCTCACAGCACCAGGGACCCAGGTTTGATTCCACCCTCGTGCAGCTGTCTGTGTGGAGTTTGCACGTTCTCCCCGTGTCTGCGTGGGTTTCCTTTGGGTGCTCTGGTTTGCTCTCCCAGTCCAAAGGTGCGCAGGCTAGGATGGATTGGCCATGGGAAATTGCCCATAGTGTTCAGGGATGGGTAGCTTAGGGGGATGGGTTTGGGTAAGATGCTCTAAGGGCCGGTGTGGACTTGTTGGGCAAAGGGCCTGTTTCCACACTGTGATAAATAGCCCATAGTGCCTGAGAACATGGAGGTTAGATGGGTTAGCTACAGGAAATGCAGGGTTACAGGGAAATGGTGTGTTTGAGTTGAATGGCCTTCCTAGGGTCAGAGTGGGCTTGATGGGCCAAATGGTCTGCTTCCACACTGTAGGATTCTAATGTCTCATTCGTAAGAAGGTGCAGCTAAAAGGCAGATAATTTAAACTAACATTTTGCATGAGCCTTCACAGTGGAGACGACTATAAACATCTGAAAGGTAGCAGATTAGCAGGTACCAGTGGAATGAAAGGTCTTGAAATAGCCCTTAAAACATGGTACAAAGTATCTGACACACTAATGGGACTGAAGACAGACTAGTCACCACAACCTGAAAGCCCCATCACAGGGTTTTAGAGGAAATGGCTGTGGAGGTCACGGCTATTGCTTGAAATATTCCAGAGCTGACTGTATTCCAGGATTGGAAAACCATTAGTGTGACATGCCTGTACAATAAAGGAGGAGATAGAAAGCAAACACTGTGGACCAGTTCACCTTACACCTTTCACTGGGAAAATGTCAGACTACTTTATTAAGGAAGATGTACAAGATCATTTACAAAAGCTTAACATACTCAAACAAAGTCAACATGGCTTGTGAGAAGGAAATCACGCATAATAAATTTGCTGACCTAACAAGCAGAGTTGATAAAAAGTTTTAAGGACCAGACCAGACTCACTCAAAATATATTCAGAAGATAGCTTAGACCCTAACTTTTTCTTATTTGAAAGGCAAGTGCCAGGCATTGTGTTCTGGATACAATTCAATTGGTCAAACTACCACATTTGAAGTAAAACACCCTTTAACCATAGGTAAAACACAATAAGAAAGTCCTGAGATGCTGCTTGGCCTGCTGTGTTCATCCAGCTCCACACTTTGTTATCTAAGAAAGAAATAAATTGGGATAACAACTCAATTGGAAAACTTAACAGAATAATAGATTATTTAACCACTAAACAGTAACTTCCAATACAGTGCCATCCCAAAAACACAGCCTTGGCAAAGGCAAATTCAGTAAAATTGATTGTCTCACAGGCAATCCTCCAGCCCAGGATGAAAAACATCAAAAGAAAACTCTGAGAGAGAGAGATCATAGCAGGGAGAATGTACTGCAGCTTCTGAGTCCTTCTGAGACCCCAGCAAATGCTAAGATCTAAAATGTTCTGTAGGAACTTGACCCATTCAGGCTGTTTCTATTTTCCAACTTTGAAAAACAAACCCACGCCTCACAAGCTGTCTGCTTCACAAGCTTTCAATAGACATCTTGGCACATCTGCCTTAAAATCTCTGTATAAATAAACCCAGGACAAAATAGACCTCTAAAATCTACAGTATCGTCTCAAAGGGAACCAGTAGATGCAATGTATTTGCATTTTCAGAAGATATTTGATAAGATACCACGTAAAAGATTATTGAATAAGATAGGAACTCAGAGTATTAGAAGCAATTCATTAGCATGGTTTAAGGGTTGGTTAACATACAGAGGACAGACAGCCAGGATTCTGTTACAGAGATAGCAGGAACTGCCGATGCTGGAGAATCTGAGATAACGCGGTGTGAAGCCGGATGAACACAGCACACCAAGCAGCATCAGAGGAGCAGGAAAGTTAACGTTTTGGGTCGAGACCCAGTCAGGATTCTGGGTCTTTTTCAATTTGGCAATATGTAACTCGCGGGGAGACACAAGAATCAGTTCTAGAGTTTCAAATATTTACAATTAACATTTTGGAGGAGGCTACCATGTGTAATGTTCCAAATTTGCTGGTTATACTAAAATAGATGAGAGGGCACAGTGTGATGAGGAAGCTGTGAGGGGACAGGGATGGGTTGAGTGAGGGGCTAACATTTAGCAGATGGAGTTTAATGCAGGAAAGTGTGAGGTCATACACTTTAATGGGAAGAATCAGAAGGCAGACTATTATTTAAATGGAAGAAGATTCCAAAAAAGCAAAACACAAGGGGAATTTAGGGATGCAATGTCCTAATAGCTTTATTGGTGGACCAGAAGCTCAGTTTTTGTTCCGGGGGCCTGGGTTCAAATTCTTTCATGACGGTTTAAATTTGACAAAGAATTTGGAATTAAGGATATAATGATAACTGAAACCATTGTCAATTGTCAGGAAAAAACCCATCTGGTTCACCAATGTCCTTTAGGGAGGCAAATCTGTTGTCCTTACCTGATCTGGCCTCTATGTGACTCCAGATCCTCATCAATGTGGTTGACTCTTAACTTAAAGCCAGCATTTATTGGCCAATCCTAATTGACCAGAGGTCAGTTAAGAATTAACCACTAAAATAAAACAAAGAACTGCAGATAATGGAGATCTGAAACACACAAAAACAGAAAGTACTGGGTCTGGCAGCGTCTGTGGACAGAGGCACGGAATTAACATTTCAAGTCCTGTGTCCTTCATCAGAATGTCACTGTGGGTCTGGCCTAGGTAAGATTTCCCTTCCTCAAGCTCATTAGTGAAACCAATTGGATTCTTATCAACAATTGAAAAGTAGGCTTGCTTTTCACTCCAGACTTTAGTTGGAATTAAGTTTCACCATTCACTATAGTGGGATTTGAAACCAGCTTCCAGAAGATTGTAGGGGACTTCTGGGATACAAGCCAATGATGTTGCTACTGTGCTACCATCTCTTCCCAATTGCAGGACAAAATCATGGAGGGTGTATAAGATGCCAGGATTGGAGGAATGTAGAAAGCTCAGGGGAAGAAGGAGGAAGCTGAGTAGGGATATAGCCTGGACTACAGGTTGCCAGGTGGACAAGGCTTTAGTTCGGAGTAAATCTGATATTAGATATAGGAAAGTCATCACAGTCTCAGAGGACTATGGTTTTGTCGAAATGTGGCCACAGGGCTGCTCTCTCAGTAGAGAGAGAGTGAAAACTGCTGGTGGCTCAACATGAGGGTAACCATACCTGAGGCGAGGGGAGAGTTTGAGAAGGAAACTCCTGCATGGTAACCTCAACCAGTGATGGGAATTGAACCTATGCTGTTGCCGTGACTCTGCTTTGCAAACCAGCCATCCAGCCAACCGAGCAAAACCAACACATACTAAGCAGATGCTAACTTAATAAGTGTATATCTCTGTAAATCCTTTGGCGGGTTTTGAACTTCACTTGCAAATGTCTTTGGAGCACATGCTCATCGGACACAATTAAGCCAATCATGTATTTCATTTTAATCTTTCCACAATAACCCAGCACATATCAATCAAAGAAATTCCCTTCACTTTAGGAATCAGTTAGATCTTACAAATGAACAATTTCAATTCATTTCCTGGCACAAACATTCAGATTAACAGTGGCTACAAGCATCAAGGTGTTATGGATGTCTTCAGATGAGTAATCCTGACCACTTTGCATTCAACTAAACCTTGTTGGGTTTCCTTTTAATTTGAGTGGTGGTTTTATCAGTAACCATTTTATAGATTTGTTTTATAGTTTTTAAAAATATTTCATGGAATCTGGGCACCACTAGCAACGCTAGCGTTTCTTGTCCATTCCCTAGTTATCATTGAACCACTCAGTTCTTGGGCCATTTCAGAGTACTGTGGCCCCAAAGGCCAGACTGGTTCAGTATTTGTGAGCCAGACGGTGTTTTATATCAATGATAGTTTCATGGTCACCATTACCAAGGTGAGGTCTCAATTTCAGAATTTTTTATTCATTGAATTTAAGTTCCAGCAGCTGCCGTGATGGGATTTGAACCCATGTCTCCTGAACAACAGCCTCTGTCAATAAAGGCCATTCCACTTCCTCATTGCTAGCTCCACCTACGCCAGTACTTAAATACTCGCTTGCAGTACCATAACCTTTATGGCTTTGAGCCAAAAGCTGGAAAATAGTTCAGTCAGATCTTTGATGACTAGCACTAACATAATGGGCCAAATGGCTTCCTTCTGTTCGAAACCATCCACAAGTTATGGTAGACAATGGCTAGTCTCCTGGAACTATGGTTTTCCAATGGATTTCGCAAATAATTCTTTTTATTCACTCACGAGATGTGGCTGAGCCACCATTTATTGACCGTTCCTAATTGCCCCCTCATGATGTGGTGATGAGCTACTTTCTTGAACCCCTGCAGTCCATGTAGCATGGATATACCCACAATACTCTGAAGGAATTTGGGATTTTGTCCCAACATCATTGAAGGAACCTGAATCAGGAATTGAAGAATATATATCCCTTAGTCAATGTAGTAAAATCAGTTTATCTGGTGGATTTTCATGTTTGTGGACACGTTTCCGACCTTGCTGTGTCTACGCTACAAAATACTCCAATGGCTGTAAAATGCCCTGAGATATCCTGTGCCTGCACAAGGTGCTACAGAAATGAACATCTCCATTCCCCTTTCAAACAAATACTGTGCTTTTACATGAAGGGGTCATAACGCATTATTGGGGAACTAGAGTGGAATGAAGGTGTAAAAGAGGAAAGTAGTTTCGCAAAGGAAATACATCTGAGGTGAGAAAGGAATATTTCCACCAGAGTGTTGTTCAGGACTGGACTGCACAGCCTCAAAATGAGATAGAGACAGGTTTAACTGAAGCACTCAACAGGGACATTGGCTGGTTACTTGGGGAGGTGGTGGCCTGGTGGTAATGTCACAAAACTATCCATCCAGACTCCTCCAGACTTGGATTCACATCTGACCGCGGCACAGGGTGAAATTTGAATACAATTAAAAAAACCTGGAAGTTATAAAAAACTGTCCAATCACACATCACCCCACAAAACTCCACATCCAACGTATCATTCTCCGTCACTTCTGCCAGCTATAATCCGATCCCACAACCAAAGATATATTTCCTTCCCCACCCCTCCCTGCCTTTTGTAGGGACCACTGTCTCCGTGACTCCCTCGTCCGCTCCACACTCCCCACTAAACCCACAACCCCAGCACCTTCCCCTGCAACTACAGGAAGTGCTACATCTGCCCCGACACCTCTCCACCCCCTCATCTCCATTCAAGGCACAAAACAGACCTTCCTCATCAGACAGGGGTTCATCTGCACATCCGTCAACTTGATCTACTGTATTTGCTGCTCCTGATGTGGCCTCTTCTACATCGGTGAAACCAAACATGGGCTCGAAGACCGTTTTGTAGAGCATCTGCACTCTGTAAGTGACAAATGACAACACCTTCTGGTTGCCAACCATTTTAACTCCGCCCACACTCCCTGGGTGACAAGTCTGTCCTGGGCTGCCTCCAGTGTCACGATGACGCCAGCCGCAAACTGGAGGAGCAATATCTCATATTCTGCCTCGGAAGTCTACAGCCCGATGGCTTAAATGTGGATTTTACCAGTTTCAAACTCTCCCCACCCCCAACCTCATCCCATGTCCAACCCTCTCATCCCTGCCTCCTTGACCTGACGCAACCTGCCCATCTTCTCTCCCACCTCATTGACCAATCCGGCCCTGCACTCACCTATCACCATCCCACCTACCTTCCCCAGCCCCACCCCTCCTCTCTCTATTTATTTCATAGCTCCCTTCCCCTTCCCACATTCCTGAAGAAGGGTCCGACCCGAAACGTCAGCTTTCCTGCTCCTTTGATGCTGTTTGGCCTGCTGTGTTCATCCAGCTCTACACATTGTTATCTCTGACTCTAGCATCTGCAGTTCTTGCTACCCTCACTTAATAATGGTCATATCACCACACTCAATTGTAATGAAAACCCACCCGGTTCAGTAGTGCACTTTAGGGAAGAAAAATCTGCTGCCCTTATCCAGTCTGGCCTACTGCTAATTCCAGACCCACAGCCAATGTGGATGATGGCTAAATCCCCTTGGCCTTGGGATGGGATTTAAATACTGGCCTGGCCAGAAATGTACAGACATTAAAACACATGTACGAACAGATTCAAGAACAGCTTCTTCCCCACTGTTATCAGGCTTGTGACCAGGCCTCTCAAATGTTAATTTGGATCTCTCTCTCTCTCTCTGCACCTTCTCTGCAGCTGTAACACTATCCTGCACTTTGCTCTGCTAACCTGACGTACTTTGTATGGTACGATCTGCCTGTAAAGTGCACAAAACAGCACTTTTCACTGTATCTTGATGTATATAACAACAATAAATTAATCAACCTTGAAAAAAATAACTGAACAACAAGAATATGGGGCAAGACCAGGAGAATGGCACCAAGACAGGTTACTTATTTAGTGAGCTGGGGAGATGTGATGGGCTGAATGGCCTTCCGTGCTGTAACACCTCAATGATTCTGTAATTGAATGGTACTGTAGGCTTTTGGGGCTGAATGGCATACTCCCAGTTTTTTTTAAAATTCAGTTGCGGGATATGGGCGTCACTGGCTGGGTCCAGCATTTACCGCTCGTCCCTAGTTGCCCTTGAGAAAGTGGTGGCGAGCTGCCCTCTAGAACTGCTGCAGTCCACCTGCTGTGGGTTGACCCACAATGCAATTAGGGGTTTTATTCCAGGATGTTAACCCGGTGACAGTGAGGGAACAGCAATATATTTCCAAGTCAGGATGGTGAGTGGTTTGGAGGGGAACTTGCAGGGGGTGATGTTCCTATGTATCTGCTGCCCTTGTCCTTCTAGATGGAAGTGGTCGTGGGTTTGGAAGGTGCTGCCTGAGGAGCTTTGATGAATTTCTGCAGCAGATATAACACTCTACTGCAAATGAATATTGGTGGTGAAGGAAGAGGATGTTTGTGGATGTAGTACCAATTGAATAGATTTCTTTGTCCTGAATGGTGTCAAGTTTCTGGCGTGTTACGGAGCTGCCCCCATCCAGGGCAAGCGGGGAGTATTCCATCACTCTCCCGACTTGTGCCTTGTAGGTGGTGGGACAGGCTGTGCGGAGTCAGGAGGGGAGTTACTCGCTGCAGCATTCCCAGCCTCTGACCCACTATTGTAGCCACTGTGTTAAAGTGATGTGTACAGTTGAGTTTCTGGTCAATGTAGCTCTCAGGATGTTGATAGTGGGGGACTCGGTGATAGTAACACCATTGAATGTCAAGGGCCAGTGATTAGATTCTCTTTTATTGGTGATGGTCATAGCCTGGCATCTGTGTGGTGCAAATGACACTTGCCACTTGTCAGCCCAGTTTTTGTATTCTTTCAGATATAGGGATAAAACAGGTTCCATCTCGAGCAAATGCAGATGTGCCTCCACCTTGTAATCCTTTTAACCACTTACAGAAAAATCCCCACATAAACAGCAAAGTCCAAAGCATGATATTGTGCAAAAATTAATCTCCAAGCTCTCGGTTTTAATGCTTAAAATCGAGAGTTCCAGTTAGGACCACTTGACAATGAGAGTGTTGAGAGGTATACATAAGGAAACAATTCCAGGGGATCCTGCACAAAATACTGCACTGTCTCACTCATTGCAGCCAAGATTCACAAAAAATAATTCTGACGGCTTTGAAATCTAAGAATGGATTGTGAAAATAGGAAGCTCTTACTAAAACCAAGCAGGGCACCAAACAAGACCACACCTAGAATACTGTGAACAGTTTTGGTCTCCTTATCTAGGGCAAGATATACTGGCATTGGAGGCAGTCCAGAGAAGGTTCACTAAGCTGATACCGAGTATTAAGGGACTGTCTTACGGGGGAAGAGGTTGTGTGTATTGGGCCTGTACTCATTAGAAAGATGAGGGACAATGTTAATGAAACATATGAAATTCTTCAGAGACTTGACAGGGTAGATGTGGAGAGGTTGTTTCCCCATGTGGTAGAGAATAGGACCAGACAGCATCATTTCAGAATAAGGGGACACCTATTTAAGCAGAGATGAGGAGGAATTTCTTCTCTGAGAGGGGAGTGAATCTGTGGAATCTGTGGAACAGACAGCCCTTGAGGTGGGTGCATTCAAGGTTGAGATAAATTTTTAACCTATAAGGGAATCAGGAACTGTGGGGGAAAGGTGGGAGAGTGAAGTTCACGATTATTAGATCAACCACCATCTCATTGAATAGCACGGCAAACTCAATGGGCTGAATAGCCTGCTTCTGCACCATCTCGATTTTAAATTTTGCATTCTCACTCTCAGTTAGCTCCACAAACTTATCTTTCTCCAACAACCTTCCTTCCACACGCCACTGCCCCTTAGCCCACCCCTCCCATTCAACACAACTTCAGGGTATTTCCTTAATCTACCTGCTCAGAGACATTATTGCAGAACTCCAGAGAAGGTGGGGCTTGAGCACAGGCCTCCTGCTTCAGAGATAGGGATACTCCCACCACACTCTAAGGTCCCTCACAGGATTTCCCCAATGACTAACCTCCAGTCTGACAGCCGTCAGGCTTCCCTGTACATTCCCAGTTTGCATTGCTCCTTTATTGGTGACCTTTGCCTTCAGCTGCCGAAAGTTCTGAATTCCAGAATTCTCTTTGTTCAAAACCTTTCCTCCTCGAACATCACCCTCTTTGACTGGGAATTTGCTTAGTTGTGCTAATAATGTCTGGGATTTGGTAGCACTGTGCTGGGAATATTTCACACCAGAGACTTTGGTGTTGCAAACTATCATTGCATTCCTGGCTAATCATAGGGTGGCTCAGTGGTTAGCACTGTAGCCTCACAGTGCCAGGGACCCAAGTTCGATTCCACCCTCAGGTAACTGTCTGTGTGGAGTTTGTACATTCTCCCCGTGTCTGCATGGGTTTCCTCCGGGTGCTCCAGTTTCCTCCCACAGTCCAAAGATGTGTAGGTCAGGATGGATTGGCCATGCTAAATTGCCCCATAGTGTCCAGGGATGTGCAGGTCAGGGTGGATTGGCTGTGCTAAATTGCCCATTGTGTTCAGGGGTGTGTAGGTTAGGGTGGATTGGCTGTGCTAAATTGCCCATAGTGTCCAGGGGCGTGTGGGTCCTGGTGGATTGGCCATGCTAAATTGCCCCATAGTGTCCAGGGATGTACAGTTCAGGGTGGATTGGCCATGCTAAATTGCCCCATAGTGTCCAAGGATGTACAGGTCAGGGTGGATTATCATAGGAAATGACAAATTATGGGAGCAGTGTGGGGACCTGTGTCTGGGTGGGACACTTTTTGGAGGTTTGGTGCTGACATGATGGCCTGAATGGCCTCTATCTGCACTGTAGGGACTCCATGACACACCTCTAGGGCTGGTGGAAGTTAAACCTAGATGCTCTGGTCTAGAGAGAGAGGGCTTAGTTTTATAATGATAGTTGTTGAGAAGATCATGTTGGGCAAAACGCAGCTCTCAAAGTAGCTCCACTTTTAGCAATAATAATTCCCACCCTGCCTTGGCCTATTATTACTGCTGGCAATTTAGCTCCCTCTGCCACCCTCACCCCCTTTCAGAACTTGCTCTGTGATTAAACAAACCTGGAACAGTTAATCTGATGAATTAATTTACATCCCATTAAAGAGGCGCCATAACAAGAGAGCAAATCTTTAAAGAAACTTCTTAAATTTAATTTAAAATATCAGGCATCGTGAAGGAGTTACAACATCCGCAGATGTTTTGCTTTCCTCTTCAGTCATCATGAAAAGGCCTCAACTGTGCAAGGATTTGCTGCAGTTTTAAAGTGAGAGTCTGCTAACACCAAGCATTCAATGATAGTTTCTGACATCATTTAATAGTTTTTTTCTTTTTGACAATTTTAAAAAATTTCTATTTCCTATTTCTAGGGCTTGTTAGGCTTTTATCCGCTTTTTAAAAATGCTGCAGTTTTCACTGCTGCTTTGTGTGTTTCTGGGTGCCAGTGAATACAGCCTGTTAAAAGCAAGTTGCTGCACCTCATTGTGAGTTATGTTTACGCTGTTGTTTTCTTCAAGCGTTGGTTCTGGTGGGGGAGGGGTTAGAGAGAACCTAACTTGCCAAGTCACAGAGGCAGGGTCAGGGTCAGGGTGCCAGTTTGTCCCAAAGGCAGGACTGACCAAGCAGAGATGGCAGCACGGTGGTTAATTCTCAGGAGGGTGTTGTTCTGGGCATCATCAATATTGACTCCAAACCCTCATGGCTTCAGGTTAAACATGGGCGAGGAATCCTCCTGCTAATTATCACGTATTGTCTTCCCTCAGCTGATGAATCAGTACACGTCAATTTTGAACAATATTTGGAGGAAGCACTGAGGATGATAAGTGCACAAAATGTACTCTGGGTGGGGGATTTGAGTGTCAACCACCAAGAGTGGGTCGGCATCGGTACTACTGATCGAGCTGATTAGGTCCTAAAGGACATGGCTGCTGGACTGGGTCTACAGCAGGTGGTGAAGGAAGCAACAAGGGGGAGAAACAAACTTGACCTCATCCTTACCAATCTTCAGCTGCATCTGTCCATGACAGTATGGGTAAGAGTGACTATCACACAGTCCTTTTGGAGAGGAAGTCCTGCTTTCACATTGAGAACAACTTCCATCGTGTTGTGTGACACTATCACCGTGCTAAATGGGACAGATTTTAACCTCAAGGCCCAACATATTCCCCCACTCAACCATTGCCATCAAGCCAGGGGATTGAATCCTGGTTCAATGGAGACTGCAGGAGGGCATGCCAGGGGCAGCACCAGGCATACCTGAAGATGAGGTGCCAACCTGGTGAAGCTACCAAACAGGACTAGTTGCACACCAAACAGCAAAAGCAGCAAGTGTTAGAGCTAAGCAATCCCACAACCAATGGATCAGATCTAAGTTCTGCCATCCTACCACATCCAGTCATTAATTAACAACTCACTGGAGGAGGAGGCTCCACAAATATCCCCAACCTCAATGATGGAAGAGCCCAGCACATCAGTGCAAAAGATAGGGCTGAAGCATTCACAGCAACCTGCAGCCAGAAGTGCCGAGTGGATGATCCATCTCAGCCTCCTCCAGGGTTCCCCAGCATTACAGATACCAGTCTTCAGCCAATTTGATTCTGACAGACCCTTGTGGGACACCAGTAGGTCACATCCCACAGTATAAGTACCTGCCCATTATCCTTACTCTGTCACCTGTCACTCAACCAATCTTCCATGTCAGTAATTGGCCCTCAATTCTACCATCATTAACAGTCTCTTTGTCAAATGTATTCTGCAGGCCCACATAAACAACATCCCTTGGCATTCCCCCATGAACTATCTTAATCACCTCTCATTCGATATCACATGATATTGAGAACAGTTGGAGACGCCGGATGCTTGTCAGACTATGCGCTCTTCCAACGTTTTGGCAATAGTACTGAAAACTTGTGCTCCAGAGCCTTGCTGCTCCCTGACCAAAACTCTTCCAAGTGTTCAGTGATGCTCATTTGGGGTTTTGCCAGAGCCATGCAGCTCCTGACCTCATTACAGCCGTGGTTCAAACATGGACAAGAGAGCTGAATTCCAGAGGTGAGGTGAGAACGACATCCCTTGGCATCAATACCGCATTTGACTAAGAGTGGCATAAAAGATCCCGAGTCAAACTGCATTCAATGGGTATCAGGAGGAAAATGTTCCACTGGTTGGAGTCAAACCTGACACATAGGAAGATGATTGTGGTTGTTGTAGGTCAGTCATCTCAGCTCCAGGATGTCTCGGCGGCGCAGTGTCCTCAGTCCAACCATCTTCAGCTGCTTCATCAATGACCTTCCCTCCATCATAAGATCAGAAGTGGGGACGTTCACTGATGATTGCACATTGTTCAGCACCATTTGTGACTCCTCAGATACTGAAGCAATCTGGACAATATTCAGGCTTGGGTCAATAAGTGTAAAATAATACTCATACCAAACAAAAGAAAATCTAACCATCATTTGTTGATATTCAATGGCATTACCAATTGATGAACCCACCTGGAGATTTCAATCGGCCAGAAACTGATGAACTAGCCATATCATTACAGCAGCTACACGAGCAGGTCAGAGGTTAGGAATGCTTGAAACTCACTTTCTGACTCCCCAAAGTCTGTCCACCATCTACAAGGCACAAGTCAGGAGTGTGATGGAATACTCCCCACTTGCCCTGGATGGGGGCAGCTCCAGCAACACTCAAGAAGCTCAACACCATCCAGGGCAAAGCAGCCCCCGCTTGATCGGCCCCACATCCACAAACATCCCACTCCCTCCCCCACCGACACCCAGTAGCAGCAGTGTGTACCATCTACAAGATGCCCTGCAGAAATTCTCCAGAGATCCTCAGGCAGCACCTTCCAAACCCACAAGCACTTCCAGTTAGAAGGACAGGGGCAGCAGATACCTGAGGACACCACCCCCTGCAAGTTTCCCTCCAACCCACTCACCAACCCACTTGGAAACACGTCCCCGTTCCTTCAGTGTCACTAGGTCAAAATCCTGGAATTCTTTCCCTAAGGGCATTGTGGGTCAACCTACAGCACATGGACTGCAGCAGTTCAGGAAGGCAGCTCACCCCCACCTTCCCCAGGGCAACTAGGGACAGGCAGGAAACGCTGGCCGGTCAGCAATGTCTACAAATGGATGAAAATTCCTCAAATTGCTTGATAAGATAGATATGGATTGTTTCCATTGGTTGAGGAGTGGATGTTCGTGGATGTGGGGCCAATCAAGTGGCATGTTTTGTCCTGACTGGAGTTGAGATTGGAGCTGCATCCATCCAGGCTCATTTGAAGACCCATCACCATTGTGATACAGCCACTCTGGGAAGATCGCAGAAAGAGGAATATAATAATTACCCAATAAATCAGCTGTTGATGGCTTGCAGAGCGATAAATACAGCCAGAACATGACACAAAATTTCCCTATTTTTCATCTTTTACGTTCACAGGCATAGAGTTAATATCCTATCTGAAAGATGGCACCTGCAACAGAGCAGCACTCCCTTAATACTGCACTGGAGTGTCTATGCAGATTTTGTGCTGAACACCCGAGAATGGGATTTGAACCATAACTACCTGAGTCAGAGGCATGAGCTCTGTCCTCTGAGCCACAGCAGAAACCTAAACTTTACACAACTCTGCACTGTTTCCCGTTGCCCTGACTGCCCTGGTACACCTAGAATGAATAATCCCTGCCCAAGTTGGTTATAATCAGGTGAAGTTCCAACAATGCTGTGTTCAAATGTCGCATACCAGTAGCCAATGGGTCACTGTTATCTGTCAAAGGGTTGAAGGGACATCCGTTTCAGCCAATTGTGATCCATCCAGACTTCCAGTCAGGGTCAGGGTTGGCAATTCTCATGTTTTTAGAAGTCATATTGAAAAGAAGGTTGAATTTCTGGGGAAGCAAAAGGTTAAGATAAAATAATCCATTCCACAAGAAATATAGCATTTCAGGCTTGTGTGTGCGGTTGGGGTCTAATTCTCCTTAAGGTCCAATCCATGGAACGTTCAGCTGAAGTCTTTCTCACAGCTTGGTCTGTGCACATATTCCCTCCACACATGGGAGAGTTCCTGCTCTCTCTATTTAATCATGGGAGTGTTCCTATCAAAGTCATTATATCATTGTGTATGCTTCTAAGTCAGAGAATTTTACATCACAGAAAGAGGGCATTCGGCCCATTGTTCCTGTGCCAGTCATCAAACAACCATCTCTTCTAATCCTATTTTCTAGCATTTGGCTTTCAGCCTTGTATGCTACAGCATTTCCAAGTGATCATCTTAATATTTCCTCAGTGTTATGAGGGCTTCTGCCTCTACCTCTCACTCACACATTGAGTGCTAGGTTCACACCATCCTCTGGGTAAAACTATTTTTCTCAAATCCCCTCTGAGCTTCATGATCCTTAGCATAAAACGGAGCCCCCCTGATAATTGACCCTTCGACAAAGACAAAATGTTTCTCCCAATCTACCCTGTCTATGGCCCTCAGGACTGTGTACACCTCAAACAAGTCATAGTCACACAGTCATAGAGATGTACAGCACAGAAACGCACCCTTCAATCCAAAACGTCCATACTGACCAGACATCCTAAATCAACCTAGCCCCATTTGCCAGCATCTGGCCCAAATCACTCTAAACCCTTCCTAATCATACACCCATCCAGATGTAAATGTTGTAATTGTACCAGCCTTCATCGCTTCCTCTGACAGCTCGTTCCATACGAGCTTGAAGAAATTGTCCCTTAGGTCCTTTCTAAATCTTTCCCCTCTCACCTTAAACCTATGCCCTCTAGTTTTGGACTCCCCACTCTGGGGAAAAGACTTTGGCTATTTATCC
This sequence comes from Stegostoma tigrinum, assembly GCF_030684315.1. NCBI lineage: Eukaryota > Metazoa > Chordata > Chondrichthyes > Orectolobiformes > Stegostomatidae > Stegostoma > Stegostoma tigrinum. The sequence continues at coordinate 5,403,370 of NC_081392.1, forward strand.
TATCCATGTCCTTCATGATTTTATAAACTTCTATAAAGCCACCCCTCAGCCTCCGACACTCCAGGGAAATTAGTCCCAGCCTATTCAGCCTCTCCCTGTAGCTCAAACCCTCCAACCCTCGTAACATCCTCGTAAACCTCTTCTGAACCCTTTCAAGTTTAGTAAAATCTTTCCTACAGCCAGAAGATCAGAACTGACACAATATTCCAAAAGTGGCCTAACCAATGTCCTGCACAGCTGCAACATGACCTCCCAACTCCTGTACTCAATGCACTGACCAATAAAGACGGGTGTGCCAAATGCCTTCTACACCACACTGTCTACCTGTGACCTCACTTTGTAGGAACAATGAACCTGTATGCCAAGGTCTCTTTGTTTGGCAACACTCCTTGAGTCCCTACAATTTTGCCTTTACAAAATGCAAACCCTCAGATTTGTCTAAATTAAATTCCATCTGCCGCTTGTCCTCCCTCAGCTTTCTCTGCTCTATGGAGAACAACCGCAATCTGCCCAAACACTATTCCTCGCTGATTTGCTCCAGCCCAGGCAATTCCTGGTGAATCCTCTCTGCACCCTCTCTTGTGCAATCACCAGAACTACACACAGTACTCCAGCTGTGAACTAACCACATACCCAGACCCTTCTAAACTTGCATTCAATGCCTTAGCTAATCAAGGCAAGGATCCTAGATGCCTTAACCAGCTTGTCCACCTGTCCTACTACCTTCAAGTCTCCTCCCAAAATACATCACCTTCTGTTCATCCCATTGCTCTCAAATTCAACGCTCAAGACAAGTCTTCATCCGCAACACTTTTCTTTATTCTTTTATGAGAAATTGTTATCATTGGCAAGACCAACATTTGTCAACAGCCCCCAACCTTGCGAGGCTATTTCAAAGGGCAACTGAGTCAACCCCATCGCTGTGGGTCTGGACCATGTGAGGATGGCAGATGTCCTTCTCTGAAGCATGTTAGTGACCCAGATTGCTTTTTACAGCAATTGAGGATAATCATATTGCAAAGCTGGGTAGAACACTTGTGGATTGGATGGCAGGATGTTAGAATTTGGTGTTTGTAAAATATCAATGCTTCTAAAATGATAGTGGGGAAAGCAGTGTGCGGTCCCTTTAAAAGATGACACGCTTTTTCTAGGTTTGGAGATTAAAAAGAAACATCTGTGGTCTGCTTGTGGGTTTGTAAGTGCACAGTGCACCTGAATTAGAACATTTGTATCAAACCAGGCATTTAGATGCTAAAAACCAATTAAATTTAAATCTGATAGTTTTGACAACATAGGACCAATCCTATTATAAGAAATCATGATGGCATTGAGGGTATAAAAGATAGGGACAGATGAAAAATTAGCAGAGAGTGAACTACTATCTGCTAAGAGATCAGTTCTCAGCTCTCACAGAAAGCATAGTCTAAATTAAGGTACCGCAGCAATCTTAATTAATATTCCTGATAATAGAACTCAACAGAGAAGGCATTCCTGTCATGAGATCAACAGAGAAGACACAGAACATTCCAGAAGATGTAACCTGGCTACAATTTCTAGAGACTAACTTCTTTTTTTGTTGTTTTGGTTTATACAGGTGGGACTTGTATTTATTGGAATATCATACCATTAGAATTTTGTTCCATTCCAGAATAGTTAGTAGTTAGAGGGGAATTGTTTGGTTTGTTACTAGTTCGGTTAATTTGTTCACTGCTAGAGTTAGATAAATCAGTTGTTACTTGTTGCTTACAGAGTGAGTGTCAGGAGTTTATTTCATTTAACCACTCCTTTAAAACAGATTGGGGGGTGAGAGGCAGGTTATGCCACTTTCCACACTGCCTTTTACAGAATTGTGAGGTGATGCAAGCCTGTCTGGGTATTTCGGTTTTAGTTACCAGAGGGGGTGGGGTCGACCCCCACTTTATAATAGATTGGTGGCTCAGGTCCAGGATTTGGACAGGTTGGGACAGATTGGGTCTGGGATTTGGGCAGATTTGGACAGATCTGGAGGGATCTGGACAGATTTGAACAGATTTAGGGAATGAAAAGTCCCAGCTGATTTCAGGCACTTGGGGACTACTGTCCCAGATCTTTACATAAAGGTTAGTTGAGAAGTGGAAAATCTTTTTAATTTTAGTTGCCTGTTGTTGGTCCAATGAAAAGTCGTTCTTTAAGTGTTTTCAGGGGAGTGGAAGAAGTGACTTTTGGGGTTTTATAAAAGCTGTTAGAATTGGTAGACAACCTGGAGTTGGGGTAGACTTTGTCTGTGAGAAAAGAAGAGATAATTATAGCAAAAGCTTAACATTTAAATCTGGTGGAAAAGCCATCAGGATCTTTGGAAATGGTGAGAATTCAGTTGCAATTGAAGCAACTTGAACAGGAAAGGGAACTGTTTGCATTATGGCTACAAGCAGAGAAAAAACCAAAAAGAAAACAATAGCAAAGAAAGGGAAAACAGAGAGTTTAAACTTTAGAAATTGCAAGTTAGACAGGATAGCCGACTTAAAATGATGGAGATGAAGGTAGAACATCGGCTTACTGAGGAGGAGAGTGATGATGAGCAAACCCAATGTGGCCAAAGGCCTGGTAGGGATATATACAAATCTGTCAAAACCTTACCAAAATTTAATGAAAAAGATGTAACAGCCTTGACTAAACAGATGAACTGGCCAGAAACTGTGTGGGTGATGTTAATTCAGATGAAACTGGTAGGCAGGGCTCGTGTGGCATTTGCAGCGCTGTCAAAGGAGCTGTCAGTGGAATATGAAGTGGTAAAAACATGGTATTTTGAGTGTCTATGAATTGGTACCAGAAGCAAATAGATAACGGTTCAGAAATATAAGAAAGGAACCAGGTCAGATTCGGTTTGAAAGAACTAAACAGAGCAACTTCGATAGAAGGATGAGAGCATTAAAGATTGAAAAGACATATGAGGAGCTTAGAGATGTTATTCTGCTGGAGGAGTTTAAAAACTCACTTCCAGAAGTGATAAGAATTCATGTTGAGGAACAGAAAGTTAAAACAGCAATTTCATTCTGGGAGGGTTAGAAATTGGGAAAAAGGGAGATCCTTCAAAGAAAAACAAAAAGTAGATTGCACTGGGAACAGTTTACCACATGTGAAAAAAGAAACCCAGGAGGGTGGTGAAGAGGCGAAAGACGTCAGGTATTTTCACTAATACACAGAGTCACAGTGCTGGTGGTTTAAGAGAGGCACTGGGGAAAAGGGGATGGTAACGCAAGATAAACCAGTGAGATTAGTTGAGCTACTGAAGGGAATCCCAAGAGAGATCAAGGAGCTGCAGGATAGTGCACTGCCTTGTCATGGGCTAGAAAGTAAGATAGTGCCTGATCTTTTTGAAAGACTTCATCTGTATGTGTGGAGCACCTGAAGAAGGAGTGAGGCTCCAAAAGTTTGTATTTTCAAACAAACCTGTTTGGCCATAACCTGATGTCGTGTGATTTCTGACCTTATTCTCCTGTGTGGGTAATGTTTACTCCAGTAGAGCGGGGGTGTAGGTAAAGAAGTTCACATATTTCGAGATAAGAGAGCTGGTCAGCCTCTAACAGTAAGAGACAAAAATATTTGCACTTCTTCTGGAATGTTGCACAACAGAGTCATAATCTGTGGAATAAATTGAGAGAGAATTAATGTTCCCTTAGGTAAGATAAGGCTAGAAAGTCCAATCAAGACTGGGAAGATGATAGTGGGAGTGATGGAAAGAGGGGCTACTCCAGGAATATAGTTTGTTCCTGGAAATGAAACAGCCAGATCAATGGCGGGGATGATGCCCATTGCAGTGCAGACGCCGAAAGAAAACCAGGGAACCAGGGAGGAGTTAAAAGAAAAGTACCCTGGACTGTGGTGTCAAGATCCCACGGCCAAAAGCTAAAACAAGACGGGAAAGCAATAGAGGAAGATGAAGGAGCTGAGGTCCAGTGAGCTGACACTCTGTTTGATGAGATGGTAAACGTAAAACCTAAGCAGGAAGAAGATCAGGCAGAGCTGATTAGTTCTGAAATATGAATGCGATTACAACAAAAAGATAAGACAATAAAGGATTCATATCATAAAGCCTACTTGGGAAAAGAATCAGAATGTATTCCAGAATGCTATTCTCCTTACGGGCAAAATCTTGAGGTTTGAAATGGAGACCTCGGCAGGTTAGTACATACGAGAAATGGATGGACGTTCACCAGGTTGTGTCTCCAGTAGCATACAGACAGGAAGTATTGTGGGTAGCACACACATTACCTGTAGGAGGTCACCCAGGAGCGAGGGAGATTCAGGTTAAGATACAGAGGTATTACATAAAGATGTGATTGAATTTTGCCAAACCTGTCAGACACGTGAGATGATAGGAAAGCCACTGACAGTAATAAAACCAACATACTTGATTCCAATTCCCACAGTGAAGTCAGCAGGCAGGGCAAGTGAGGTATTTGTAACCTTATACACAGGTTTTAATTGATTGTGTAGATCCCATCCCTAAAACCTAAAGTGAGAACCAATTTTGCTAATCCTAATGGATGTGTCTATCAGGTTTCCAGAGGCAATTCCGTTATGGAATGTCAAGGCAAAAAAAAAGGTTATGGAAGAGTTGTTTGCTTTCTTTACCAGTTATTGACTATTCATGGAGATTCAGTCAGACCAAGGGTCCAATTTTACTGCCAAATTATTCAAGGAGGTCATGCATAGTTTAGGCATCAAATGCTAAATCAAGTGTGTGCCATTCTGAATCTCAGGCAGCATTGGAAACATGACATCAGACCCTAAAGACAATGCTGAGGGCTTATTGCCAGGATTACTAAATGATTGGGATAAAGGTATCCCATTTATTACTTTCGGATCCGGTGACCCTTCCTCAAACCCAGTTCTGAGGAAGGGTCACTGGGCCCGAAACGTTAACTTTGTTTTCCCCTCCACAATTGCTGCCAGACCTGCTAAGCTTTTCCAGCAACTTTGTTTTTGCTCCTGATTTACAGCATCCACAGTTCTTTTGGTTTTTATCCCATTTATTTTATTTGCTCTTAGAGATGTTCCAACTGAATGGACTTAGTTTACTCCATTTGAATTGATATTTGAACAGGACGTAAGATGGCTTTTAAAATTGACCAAGGAAAAGTTGACAGGCCTGAAGTCAGAGATCTCACAGTTAGATTATGTATCTGTGGTGACAGAAAGATTAAACAGTAGATAAATTAACTAGACAACATTTGAAGGTGCACAGCATCTAATGAAGCAAGATGCAGATAAAAAACCAAAACTTTGTATGTTTGGCTGTGAGAATAAAGTGTTTGCGCTGTTATCAGTGGTAGGCAATCCCTTCAAAGCAAGGTTTACTTGTTCCTATCAGATTGAGAAGAAGTTTAGTCAGGTGAATTATCTGATAACGATGCCAGACAGGAAACAAAAATTAGTGAATATGTCATGTGAACATGCTGAAACAACACTATGATGGTAAAAGGGCATGGAGAAACAGGTATTAGGTACTGCCACTCAGAGTGAGTAATCAAATACAGATGATTTTCATTTTGATGTGCCTTAGAATAGGTTGAATAATGAGGAAGCCCTTAAAGAATGGGATAGGGTAGTGAGCTATCTGTCCCAGGAGCAGGCAACTGAATTGAAACATTTGTTACTGCATTAGGAAGACATTTTGGTATAAATAGAATGGGGAGGACTAATAACATATTGTGTGAGGTTGACATAGGGAATGCAGATAAAACAACTCCCCACAGGTTTAATCTTCTCAAAGCAGCATAGGTTGAGAAGGAAGTGGAAGCAATGCTCCAAAAAGACATCTCAGAGCCGAGTCAAAGTGAGTGGAATTTGTTGATCATGTTGGTTCCCAAACCCGACGGTACTCAACAATTCTGCGTAGATTATCAGAAAATCAATGCTACGACCAAAATCAGACTCACAGCCAATCCCAAGGCTGGAGGACTGTGTGGAAAACGTACTTACATCACAAAGTTGGGTTTAGTTCACAGTTACTGGTAAGTACCTTTGTCAGAGAGAGCAATAGACGTTTCAGTCTTTGTAACCCCGAGTGAGCTGTATCAATTTAAATGACCGCTGTTTGGAATGAAAAACACCCCAACCACTTTTCAAAGGCTTATGAACAGAGTTATTGCAGGGTTTACTAATTGTGCCATCTACACAGGTGACTTAGTGACCTTTAGCCATGTGTGGGAGGATCACTTGGAGCATTTGACAGAGCTCTTTGAGTGACTACAAAATGCAAGGTTGGTCATAAACTTGGCAAAAACAGAATTTGTGAAGGTGTAAGTGGCATTCTTAGGCGCACACATTGGACCACACCTAGAATATTGTGTGCAGTTTTGGTCTCCTTTTCTGAGGAAGGATACCCTTGCTCTTGAGGGAGGGCAGCGAAAGTTTACCAGGCTGATTCTGGGGATGGCGGGTCTGACATATGAGGAGAGATTGATGAGGTTAGAATTGTCAGATGAATGAGGAGCGGATTTCACAGAGACTTATATCATTCTAACAGTGCTGGACAAGGTAGGTGCAGGGAGGATGTTCCCGATGGTGGGTGTGTCCAGAACCAGGGGTCACAGTATGAGGATTCGAGGTAGACAATTTAGGATGGAGATCAGGAGACATTTTTTTCACCCAAAGAGTGGTGAACCTGTGGAATTCATTACCATAGGAAGTAGTTGATGCCAAAACATTGAATGTATTCAAGAGGCGACTAGATATAGAACTTGGAGTGAATGGTTATGGGGAGAAAGCAGGATTGGGCTATTGTGTTGGACGATCAACCATGGCCATGAAGAATGGTAGAGCAGCTCGAAGGGCTGAATGGCCACCTCCGGCTCCTAACTGCAATGTTTCTATGTTTCTAAGAAGCTGAGGAATATGACGATGAATGTCATTGAGGAATTTCCAAGGCAATCCTTGAAGAAAGAAGTTCAATGGTTTTTAGGACTGAGCAGATCCTACAGGAAATGTGTACCAAACTTCAGTAGCATGGTGACTGATGGATTTTTAAAAAAAAACACCACTGAAAAAGAGTTATTGAGTTTGGTAATGACCTTTCAACATTTTAATGTTAACATCGCAAACAATGCATCAGAGACAGTTCTGTACACTGATCACAATCCTTTGACATTATTGGAAAGATTTAAGGACAAGAGCACCAGATTATTTCATTGGAGTTTTATGTTACAAGCATTTAATTTACAGATTGTGCATGTTGTGGGTTGTGAAAATGTTATTGCTTAAGCGTCATTGCGGGTTTGAATGAAAAATGTTCATATAAGATAGAGGCAGTAGGGTTCAATGTAATACATATATAGAATTAGTATGAAATACGTAACTCTAGATTAATGAACTTTGGATCCAGTAATATAATGGCAAAAGGTTTAGAATAAAAAATGAAACTATCTTTTAATAATGATGGTGTATATTTATTTTTAAGCAGGGAAGTGTTACTAAGTTGGATAGAGTACTTGTGGATTGGAAGGCAGGATGTTAGAATTTTGTGTTTGTAAAATATTGATGTTCATAAAATGACAGGGAGGAAAGCGCTGTGTGGTCCCTTAAAAGATGATGTGCTTTTTCTAGCCTTGGAAATTAAAAGAAAAGTCTATATGATTTTGCAGGTACACACCGCACCTGAATTATAACATTTGCATCAAAAGGCTGGATGGGTAGCAGGCCAAGCCAAGTTCTGATTTTAGTCAATTAATGTAAACCAGGAATTTAGATACTACAAACCAATTAAATTTAAATCTGATGATTTTGAAATCAGACGACTAATCCTATTGTAAGAAATTGATATGTCATTGATGATAAAGAAGATGGGGACAGTGGCAAAATCAGCAAAGAGCAAACTGCCACCAATTCTTAGGGAAAGCATCATCTAAGTAAAGATACTGTGGCACTCTTAATTAATATTCCTGACGAAAGATCAATGGAGAAAATATGGAACATTCTGGAATACGTAACTTGGCTGTAATTCTGAGAGATTAAGTTTTTTTTGTTTTGGTATATAGAGTGGGTCTTGGATTTATTGGAACAGCATGCTATTAGAATTTTGTTTCTTTCAGAAATAGTAAGTAGTTAGAGGGGAATTGTTTGCTTTGTTAATAGTTCAGTTAATTTGTTCACTTAGATTTTGATAAATCAATTGTTACTTGTTGCTTACAGAGTGAGTGTCAGGAGTTTATTTCATTTAATAATTCATTCATAACAGATCGGGGGGGGTGAGAGGCAGGTTATACCACTTTACACGCTTCTTTTAACAGATTATAGTGCAAAGTGAGCTTCCCTGGGTGTTTTGGTTATCAGGGGTGTGGTGTGTGGAGGGGTGGGTGGGGTTTGACCTCTGCTTTATAATAATTACTGTCACTGGCTACATATTCCAGAATTAACGCATGAATTTAAATTCCACCAGATGCTGAGAGAGGCTTTGAACATGTCACCATAGCATTAACCTGGATATCTGCATGACCAATCCCGTCATGTTATCACAATGACACAATCTTCCCATAATGTGAATACAAGGAACTTCAGTAATATCTCATGGCATTTTCCTTGATATCCAAATAATTCTATATTTGTGCATGTGCTCTTTGGTGTGTGAGTGTGAGCTCAAGTGTGTGCGTGTACATGTGTGAGAATGCGTGTGAATGTGTATGTGAGTGTGTGCAGGTGTGTGTGTGCGTGCACATGTGTGTGCGCATGTGTGCATGTGTGTGTGCGTGTGTATGTGTGTGTATGTGTACATGTGTGTATGTGTCACTGTGTGTGTGTGTCTGTGTCTGTGTGTCTGTGTCTGTGTGCCTGTGTGTGTGCCTATATGGGGGGGGGGGAGACGAGGAGGGGGGTGGAATGTTCTGCATCTCCTCTTTTCTACACAGCCTCAATATTAAACACACCCAGGGAGCATACAGCAGGGGCCAGACATAACACAGTGAGCTCGGGTGGAGCCATCCTATCTCAGAGCGCAGGTGGAGCCCTGCAGTTCTGGATACTCTGTGCAGTACACTGTTTGTAGCTGAGTAAAAGGTCAGGCAGCATTTGCTGAGCTGGCAATCTCTATATTACCAAGGAACAAACACAAAACACCAGAACCTCATTGCCATTCTTGCAGGAAAATCTCTCAACTCTCCAGCTCCATCTCACTAAGACTTAACTCCTGTGAAGGAAATGCTGAACGACTTGGCACTTCCTTTGGCCCCTGATTTGTCAAATGGTTCCGGCAAAGTGATGAGGGCAAGACTGCTTTACAAATAGAGAGAAAATGTACAAAGGCAAGGCATGGGTTTGGGGTGAGAGTGAAGAGGGTGGGTGGGAAATGACACTGGATATTGGGAGCTAAAAGGAGAGGGGGAAAGTGTGTAGCAGGAGACATAGCATGGCTTTGTGGCAGGTGCGGAGAAGTGGGGTCTAACACAAGAGTTCATTCAAAGATCCAACACAAGCAAGATGGACTGAATGGTCTCCTCCGGGTGCTGTATAGCTCTAAATAGCTTTGCCCTGCTTGAAATCTGGGTGGCTAGGGTACTTTGCAAACCTTGAGAGTTGCTGGCATTTGGCGTGGCATTGTGGCACAGTGGTTAGTGTTGCTGACTCATAACACCAGGGTCCCAGGTTCGATCCCACCCTCACGCAACTGTCGGTGTGGAGTATGCACATTCTCCCTGTGTCTGCGTGGGCTTTCTACCACAGTCCAAAGATGTGCGGGTTAGGGTGGTTTGGCCATGCTAAATTACCCATAGTGTCACAGGCTGTGTTGGCTAGGTGGGTTAGCCATGGGAAATGCACGGCTAGAGGGCAGGGAGGTGCGATGCTCTTCAGAGTGGTGGTATGGCCTTGATGAGCAGGACGGCCTGCTTCCACACTGTAGGGACCCTATGATCACTATGCACTAACGTGCTCCAGCAATGAGTCAGGCTCAATGATGTAACCCCAGGGGATATGCTAGTTAAATCATTCTATGATCCAATAGAATCAATGAAAATAATCTAGGCAATGCATTAATGCTTAAACTTTCCACAGGAATTCTTCAATGTGTTATTGGTATGACCACCATTTTTTGTCCATCTCTAACTGCTCCTTTCAACTGAGTTGCTTGCTGGGGTCATTTCAGAGTCACCCACAGTGCTGTGGGTCTGGAACCACTTGTAGACTGGAGTGGATAAAGACTGCAGATTTCCATGAGAAACCCAGATGGGATTGCATGACAATTGGTCACATGGTCATCAATAGACTAAACATTTTACTCCCAGCTTTTTATTTAATTCAAATTTCACTAACTGCTGCAGTGAGATTCGAATTTAGGGCCATTACCACCATGCCATCACCTCCCCAAATATTCTTGACGGCGAATCTGGGTCTTTAAGGAAGAGTTTCAAAGCAACAATCAATGCAGCATGTTGTGTAAGCAAAGAGTTCAGCCCACCCTAGCCCTTTCACAGATTCAACTTGAGTTTTGCTGGAACTAAAAGCTGCCCGAGCTTTTCATTTTGCATTCACCAGGACCAATGCAAGAGCACCAAATTTACAAAAGGGAGAAACCAAGCTCTTGAGTCAGTCCTGATGAGTACAAGCAGATATTCCTCATGTGTTGTCTTCTGCTGTCCAGGAGAAAGGAAGACCAACAGAAGCAACCTGGCAGCAGCAGAGAGAACGCAACCTCTTTGTTGCAGCACAGAGAGAGCTGTATCTATCAGCTTCAACAGTCAGCTCCAAACCCCCAACTCAAAGCAAAACTAAAACCCTGGGTCTGACCAGGGTGAGCCTGACCCCGCATACACATGCTGCTTTGGTCTGATTTTGAAAACAAAGATACACAGGGAGCTCTAAGATTTTACTGACTGCTTTTGAAGCAGATGGTACAGTACCACTGTCCTCCCCAGGGAGAGAAACAGCACAGAACACATCCCTTTTAAAAGCACGGTACCATCACTGTGGGAAGGAGAAATTTAGCTACAAGGTTAACTTGGAGGAGCCAGGCTTGTTCTACACATAGCAAAAGAGAGTGAGGGGAGATTTAGTTGGGGTGTACATATTTATGACAGGTTTAGAAAAAGTTAACAAATAAACATTGTCCCCATTAGATAACGGACACACAGATTGTGGGCAAGAATTGAAAGGGAGTGTTGAGAGCAAGAACTGACCTATGCAACAAGTTGCAATGAGTTGGGACTCACCGTTGAGAGGGCTGGAGGCACAAACCTTTTCTTATTCCTTCACAGGGCGTGGGGGAATGACATATGGGCCAGGCTTCATAAGGATGGCAGATTTCCCTCCTCAAAGGATGTTAATGAAACTTCTGACAATCAAAGATGGTTTGACGGTTCATCATTGGATTATTAATCGCAGCTTGTAATGGAACTTGAATTCAGGGCGGGATTTGAACCGATGTTCCCCAGAACATTCCTGGATCTTTGGATGAATAGTCTAGAAAGAATTCTGCTAGGCCATCGTCACCCCATCGAGATCACGAATGATTTGGAGAGGTAATTGGACATGCACTTGCAGATGTAGAGGAATAGAGCAGGAGCAGAGTTGACTGGATTGCTCTACAGAGAGGCTGCATGGACCCAAAGGGCTGAATGGGCACTTAGACAGTCTGCTCAGGGGCACAGCAGCAAAATGTACCATAAGTGCAGGAGGGGAGGAAAGATCAAAGCAGTAAAGCAACAGCTCCAATTTCTCCTTTGGCAGACTCGCTTCTAATACTCTCTCTTTTGGACAACTGCTCAGTGACACTTTATCATGAACTAAGCAGCTCAATGAGGTCAACAGTCATTACCTGTCCTCATTGATGCCGAACAGGAATATGTGAACATTAGGGACAGTACCACGGAGAAGGGGAAAGCATTAAACCTTAACAAAAAGTAAAAACACGGGAGAATTGCAACCTGCAAGGAGGACAGTGTGGAAGAACGAAAGAACATTGAGAAGTGGGTTGTTGGACGGAAGATAAGGTACACTGCAGGGAAATGCAAGGTGATACTGACTGAGCCAGAAACACTCACATCCTCTGAACAAATAAATGAAACTTGCATCTATGCAGCGTCATTAAACATAACAAAATTACACCAAACTGCTTCATGGAAAACATTATCAAGTGACTTTTGATCCTGATTCACATAAGGACAGGTGACGAAAGATTTAGTCTCAGGCGTTTTTTGTTGAAATAGGCGCGTCTTTAGGGAAGGAGATATGGAGAGGTGGAGAGGTGTAGGAAAGGAACTACAGTATTAGGGACTGAGATACATCATTAACAAGGAGCCGATAAAAGGCGGGGATGCATCAGGAGGACAAATCAGAGTAGGATTTATACTCTTCATGGTAGGCTTTTAATGGTAGAGACCTTAGGGTGCAAGTATATAGTTCCTTGAAAGCAGAGTCACAAATAGTTAGGGTAGTGAAGAAGGCATTTGGTACACTTTATTTTATTGGTCAGAGACTTGAGCATAGGAGTTGGGAGGTCATGTAGCATCTGTCCAGGATATTAGTGAAGCCACTTTTGGAATACTGTGTTCAATTCTGGTCTCCCTGCTATGGGAAGGATGTTGTCAAACTTGAAAGAGTTCAGAAAAGATTTACAAGGATGTTGTCAGGGTTAGACAGTTTGAGCTACAGGGGGCGGTCTTTTCTCTGGAGCAGAGGCTGAGGGCTGACCTTATAGAGGTTTACAAATCATGAGGAGCATGGATAAGGTGAATAGACAAGGCCTTTTCCCTAGGGTAAGGGAATCTAAAACTAGAGGAGCACAGGTTTAAGGTGGGAGGCGAAAGCTATAAAAAGTACATGAGGGGTAACCTCTTCCTGCAGGAGGTGGTGCATGTTTGGAATGAGATGCCCAGAGGAAGTGGCAGAGGCTGGTACATTTATAACATGTAAAAGGCATTTGGCTGAGTGCATACAGGAGGAGGGATACGGACCAAATGCTGGCAAATGGAACTAGATTAATTTAGGATATCTGGTCAGCATGGACTAGCTGGGCCAAAGGGTCTGTTTCTGTGCTGTTTGACTCTTTGACTCCCTTATCCCTTCTTCACATGCAGGCCAGTCGAGTTTAGTAACTTTGCTTATGTTCCAAAATATAGTCTTGTTTAACAATTTAGGCTCTATGCCTCCAGCTAAAATTCCAGCAAAGTAGCAGACAGTTGAAATCACAAAAGTTCATCACTTCGATAAGTCATAAGTTGTATTAAACCAGTTATATTGGACTCTCAGTCACACCAGCAGAAGACCAAAATTAGCCAACAAAGAGGCTAGCTCAGCACGCTCTTTACAAAAGACAGTCTCTCAATGCTTTGAATCTGACTGACTGAGCAACACGGTCATCTATTCATCTGGGGAACTTTCACCAAATATTCCATTGACCGGGAATTGATTTGGAAACCTATTACATTATATTCAGAGTCCTGAGGTCAAAACGCAATCAGACAGCAACATCCAAACATCAACAAATGGTTGAGTGCTACATTCAGATGTCCATGCACACTTCAAAAACATAGAGTCAGAGAAAGTAAGAACTGCCGATACTGGAGTCAGAGGTAACACAGCGTAGAGCTGCATGAACACAGCAGGCCGGGCAGCATCAGAAGAAAGTTGACGTTTTGGATCAGGACCTTTCTTCTGAAATGGGCTGGGACATAGTCTGGGACTGCCATCATGTTAAAAGCTTGGATGGAGAGGAATTTGTTAAGTGTGTACGAGAAAATTTTCAGTTTGTGGATGTACCTACTAGAGAAGGTGCAAAACTTGACCTACTCTGAGGAAATAAGGCAGGGTGTCATTGGGGAGCACTTTGGAGATAATGGCCATAATTCTATTAGATTTAAAATAATGATGGAAAAGAATAGACCGGATTTAAAAGTTATGAACTAGAGGGAGGTTAATTTTGACTGTTTTGGCAAGAACTTTCAAAAGTCGATTGGGGGTCGATGTTCGTGGGTGAAGGAATGGCTGGAAATGGGAAGCCTTCAAAAATGAGGTAACAAGAGTCCAAAGGCAGTGTGTTCCTGTCAGTGTGAAGGGTGAGGCTGGTAGGTGTAGGGAATGGTTGGATGACCAGAGAAATTCAGGTTGTGGTCAAAAAGAAAAAGGGATCCTATGTCAGATATGGACAGCAGGGATCGAGTGAATCCTTAGAAGAGTAGAAGGGAAATCAGGAGGGTGAAAAGGGGACTTGGGATAGCTTTGGCAAATAGGGTTAAAGAGAATCCGGGGGATTCTACAAATACATTAAGGAATAAAGAATAACTAAGGAGAGAATAGGGCCCCTTAAAGATCAGCAAAGCTGCCTATGTGTGAAACTGCAGGAAATGGGGGAGATACCTAAACAAGTATTTAACATCAGTCTTTACTGTGAAGAATGATAAGGAAGATCTAGATCATGATGAAATAGATAGTGACATCTTGAAAGGTGTCCACACCACACAGTGGGGCAGGATGTCTTAAACTGTGTAAAGGTGGATAAATTCCTGAGACTGGATTAGAACTTTGTTAGATGCTAGGGAAATGATTGCACAGCCCCTTGCTGAGACATTTATATCATCGAGGTGAGGTGTCGGAAGACTGGAGGTTGGCTAACATGGTGCCACTATTTAAGAAAGGTGGTGAGGAAAAGTCAGGGAACTGTAGACCTGGTGAGCCCAACATCAGATGGTGGATAAGTTGTTGAAGGCATTCCTGAGGGGTAGGATTTGGAAAGGCAAGGACTGATCAAGGATAATTCAACATGCCTTTGTACATGGGAAATCATGTCTCACTAACTAGATTGAGTTTTTTAGAAGAAGTAATGAAGAGGATTGATGAAGGCAGAGCATTGGATGTGTTCTATATGGACTTCAGCAAGATGTTGGACAATGTTCTGTATGGTAGACTGGTTAGCAAGGTTATATCATAGGGAATACAGGGAGAACTCGCCATTTGGATACAAAATTGGCTCTAGGGTAGGAGGCAGAGGGTGGCGATGAGGGTTTCTTTTCAAACTGTGACCAGCGGTGTGGCGCAAGGATCGGTGCTGGGTCCACTACTTTTCATCATTTATATCAATGATTTGGATGTGAACACAGGAGGTATGGTTAATAAGTTTGCAGTTGACATCTAAGTTGGTGGTGTAATGGACAGCGAAGAAAGTTATGTCACAGTATAATGGGATCTTGATCTGATGAGCCATTGGGACAAGGAGAAGCAGATGGAGTTTAATTCAGATAAACGTGAGCTGCTGCATTTAGGAAAGGCAAATCAGGCCAGAACTTATACACTTAATGGGAAGGTCCTTGGAATGTTGCCAAACAAAGAGACCTAGAGTACAAGTTCCTAATTCCTTGAAAATGAAGTCACAAGTAGATAGAATAGTGACGAAGGTGTTCGGTACGCTTGCCTTTATTGGTCAGTGCATTGAGTATAGGGGGTTGGGAGTTTGTTGCGGCTACACAGGACATTGGTGAGACCACTTTAGAATACTGTTTTCAATTCTGATCTCCCTGCTGTAGGAAGGATGTTGTGAAACTCGAAAGGGTTCCAAAAAGATTCATGAGTATATTGCCAAGATTAGAGAGTTTAAGCTAAAGGGAGAGATTGAATAGGCTGGGGTTATTTTCCATGGAGTGTAGGAGGCTAAAGGGCGATCTGATAGAGATTTATAAAATCATGAGGGGCATGGATAGGGTGAATAGAAAATGTCTTTTCCCCAGAGTAGGGGAGTCCAAATCTTAGAGAGCATAGGTTTAATGTGAGAGGGGAAAGATTTAAAAGGGACCTGAGGGGGAACTTTTTCATTCAGAGGGTGGTGCGTGTATGGAACGAGCTGCCAGAGGAAGTGGTGGGGGCTGGTACAGTTACAACATTTAAAAGGTATCTGGATGGGTACATGGATAGGAAGGGTTTAGAGGGATATGGGCCAAATGCTGGCAAATGGGGCTAGCTTAATTCAGAGCAACTGGTCAGCATGTACGAATTGGACTGAAGATCTGTTCAAATGCTGTACATCTCTTTCCTCATTGTCTGTAAGTTTTGCATTTAAGTGGTGCCTTTCATAAATCTCAATGCACATTTTAATAATGAATTGTTGGCCACGTCAGTGACACCCACAACCCGCAAAAGAAAGAATCAAAAATGATGTTATGGATTAAGTTTGGAACTTGTGAAAACAGATTAGATAAGCAGCAGAAAGGAAAGCAAAATGCTTTGAAATTATTCCAACTTGCAATGTAGGAAAAGTGATAGCCATTTTGTTCATTGAAACTTCCCACAAACAGCAATATAGAATCTCTACAGGGCAGAAAGAGACCATTTGACCCATCGAGTCTGCACCAATGCTCCAAAAAGCATTCCATCCAGACCCTGTCCCCATAACCCTGCGCTTCCTAGAGCTAACCATCTAGCCTGCTCATCCCTGGACACTGTGGGCAATTTAGCGTGGCCAATCCAGCCTAACCTGCATGTCTTTGGAATCAAGAGCACCCTGAGGGATCCCACACAGACACAGGGAGAAGGTGCAGGGAAATGCAAGGTTACAGGGATAGGTTGGGCCTGGGTAGGATGGTCTCCAGATGGGTAGGCATTGACTCATTGGGCTGAATGGCCTGCTTGTATACTGTTGGGTATCTACGATTCTATGAAAACATTTACGTACATTGGAAACAAACAGGGTTTACAGCACTGATTGGCAGTTTGAGGACCTGCCCTTCAAATCTACTCTCTGTTTTCTGCTCTGTAGCCAATTTGCTTTCCTTTCTGCTGCTTATCTAATCTGTTTTCACAAGTTCCAAACTTAATCCATAACATTGTTTTTGATTCTTTCTTTCGCGGGATGTGGGTGTCACTGATGTGGCCAGCAATTCATACCCAACTCTAATTGCCCTGGAATGGGCTTTCCAGTGTAGTTACACTCACAGTGATATTAGAAAGGGACTCCTTTCTGACCTTGTTGGACGTAATGTATAGGAAACGATTTATTATCCAGCACCCACAGTCCCAAGAGCGTTATCAAATTGTCCAGATAAGCAATGTAAAAATACGCCTCAGTAATAGAAACATAATGCAGACGGTATACACAACACAGTTATTTACAGCATAAAGCACTTAAAGAAAAATGCAACTTTGCCTCAAATACAACTTTCTATCAGAGAAACCTATCACTCACTTAACTGACTACTCAGACATTGCAGTTTTTGAGGAGAAATCGACTCGAAATTGAATCATCTGTTGATATGTTGATTTTAGACTGAGTAAGCATATTTATATTGAGGCAAATAAATTTAAAAACTATAATAATTGGACAGAATACGACAGTAAACTTTGCGATATTTGAGATATATAATTTTTATCAGTTTGTCGAGGCTGTTGGCTCATAAGGTGCTAGTTAAAACAAAGTTTGTTCGAATTCTAAAAAGTCCATTTTAAAGGGCACTTATGAGTCAACCATATTTCTGTGAATCTCATAGACTGGGGCAAGGATGCATGATTTCTTTCCCCAAAGTACATTTGTGAACCAGATGGGATTTTATGATAATCGATGAAGGTCTCTTAGCCAAAATGAACCTAGCTTTCAATTCCAGATTTATTAAGTGAATTTAATAGAATTATGCCACCACTTCCAATGAAGTTTTAGCTCAGCTTTTGCAGAACACCTTTTGAAATTCCATTTGGCTAAATCCATTGCAATACTCTGGTCAACTCTGTTATTTCTCCAAAGAACTCAAAACAGGTTAGTGAAGTACGCCTACTATTTCCCCACAGTTCACAAGGTGACCCTGGCCCGTGTCTTAGGATCAGACTTTGAATGCAAACATGCCCTTTGACAAAAGATTAATGCCAAGTTGGACTGTCCGGATTCATTCAGGACCCTTAGAATTAAAATATTTAACTGCTTGAAGCAAACTTAACAATCATTCTGTGTCCCAGGATCAAAGGGGACTGGTTAAGAGACTGAACAAATGCCAAGAAAATTTCCTTTGCAAAATAAAGAGAAATAAATTGCAAAATCTTATAGTTCTTTGGCAACTGTTAAACATCCCTGACTTTCATATAATGTGTGGGAAGTGGTTGGACATGGATTCCCAGTGTTTGAACTCAGAGATGAAAGCAGCAAGGTCATTTTCCCATGTGACCACTCCCAGTACCTATTCACATGTGACATCTCTGCCAGTAGGTGATGCACAGCAAGTGCTGCTTGAGTCAAAGTGTCACAGCACAGAAAGAGGCCCTTCAGCCCATCGTGTTTGCGCCAGCCATGAAAGCATTTATCTCCTCTAATCCCATACCCTTCTATGCTATGGTGTTTCAAACAAACATCTAAAAACAAGAAGTTTTTAGGTGTGACAATCACCAGCAATTTATCCTGGTCCATCCACGTAAATGTGACACCCATGAAGGCACGACAATGCCTCTACTTCCTTGGGAGGCTAAGGAAACTCAGCATATCTATAAAGATTTTTATAATGGACCGTTGAAAGCATTCCATTAGATGTATCACGGCTTGTTATAATAACTGCCCTGCCCCAGACTGTAAGAAGCTACAGAGAGATGTGAACACAGCCCAGTCCATCACACAAACCAAACTTGCATCCATTGGCTCCATCCACACTTTCCCCCTGCCTCAGGAAGGCAGCCAATATCATCAAAGACCCCTCCCACCCCGGTCATAATCCCTTACACCCTCTTCCATCAGGCAGGAGATACAAAAGCTTAAACACACGCACCAATAGATTCAGGGGCAGCTTCTTCCCCGCTGTTATCAGGCTTCTGAATGAGCTTCTAAAATATTAAATATAATGTTGATCTGGCTGTTTGTGCACCTTCTCTGCAGCCTGTAACATCGCTCTGTTCTCTTACCCTAATGCACTTTGTATGGTATGATCTGCCTGTACCAAACTTTTCACTGTATCTAGGTACATGTGACAATAATAAAAATCAAATCAAATTCCTTAACAGACAGTGTGTTCCAGATACCTACCATTCTCTAAATAAAATAATTCTTCCTTAAACCCTCCCAAATCCTTTGCCCTTAACCTGATATCTATGCCCACTGATTATTGTTTGAGGATGGTCACTGCCATCAACTCTGCTTTGCCTCTGCTTTATCTTGGGGCAATCTAGTGATCAGTAGAGGATACACCACAGTAGAGTATGTGGTTAGGACCTTAGAGAGCTGGTCCAGATCCATTCTGCCTCCTCCAAAAACTGGAGTAGCTGCCCTTGTCAATATCCCCAGACAGAGAGGCATCAGTCTAATGGGTAGAGCCAAGGCAACACAAACATTAACCCTTTCAAAACCGCAACCATAACCTCTACCAATCTCACTGACCCACACAGACCGGGTTGACCCCAGTTGTGCAGTGCTGGCAAATCTCAAAATAGAGAATCGCCACCTGATGGCTGGGAGGGAGAAACTCTGAAAGCTTTTGTCTTACATTCCTCTCAAATAGCCTTTGAACACCCATCGCTCAGATTCACATGCACCATAGTACAGCTCCTTCCTCTATATTATTGTTTGGTCGGGATCGTTTCATCTACTTAGCTTCCAATATTCCCTCTTCCCTGCTCTTCATGAGGCCTATTCACCAATTCTTCCCTTCCTCAACTTCTCAAGACTCTATTTTCGGGAAGAGGTGATTCACAAAAATCTACAATAAAGTCACTGATGACTCCCTCAGCTCCAGTTCCTCACTTCCTCACGGACACTATTCCCAGTTCTGCTCCCACCTCCCCCCATGGAGGTTGCCCACACTGAGAATAAACGTCACCTGTTTTCCTCAAGTGAAACATCGCCATACCCACCATTTTGGCTCTCTAATCAGAGCTATCCCATTTCCTGCCACTTCCTCTTGCATCCCTCCTTCCAGAGGAATTGTGGCGATTGACCCCATCATGGATTGAACTTTTCATTTTGCACTACCTCCTATGTAATTCCGCTGTCATTTTATATCGCATGGCCAGTCTGCGTTTAAGAGACATGCTCATGACGTCATAGAACATAGGATGTAGAGCATCACAGCACAGTACAGGCCCTTCGGCCCTTGATGTTGTGCCAACCTGTCATACCGATCTGAAGCCCATCTAACCTGCACTATTCCATGTACGTCCATATGCTTGTCCAATGATGCAATGTATGCAAGCCAAGGTTATAAAAGTCACACAGTCCATCTTACCTCAGGTCGCTTGAAGCATGATGCTCTACAGGGAGAATGCTCCTCCGTGTTAACTTAATGACTTAATGCTAGCCCAGACATTTATGATGCCCGAGGACTGTAAATGTTTGTCGATCATAGACAGTTGCATTGGATCTGTACTGGATTTTTCAATACCACGACATCTTACAGGAGACGAGATAACTATCAAGTGAAATGCCGAGTTGAAGACAAATTCACTGTGGCCACCGCACCTCCCACATTCCCCTACAGCCCCGAAGTCTGTGACATCCTGACCGCACCCCTCAATCATATCTTCCCACCGCACCTCCCACATTCCCCTACAGCCCCGAAGTCTGTGACATCCTGACCGCACCCCTCAATCATATCTTCCCACCGCACCTCCCACATTCCCCTACAGCCCCGAAGTCTGTGACATCCTGACCGCACCCCTCAATCATATCTTCCCACCGCATCATCCCACGCATACTCAGAAAATCAATCAAACATCCTTGTTTCTTCCCTTCCCACCTTTTCCAAAGGCCCAGGTGAAATGACAATTTACTTCTTTCTGCTTTGTATCCTGTATTGTACAGTCACAGTGTCATCGAGCATGGAAACAGACCCTTCGGCGCAACTCATCCTTGCTGATCAAGTTTCCCAAACAAAACTAGTCCTATTTGCCTGTGTATGGTCCATATCCCTCGAGATGTTTCCTACTCACATCCAAATGTCTTTTAAATGTTGTGCCCACATGTACCATTCCCTCTGGTAGTTCATTCCACGTACAAACCATCCTCTGTGTGATAAAGATACCATTCAGGTCCCTTTTAATTCTTTTCCCTCTCACTTTAAACCTATGCCTTCTATGTAAGAACATAAGACCATAAGAACCAGGAGCAGGAATAGGCCATTTGGCCCACTGAGCCTGTGTTCTGCCTTTCAATAAGATCATGGCTATTCTTTACCTGGGCTCAGCTCCACTTACCCACCCACTCACCATAACCCTGAATTACTTAACCGTTCAAAAATCTATCTTTGCCTTAAAAACATGCAATGAGGAAGCCTTAACTGCTTCTCTTAGCAGGGAATTCCACAGAATCACTGGGTGAAGACGCTCCTCCTCAACTCAGTCCTAAATCTGCTGCCTCTTATTTTGAGGCTATGCCCCTAGCCCTAGTTTTGCACTCTCCTATGCTTTAAAACAGACCTTGCCTAATCACCTTAGCTATGCCCCTCGATATTTTATAAAACTCTAAGTGGTCACCCCTCAACCCCAGAAAGTCCCAGCCTATCTGACCGCTCCTTATAACTCAAACCTTCCAGGCCTGGCAACATCCTGGAGAATCTTTTCAATTTTACAGTATCTTTCTGATTGTAATTTAGCTGGGAAGGACAGAAATGAGTGGCAGACCTGCACAATGCAAACAGGCCACAGCCTGACCCTGAAGCAAATTATGCCTGCCCTTCGCCCCCACCGTCCCCCCTCCCCAATTCTGAACCTTTCTGTCCTCAGTCTGCGATACTGTTCTAATGACGTTCAGTGCAAACATGTGACACAACACCACATCGTATGACTGAATTTCAGTGTAGTATAGGACACACAAGGTTGGAACTAGGAGGAGAAGTTGAGGACCTCACCTTTAGATTCAGGCGATATAAGTATAGTGCACTGCAGCCATTTCAACATCTCCTCTGATATCTCCCCTTACATGGACAAGGGATACCAGCCACATGAGAATATCATTGCCACTAAGATCTCTTTGAAATCTCACACCAGGCTGACTTGGAAAACTTCGCATCAGCAAAGTTTCTTAAACTGTAAATTCATAAGATAAAAGAGCAGAATTAGGCCCTTTGGCCCATCCAGTCTGCTCTGCCATTCGATCATCTCTGATATGTTTCTCAAACTCATTCTCCTGCCTTCTCCCCAAGATCCCTGATCCGCTCACTAATCAAGAACTTACCCGACTAACAAGGTGTGGAGCTGGATGAACACAGCAGGCTAAGCAGCATCTTAGGAGCAGGAAAGCTGATGTTTTGGGCCTAGACCCTTCATCAGATTTTTTATGATGAAGGGTCTAGGCCTGAAACATCAGCTCTTGTGCTACTAAGATGCTGCTTGGCCTGCTGCGTTCATCCAGCTGCACACCTTGTTATCTTGGATTCTCCAGCATCTGCCGTTCCCATTACCTCAAGAACTTACCGGTCGCTGTCTTAAATACTCTCACAAAGATTTGGCTTGCACAGTCTGTATAGCATTGTGACAAGTTCAAACTGGACAGTACCAGCTGTACCATCTAAGATACACTGTGGAAATTCATCAATGATCCTTAGACAGTACCTTCCAAACCCAGGACCAGAGCAGCAAGGATATGGCACAGTGCCCCATAGCGCCAGGGACCTAGGTTTGATTCCAGCCTCGGACGACTGACTGTGGGGGGCTTTGTGGTTTTCCTTCTGGATGCTCTGGTTCCCACCTACAGTTCAAGGATGTGCAGGTTAGGTTGATTGGCCAAACTAAATTACCCTTAGTGTCGAGGGATGTTCAGACTAGGTGGATTGACCGTAGGAAATGCAGGGTTACAGGAATAGAGTAGGCAGTGGGTCTGTGTGGAATTCTCTTCAGAGGATTCTTTGCTGTGGACTCGATGGGCCAAATGGCCTGCTTTCACACTGTAGGCATTCCATGAAATACATAGGAACACCATTCCTTGCAAGTTCCCCTCCACGGCACACTCACCATCCTGACTTGGAAATATGTTGCCATTCCTTCAGTGCCCCTGGATCAAAATCCTGGAATCCCCTCCCTGAAAGCATTGTGGGTCAACCCACTGCACATGGATCGCAGTGGGCTCAGGAAGGCAGCTTCACCTTTTCAAGGGGCAACTAGAGACGGGCAATACATACTGGACCAGCCAACAACCCATGAAAGAATTTTGTATTAAGCCCTGAAACTTGCTACCAAAGAGCTCCAAGGGTAGCCCCCAGCAATATGGACTGTGGCAGTTCAAAAAGGTGGCTCAGTACAGCCTGCAAGGAACGAGTGGCCTCTTTCCACTCCAATTTTGTTGGTTCTCCTCAGCAACTCTCCATAAATGCTAATGCTCAGACAAGTGAAGGCAACATTTGAACAAATTTGCTGACAGCGCAGTCTCAAAACAGTTTCATGATGCAGTTTAAAGGGTTTTACGATGTATTCATTATCATTGAAAGGTCAGCATCTGTTTGTTGTTGTGTTTTAGCAGCCGTGTCGTTGATGCTGGCTGCTGGTCATAAAATGCCTCATGCACATGGATGTCCGTATGCAGCCGTTCAGAATAATGAATTGCTAAAGTGCAGCATTGGGAGATGAGTCAATTTGCATCATGAATGGTACAACAGTAAAACTTTCTCTTGCTAGCACACAGTTGGACCTGCATAGATCACTGCTGGTAATTGAGAAATAATACTTCCAGTCTAGAATGATAACTAGTGGATTCTTCTAAGCTGTCCTACATTGATGGCCATGTGCTGGACAATGAGGCGTTTGTGTGAAATAACTGCACAGAGGTCAGTACCCTATCACCAAGACAACCTTTATTAACTTGGGCACATTACAGAGTCAGTCGCTTGAACTCAGGAGATTCTCAATCCCCTGTTAGTACTGGTCAGCCAGGGCTTTGCTGATTGTCCATGGTTAACAGCCCCAGTCAAGAACCTCCTAGTCAACAAGATCCACCTGGTTCCAACCAATACACTGTGCACAGCCCAGTAAATTTTGGCGGTCACCCATTCAATACAGAGACAATTTCTCTTCCTCACGGAAGATTGAGAATCTTCGGAAGTCTCTCCCTCAAAAGCCATTGAAAGTCCAGTTTTTTTTTTAAGGTGGGGGTAGATAAATTTAAGCAAGATGGGGGGGGGAGGTGCGAATCATAGAATCCAAGCAGTGTGGAAGCAGGCCATTCAGTGCATTAAGTCCACACTGACCCTTGAAGAGCATCCCACCCAGACCCATCCTCCTGCCCTATCCCTGTAACCCTGCATTTCCCATGGTCATTCCACCTAACTTACACATCCCTGAACACTATGGGGTAATTTAGCATGGCCAATCCACCTATCCTGCACATCTTTGGTCTGTGGGAGGAAACCCACGCAAACATGGGGAGAATGTGCAAACTCCACACAGACAGTCACCCGAGGGTGGAATTGAGCCCAGGTCCCTGGCGCTGTGAGGCTGCAGTGCTAATCACTGAGACACTGTGTAAAGTAATCAGATCAGCCGTGATGTTGCTGAAATGGGCAACACAAGCTCAAAATGCTAACTGGCCTACTCCTGCACCATATTCACACCTTCACAGGCACACATAATGGGAATTGCTGGATTTGGGCAGCAGGGTCGCTGTAAAGAGATCAAGTGAGGAAATTGGACGGAGCAATCCACCCTTGTACAAGGGATTCATCATCACCATCAATCAATGTGAAAAAGTAAACTCATTCTCTGGAAGACAATTCAAAACTATCAGACAGAACGGGTCTTTAAGAGGTAATGGGAACTGCAGATGCTGGAGATTCCAAGATAATAAAATGTGAGGCTGGATGAACACAGCAGGCCAAGCAGCATCTCAGGAGCACAAAAGCTGACGTTTCGGGCCTAGACCCTTCATCTGAAGGGGTGCATTGTGAATATGGCGCCGAGGTGCCTACTTCATGGAAAGCAAAGTAAACCGTTTTGGGGTTTTTTTGAGTTAGACAAAAGAAGCATGAGTGAGTGGGGTTGGGTTTACACAGACCCAGGGTCTTAGTTTTTGCTTTCGGTTGTTGAAAAGTTGGGGATGTTGGAGTTGAAGCTGCTAGACACAACTCTCTCTCTGCTGCCTCAAGAAGCTTGAGGTCTCTCTCTGCTGCTAGTCTCATCCTGTCAGCATTCCTTCTCCCGGACTGAATGAGATTGCAAGTGAGGGAAATCTGTTTTGCTGAATTTGTCTTTGCCAAGGGGGCATTTATGGGATGCTGCCATATTGGAGCAGTTGATGAGTAGTAGATAAAATATATATTATTTTGTTAAGTATCTTGATAGAGTTAAAGTTGAGCAATTTTTTTTGTTTGTATTTAAATATGGTTTAAGAATAAAGTTTTGCTTATAACCTAGTAGTTTGACCAATCGAATTGGATCTGGAAAACAGATGCCTTTAAATAGGATGAAAGTTAGAGTCCAGGCTATCTCCTTGATAATGTTTTGAGGAGGTTTGATCTAGTCCATAAAACACATCAGAGGCAGAAATTCCTCCTGGCATTCTATACTGCATCAAATAAAGATATACACAATTCCACAGAGGCTTGTCTGTCCCAGTGAAGGGTTAACATTACAATCAGATCACATTGATTCTCAATGATATCCTATCTATGACCTTACCCTACTCGACAACAGTAACTACAGCCTCAAAGGGTTACTGTGCACCCTGGGGTTGCTGCAACATATACATTTTACTTTATCTTCTTGATTTGGTGATGCATTCAACAGCTTTAGCAAGCACTTAATTTATTTTTCATCTCTTTACCCAAATGACATTGTCTGGGTCACTTTTATAATTCTTTTCTTGCCTGGTTTACAGAAACGAAAGAGAGAACGCACTTCCTGAAAGCTTGATTATGCTCTGTAAGTCAATCTGAGGTTAGATGAGTGAACACACGATTCTCCAACGCAGGTTGCAGTCCAACCTTTGTGTCTGCTCATAATATGCCCTGGTCACTGAGATGGGAAGTGGAGCATGACTGCCCCCTGCTGACACAGTTGCTTCTTCCATCAACGGCTTCAGAAAACAAACATGACCCACTATCCCTTCACCCGGGGACAGAATTGTAAGGAGAAAGCAGCACAGCAATGCCTGGGGAGTGAGGTAACAACAGTTAATCCAGTGCCCAGTGCCTGTCATTGGCCCAGTCACTCTCACCGTCATTCCATCATTAACCTGGTCACTATCATTATCCCAGTCACTGTCACTAACCCAGTGCCTAGCCACTATTATTAATCTGGTTACATTACTAACTCGATGCCTGGTCACCATCATTAACCTGGTCATTGTCACTAACCCAGTATCTGGTCACCATCGTTAACCTGGTCACCATCACTAACCCAGTATCTGGTCACCGTCATTAACTTGGTCATTGTCACTAACCCAGTATCTGGTCACCATCGTTAACCTGGTCACTGTCACTAACCCAGTATCTGGTCACTGCCATTGACCTTGTCACTGTCACTAACTCAGTATCTGGTCACCATCATTGACCTGGTCACTGTCACTAACCCAGTATCTGGTCACTGTCATTGACCTGGTGTCTAATCACCGTTGTTACCCTGTTTGCCATCATTACCCCGAGTCTGGCCCTTGTCATTAACCCAATCACCATCATTAACCCACAGCCAGTTAGTTTGTGATGACCCTTAGCAATTTCAATCTCCATCTCACTGCCCTCGCCCTGGCTCCCCTGAATTCACTGGGCTCCTGTAGATTCTTGACCTTCTCCACCCAAAAACACTAAAAAAAACGGAAAGAAACGAGAGAGAGAAGAAAAGAAAGGGGCAGAGCGGACGAGCTCCAGCTGAAGTGTCCTACTCTGCCGCCATCCTGGAATGCGATGAGGTCACCAGGGTGGGCACCAGTGTTGTCATTATGACAATGGCTAAATGCTCTGGGAGGTTCCACTGGGGCAAGGTTGTCTGACAGTGTCAGTGTGAATGTGTATGATGTGAGAGAACAACCCGGGGTCTGCCTGGGAGTGGGGCCATTGACTGGTGGACATTAGAGGAAAGGCTCATAGCTACCCACTGCCTGCCCCTCTTCCAAAATTAACTTTGTGTCTGGGTGCTCTTGGAGGGGGACATGAGGTGCCCACCAACATCCTTGGGACATTTAGGGAGTCCATGGGGGCGGTTGGATTGCCTTATCTCCCCTCCAACTCCGTTTTAATGTAGCTTCCTCTCTCTATGCCAACCTCCCCCTATTTCTGTCATTGAACTGTGCCAGGTAACTGGGGCTTGATAATCATTTAGAGAGAAAGACAAGAGCTTTGAGGGGTACTTGAAGGAGGTTTTTATACCCAGAGGGTAATGAGGGTCTGGAATGCGTTTCCCGGGAGCATAGAAGAGGAGGGAAATCTCACAACCTTTAAAATATATTTGGACAACACTTGAAATGTCATAACATTCAAAGCCCCTGGCCTAGTGCAAGAAAGTGCAGGCTGCAGTGTAACTTCTAGCAGTACAGGCTCAATGGACAGAAGGGCCTCTATATAATTCCGCGTCTAATTTGTGACAGGGGAAGTTTAATGGCGGGACCTCAAAAATAAGTTGCTTTTGCCCCTTCTTCAATGTCTGTTTGTGTGCTGTGGGTCTAAACAGTTTGTAGCTTCACATATGCTCCATCCATTACAGGAAGCAACCTTTGACCCTGCCGAGACTTAGCCTCAAACTGCCGACAGCTTCAAATTTTAAAATATTCAAAATCCGACAGGGCCTAGTGTTAGGGACCTGACAAACCACCCTCAAAATATATCAAGGAGATAGCCTGGAATCTAACTTTTATCTCATTGGCAAGTGTAATGTGCTGTTTTCCAGGTGTGATTCAATTGGTGAAACTACCTGGCTTTCACTAAAACACATTATTCTTACATTAAAGTTAAAATATGAACAAAAGAAAGAAACATTGATATGACTTTAACTCTATTGGAAAGCTTAACAGAATAGCAGATTATTTAACAACTAAACTATAACTGTTCCATTATAGTAATGTCCCATAAATGCACCCTTGGCAAAGGCAAATTCAGTAAAACAGATTGTCTCACAGGCAATTCTAGGAACAGGAAGGGAACCGCAGCTTTTAACTGTAACAGGGAGCGGAAAAATAGCTTTCACACCCAGCTTCAAGAGCCCAGTAACTGTTTAACATTAAATCGAAACCCTGGTTCTGAGTGAACTTGACCCTACCCATCCAAGCTGCTTCTATTGTTCCAGCTTTTAGGAAAATAAAACCCAAGGCTTCATAAGCTGTTTATTTCATTGGCTTCAAAGAGACAACTCTACTCCTCTGGCTCAAAACTTCTCTTCAAAGCAAAGGACAAAATACATCTGTTAAAGCCATAGTATCATTCCACCATGCCTACTGAGTTTCTCCAGTGATTTCTGAGTCCTTTACTTTTTCTTTCCTTCATTCATTCATGGAATGGGGATGTTACTGGCTAGGCCATCATTTCTCGCCCAGAGGACAATTAAGAGTCAACCACATTGCTGTGGGTCTGGAGTCACATGTCGGCCAGACCAGGTAAGGATGGGAGTTTCCTTCCCTAAAGGGCATCAGTGAACCAGCTGGGCTTTTCCCCAAAAATTGACAATGGATTCAAGGTCAACATTAGATCTTTAATTCCAGATATTTACTGAATTTATATTCTATCATCTGCTGTGGCAGGATTCAAACCCGGATCCCCAGAAAGTTATCTGGGTCTCTGGATTAACAGCCCAGTGATAATACCACTTGGCCATCACCTCCCCTTGAACATCTACAGTGCTTTCTCGTTTGAGTTTGTTTTGTTTAGTGTCCAACATAAGGTGCCCACCTTATTCATTTGTCAGTTCAAGACTGGTTTGTAGAAATTGTGCTATTTTTGTTTAAAAGAAGCAAAGCCATTATCTGCTGTCAGTATGTGTTGGTTGGTCCCCTACATTATGTTTTGAAAATCATTTCAATTAAATAACAGGTGATATATTTCCTTGGGCCAGTATAAATCTTGTTCTGATCAGTGTTTCACTGCTGTTAGTTGGAGAACTAACTTTCCCAGCTCCTTGGGGCATGTCAGGCAAGGGGAAGATGCCCAGTTGTCTCTTTGAATCCAATAAAGTAAACAGCTTTTGAGACATTGGGTTTTTTTTAAAGGTTAGAACAATAGAAGCTGCCTGAATGGGTGGGGTCAGGCTCCCACAGAACCAGTCACAATTACAGTGAATCAGACTAGAGGGGGTGATGGTCTAGTGATATTATCGCTACGCTACTAATCCATATACCCTGGTAGCATTCTGAGGACCTGAGGTCAAATCCTGCCATGGCAGATGGTGGTAGTTGAGCTCCACATATATCGTTTCATGGGGAGAAAATACTCACCTAGTTCATTAATGTGCTTTAGGGGAAAAATCAGCTGTGTAGGGCCTACATGTGATGCCAGACCCACAGCAATGTGGCTGAATCTTATCTACCTGCTGAAGTAGCTGGGCAATTTACTCAATTCAAGGGCAATTAGGGATGGGCAGTAAATCCTGGCCCACAGGAGTTGTTCAAGTTGTACAGAACATTGGCAAGGCCTCTTCTGGAGTACAGTGTCCAGTTCTGGTCACCCTGTTACAGGAAGGATATTATTAAACTAGAGAGGGTTCAGAAGCAATTTACCAGGATGTTGCCAGGTATGGAAGGTTTGCGTTATAAAGAAAGGCTGAGACTTTTTTTATTAGAGTTTTGGAGGTTGAGAGGTGACCTTATGGAGGTTTATAAAATCATGAGGGGCATAGATAGGGTAATGGTATGTGTCTTTTCCCTAGGTTGGGGGATTTCAAGACTGGGGGACACTTTTAACATGGGAGGTGAGAAATTTAAAAAGACAGGAGGGACCATTTATTTTTACACAGAGAGTAGTTGGAGTGTGGAATGACTTCCCAGAGGAAGTGGTGGATGTGGATGCAGTTACAATGTTTAAGAGACATTTGGATAAGTTCATGAATAGGAAAGGTTTGGAGGGATATGGGCCAAGCACAGGCAGGTGGGACTAGTTTAGTTTGGGATGATGTTCAGTGCGGACTGGTTGGACCGAAGAGTTGCTGTATGACCCTCTATGCTCCACGATACGCACAACTGAAAGAATTCCCACGGGCAGAATGGCCTGTTTCCACACTGTAGGGATTGTATGATTCCATGACTTAAAAGAGAAAAGAAAGCAGTTTTTCTTCAAGTTAGTATACCTCCTCCAGATCTGATGTTTCTTTCGATGTTGATCAGAATACCACCTGCTTTTACTTTAGAGTGTTAACCGTTTCTGTCAATTCTTCCCTCCACAGTTCCCATTTCTTCTATGATCTCCACCTCTTCAAATGACACCCATCGCCTTGCATCTTCCAGGATTTGCCTGGAACCTAAACCCCATCTCAATGAGAAGGCTGGCAGAGGAGGGGTCAGGGAGGGGGATAGGCATGTCTGAAAGATGGCACCTCTGGCAGAGCTGCATTCCTGCAGCACTGCACAGGAAATGCTGGTGTGGATCTGTGGGCTCAGGTCCATGGAGTCAGATTGGAAGTGACAAACATCTGACTCAGTCCAGGTGTGGCCAGCTGGCCAGCTCCAGGAGACACATTCGTTCGGAGTTTTGCTCTTGCCCGTTAGGTGCCTTGGTCCCCACTAGTGTTTGCCTCCCTTGTAGTGATTGTAATGAGGTCATCCAGGTGGACCTCATGGGATAGGAGTTCCCTGATGGGGGCTGTTAACCTGTTCCAATCAGAGAGCCCTAGTTGACAGATATACACAGCAGTCTCAAGGTTTCTGCTCACTCTGAAAGCCAGCTATGTGCTAGCTGGGTCAGTGTTATATACTCTGCACATGAGAATTGAGGGTGATTTGGTGACAAAATATTGGCCTCAATGGTGTTATTTCATCTCCCCAGATCCAACACGACTCAATGTTGAATTACATTCTATGGTACGCCTCTACCTCCCACTACTGGAGGCATATCGAATTGTGCATTTTGTTTGAGATAGTCAGTGTTTTCACTAATGGCCTTTTGGACCATTGTATCTATGCTAGCCATCAAACATCCACGTACTTTAATCCAGCCCCTGCCCTGTAGCTTTGTACATCGAAATTATTTTCTTTATTCTTTCATAAGATGTGGGCATTGGTGGCAAGGCCAGCGTTTGTTACCCACTTCTAACTTCCCTTAGAATTGAGGGTCAGGCTAGGGCTATTTCAGAGGGCACTTAAGGGTCAACTGCATTACTGAGACTCTAGGGTCATGTGCGTGGGCATAACTGGTAAAAGAAGATAAATCGCCTAAATTTTAGTTTCATTCATTCACGGGATGAGGTCATTGCTGGCTAGACCAGCATTTATTGCCCATCCCTAATTGCCCAGAGGGTAGTTCAGTGTCAATCCCATTGCTGTGGGTCTGGAGTCACATGTAGGCCAGACCAGATAAGGATGGCAGTTTCCTTCCCTAATGGACATGAGTGAACCAGATCGGTTTTACCAAACAATTGACAATGGATTCACGGTCAGCATGAGACTCTTAATTTCAGATATTTATTGCTTTCAAATTCCACCATCTGCTGTGGCAGGATTTGAAGCCTGCTCCCCAGAATATTACCTGGATCACTGGATTAGCAGTTCAGAGATAATACCACTCTGGTCAATAGTGAACCAGATGGGGTTTTACCATCTATTGATGATGGTCGCCATTTGGATTTCAGTTCCAGATTTCATTAGTCGAATTTAAATTGTGCCAGCATCTGGTGTGGGATTTGAACCTGTGTACAAGCCTGGATAACTCATTCAGAAACATTACCATCTCAACAATGTCAATTGTTCAATCCTCACAGAGAGCCTGCATTGGCACCTACACCTCGCCTACGTTGGCCCACGAACACAAGTGCCCTCCTACCTGCCTGCCAGTGACCATCTGGAGAAAAGACAGGCAGTAGATCATGGCAGCTGAGTTGGTTCGGGGCATCAGGCAGGTCAAGAGGATGGATATGGTAACAGGCTCACCCTCTGGCTGGAGCTGCTGGGCCTGACACAGAGGGTACCCGAAACACTGCAAAATCAATGGGTTCTGCCAGTCACCAAAGAACTCCTTCACCGACCCTTCTAGATCAGAGGTGCAGCTGAATTGGACAGAGAGATCTCCCCTTTGTAGCTTAACCCGGACGGAGGGACGTGCACAGAGACGAGCAATCCAATACCAATTGGCTTATTCCTTGTGATTTTTCTTTCTTAATTCTTCAAAGTATCAACAGGGGAGGCAATGGCCTAGTGGTATTATCATTGGACTGTTAACCCAGACACCCAGATAATGTTCTGGGTGACTCAGGTTCGAATCCTGCCAGGGCAGGTGGTGGAATTTGAATCCAATAAAATATTTGGAATTAAGAGTCTAATGATGTCTATAAACCCATTGTTGATTGTTGGGAAAAACCCATCTGGTTCACTGATATCTTTTAGGGAAAGTAACTGCCATCCTTACCTGGTCCGGCTTTCATGTGACTCCAGACCCACAACAAAGTGGTCTACTCTTAACTGCCCTCTGGGCAATTAGAGATGAACAATAAATGCTGCCTGGCCAGTGACACCCTCATTCCGTGAATGAATAAAGGCAAAAAAATTAAGTGCCCATCCCGAATTGCCCTCAAGAAACATGTTCCAAACCCATGACCACTTCCTTTGAGAAGGACAGGGGCAGCAGATCCATGGGGACATCACCCCCTCCAAGTTTCCCTCCGAACCACTCACCAACCCGACTTGGAAATATATCCCTGTTCCTTCACTGCCACTGGGTCAGAATCCTGGAATTCCCTCCCTAAGGGCAATGTGGGTCACCCCACGGCAGGAGGACAGCAGCGGTTCAAGAAGGCAGCTCACCCCCACCTTCTCAAGGGACGACTAGGGGTGGGCAGTAAGCGTTGGCCCACATCCTATGAGTGAATGTTGGTTGGAGATAGGGAAGGTGGTTTCACTGAGGAGGGGAGCCATCACTCTGCTGGTATCAGTGATAATGGGAACTGCAGATGCTGGAGAATCCAAGATAACAAAGTGTGAAGCTGGATGAACACAGCAGGCCAAGCAGCATCTCAGGGGCACAAAAGCTGACGTTTCGGGCCTAGACCCTTCATCAGAGAGGGGGATGGGGAGAGGGTTCTGGAATAAATGGGGAGAGAGGGGGAGGCGGACCGAAGATGGAGAGAAAAGAAGATAGGTGGAGAGGAAAGTATAGGTGGGGAGGTAGGGAGGGGATAGGTCAGTCTGGGGAGGACAGACGGTTCAAGGAGGCGGGATGAGGTTAGTAGGTAGGAAATGGAGGTGCGGCTTGGGGTGGGAGGAAGGGGTAGGTGAGAGGAAGAACAGGTTAGGGAAGCGGAGACAGGCTGGGCTGGTTTTGCGATGCAGTGGGGGAAGGGGAGATTTTGAAGCTTGTGAAGTCCACATTGATGTGTTATCAATATTACATTGTACTGCAGGTCACCTGGTCTGGAAAGCCTGGTCAGTTTGTGGTTTGAAGCGACACACTGGGGAAAGGTGAACTAGCGTAGTCAATGAAGCAGAAATAATAGCCTGGGCAGTGCCACTACTACCAATATCGAGGGACAACGGCTGGGGTACAAAATGCCCCTTCCTCAAACAGTGGGCACCGTGACAGAAATTATTCGAGCGTCGTTTTACTTCTCTGGTTGGATTATTTTGACTTGGAGGGGAAAAGAGCTAAAAGATGGACGTAGCAATTTTGCGTGAGGTCACTTTCTCAATAAGTGCTTCCTGCTGTGGTGTCTGGTTACGCGATACACTTCCTTCCTGTGTGCCCAACACTCTTGGCAAACAAACGTTTTCTCCAAAACCCAGCGGAGAATCCGACATTTAAGTTAAACTGTGGCTGCTGGGGGTTAGACCGGAGACAATGATTAATGGCTGGTGGTGGTTTGTTGGGAACCGATACTGGTGCAGTTTTATATCCACACGAGTAAAGAGCCGAGTCCTTGCCCATTCTCTCCCAATGCACAGAACTCGGCAGGACACATCGGGGAAAGATTTATACTCTTAATGGTAGGGCCTGGGGGAGTGTTACTTAGGGTGCAAGTGTACATTTCCTTGAAAGTGAGGTTGCAGGTAGACAGGACAGCGAAGAAGGTGATGGGGACACATGCCTTAATTGGTCGATGCGCTGAGTACAGGAGTTGGGACGGTCATGTTGTGCCTGTACAGGATATTGGTTCAGCCACTTTTAAAAGACTGTGGTCTCCCTGCTGTAGGAAGGATGTTGTGAAACTTGAAAGGGTTCAGAAAAGATTTACAGGGATGTTGCCAGGGCTAGGGGTTTGAGCTACAGGGAGAGGCTGAATAGGCTGGGGCTATTTTCCCTGGAGCGTCAGGGGCTGAGGGGTGGCCTCGTGGAGGTTTGTAAAATCATTAGGGGTATGGATGGGGTAAATAGTCAAAGTTTTTTTTCTCAGGGTAGGGGAGTCTAAAACTAGAGGAGCATTGGTTTAAGGTCAGAGGGGAAAGATATAAACAGGAGCTGAGGGGCAACTTTTTCACACAGAGGGTGGTGTGTGTATGGAACAAAGTGGCAGAGGCTGGCACAATTACTGCATTTAAACAGCATCTGGATGGGTGCATGGATAGAAAGCGTTTAGACAGATATGGGCCAAATGCAGGCAAATGGTACTAGAGAGTTGGGCCGAAGGGTCTGATTCCGTGCTGTTCATCTCTATAAATGTGCATGTGTATGAATTGTTCCAGCCTCTAAAATCTCTTTTCAAAGTACAAATCCTACAAACAAAATCTTGATTGATGGGGCGCTTAAGCTAGCGCAGTTCAGAGGGAGCGTTGCACTGTTGAGGGTACCATCTCAAGATGTTAAACCGACATCCCATCATCTTCATCACCCTCTGAGTGAGGCCTTTTGATGTGGAGCCTTTTTTTTAAAACATAAATGATCCCGCTCACGATTCAAAAATGGCAGGGGATACTCTCGCTGACCTAGTATCACTTAGCCCGATTGTTAGATTGCTGCTTGTGGGATCTTGCTGTGCACAATTGGTACCGACGTTTCAGACACCTCAAGAAGACTTTGCCAGCTGCACAGCGTTTTAGGATGTCCCTGGGAGATGAAAAGTGGTGTGAGAACATCATCATTATTTGGAGACAAAATCCGGATGAACCAGCCATTAATCAAGGACACCCCAGGTAGATGCAGGCCGAGAAATGATGAGCACCACTTTTGGATCCCTGCAGTCTTGAAGCAGGCCTTTCAGCCCATTGAGTGCACACTGACGCTCCAAACAGCATCACACCTAGACACAGACCCCTACCCTATCACTGTAACCCTGCATTTCCCATGGCCAACCCATCTAACCCACACATCTTTGGACTGTGGGAGGAAACTGGAGCACCCAGAGGGAACGCACGCAGACACTGGGAGAATGTGCAAACTCCACACAGTCACCCGAGGGTAGAATGGAACCCAGGACTCTGGTGATGTGAGTCCAAAGGTGTGTAGCTTAGGGTAGATTGGCCATGCAAACATGACCCATAGTGTCGAGGCATATGCAAGCTAGGCGGGATACTCATGGGAAATGCAGGGTTGTGGGATAAGGTAGGGACTGGGTCTGAATGGGATGATCTTCAGTGGGTCGATGTGGACTTGATGGGCCAAATGGCCTGCCTCTGCAGTGTAGGGATTCTATGACCTTGCATTGACATTCAATGGTGTTACCATCACTGAATCCCCCACGGTTAACATCCTGGGGGTTACTGTTGACTAGAAGCTGTACTGGGCTCGTCATATAATAGCATTGTAATGGCACGGTGGCTTAGTGGTTCAGTGTACTGTCTCACAGCGCCAATGACCCAGCTTCAATCCCACCCTTGGGTGACAGTGTGCAATTTGCACATTATCGCTGTGTTTGTGAGTTTCATCTGGGTGCTCAGGTTTCCTTCCACAGTCCAAAGATGTGCAGGTTAGGGTGGATTGGCCATGCTAAATTGCCCCGTAGTGTTCAGGGATGTGTGGATTAGGTGGGTTATAGGGGATGGGACTGGGCGGGATGCTCCAATGATCGGTGTGGACTTGTTGGGGTGAAGGGTCTCT
This sequence comes from Stegostoma tigrinum, assembly GCF_030684315.1. Classification (NCBI taxonomy): domain Eukaryota; kingdom Metazoa; phylum Chordata; class Chondrichthyes; order Orectolobiformes; family Stegostomatidae; genus Stegostoma; species Stegostoma tigrinum. Next base: position 5,439,369 of record NC_081392.1, read on the forward strand.
TTCCGCAATGTAGGGATTCTATAAAAGAAAATATTAACACAGCGACTACAACAGCAGGTCAGAAGCTGGGAATTCTGCAGCGAGTAACTCCCCTCCTGACTCACAAAGCCTGTCCCACCATCTACAAGGTACAAGTCAGGAGGGGGATGGAATACTTGGGGGCAGCTCGAACAACACACTGCATTGGGTTAAAATATAATCACCACAGCAAGATCTAAATCCTAAATCTGTCCCCGGTAGTGGGAATGATGATCTTAAAGTTAATCCTGTCACATACTGAGTCTACAAAATAGCAGGGCTTCTGATTTGCAAAAATCAACACTAGGGCTCAACAGAAGAAAACAAAGAGTCAGTGTGTGCTGGAAATCTGCAACTAAAACAGAAATTGCTGCAGAAACTCCGCTTCTGTAGGAAGAAAGCAACATTAACATGTTGAGTCCAGCAACTGTTCAGCAGGACTCAGGTTCAACGGTGTTTTTTTAAAACAAATGAGTAAATAAATCCCCATTCCCTCAGCTGAGAGATTAGTTGCACTGGGTGGATTCCTGTTTCTGACATGGGACAGCATGGTGGCTCAGGGGGCCACACTGTTGTGTCACTATTCCAGAGACCTAGGTTCAATTCCACCCTCAGGTGACTGTCTCTGCGGGTTTCTGAAGATGTGCAGGTTCGGATGGGTTAGCCATGCTTATATTGCCCATAGTGTCCAGGGATATGCAGGCTACGTGGGTTAGCCATGGGGAAATGCAGTGGCAGTATTAGGGCGCTGAATCTGGTTGGGATGCTCTTCAGAGGGCTAGCATGGGCTTGATGGGCCACATCGCCTGCTTCCACACTGCAGGGATCCCATGACTCCTTCTGATTCACTTATGGAAGGTGGTGGGGAAAGAGTTCGCTGATTAGTGACACTCAATCCAGCATAACTCTCCTGAAACTCCAGTGTTCAATAAATCTACAGTGAAGTAGATGAAGTAATTCCGGTGACATGCTCCAGGGAAAACTAGCTCTGGAAACAGGCGTAAAGTTGAAGGAAGAGCGCTTCTGGGGAACTGAATCAGGCGTAATTTAACTGCTTCTCTCAGCACTGACACTAGATGGTGGTGTTGTACAATTTTGTAAAACAGTCAAACCCTGCTCCCTGATAATAAAATGTGAGGCTGGATGAACACAGCAGGCCAAGCAGCATCTCAGGAGCACAAAAGCTGACGTTTCGGGCCTAGACCCTAGAGAGCTCTCTGATGAAGGGTCTAGGCCCGAAACGTCAGCTTTTGTGCTCCTGAGATGCTGCTTGGCCTGCTGTGTTCATCCAGCCTCACATTTTATTATCTTGGATTCTCCAGCATCTGCAGTTCCCACTATCTCTGATACTATTTAAACCCTGCTCCCTGTACCTTAACGAGGCGTGTCCTCTCTCCAGATTATTAATTTAATGTTGATTCTCTGTCCAACTCAGGACTGCTTTTAATCCTTTCATTTAGCTGGCTTCACTCGGTCGTCAGGGGGGTCAGTGGATACCCTTTGTACCCAGAAGTCAGACGGCTGTGCGGTTATTTAAGCTCAGTTGATCTGACAGTGCAGAGCTGAGGGAGTGCTGCTGTGCCAGAGGTGTGTCCTGCAAATGAGGCAATACATGTTGATGAACAACAGGGGGCGATCAACCCATCGCCAGGTCGTACTGTGACACCAGTCCATCTGTAATCGCTCTCAAACCTTCCCTCTGATTCCATTTATCTCTCCTGCCTTTTTCTACAACATATAAACCATCGCTTTCCCCTTCAGTTCTGAAAGAGAGCCGTACTGAACTCGGAACGTTATCTCTGATTCTCTCTCTGCACAGAGGCTGCCAGACTTGTTGAGTTTCCCTGAGTTTGTTTCAGATTTTCAGCTTCCAGAATATTTAGCTTCTGTAGTTTGTGTTCTCCAGGGAATGTTCAGAGAATGCTTATTTGTGAGGCCCCTCTAGCTTGCTCCACCATTCAATAGGATCATGGCTGATCCGACACTCTTCACTTTACTGCCCTTTTCCTATAACCATTGATTCCTGACTGATCAAGAATCTATCTGAGCTTTAAATATACACACGGACTCAGCCCCCACAGCTCTCAGTGTTAAGGAGTTCCAAAGACTCACAACCCTCTGAGAGAGGAAGTTCCTCCTTGTCTCAGTCTTAAAGTCATGCCCCTTTATTTTACTGTCTCATGAGGGGGAAATATTCTCTCAACATTTACTCAGTGAAGGCGCTTAAGAATCCTCTCTGTTTCAATCAGATCCCATTGTTAAAGGAAAATAATCTTGTCGCTCCTGTGCCACTGATAGTGGGATCTTGCTGTGCTCAGATTGCCTGCTGTAAGTCTTACACACAGCCGACTACCCTTCAGCAGTACGCCCACCTGCTGTAGGGCTCTTCAGGAAGTCACGGAGGACGCTGCAGAAACGCAGTTTCTTTCTTTTCCCCCAATAATTGAAGCCCACACCCCTCCGACGGGAGCCATGCCCACCATCAGAGGTGAACAATCAGAGGCATTTCAAAGGTCACCAGCGCCATGGCTTGGCTTTAAATGCCCGAAGTTATTCTGATTTAAATTCCGTCCGCTCTCCCCCTGTGGTGGGATTTGAGGGCGTGTCTCCGGGATATTCACCAGGCCCCTCTGGATTACTGGGCAGGGGGACATTCCGACTACTGGCAGCAGATGTGCCACACAGTAAACGAGTACAATTATGCGATACCTGAACTGAACTGTATCAGAAACACACAAACACTGACAAACTCTTGTTAAAACAGGGAGACAGTCACACGAAAATAATTTCACTTCTGGACTTTGGAAACTGTGCCATTAACGAAATTGCCCGGTATTAAGCTGCAAGGCATTGAGACAGAGATGATGGGAACTGCAGATGCTGGAGAATCCAAGATAACAAAGTGTGTAGCTGGATGAACACAGCAGGCTAAGCTGCATCTTAGGAGCACAAAAGCTGACGTTTCGGGCCTAGACCCTTCTTCAGAGAGGGGGATGATGAAGGGTCTAGGCCCGAAACGTCAGCTTTTGTGCTCCTGAGATGCTGCTTGGCCTGCTGTGTTCATCCAGCCCCACACTTTGTTATCAAGGCATTGAGACTACAGCTGTCCATGACTGTAATGTGACAGGTAGCAACCAATTTTCACAGGGTTCAGAATGTGGTTTAAATTTATTCACAAGATGCAGGTGTCGCTGGCTAGAACAGCGTTTATTGCCCATCCCTAATTGCCTAGTGTCATTAAGAACTCAACCATATTGAGTCTGGAAATTGAGGGTCTACACTCTTTGGAATTTAGAAAAATGAAGAGGGGATCTTGTTGAAACATACAATTCTGAAGGGAATAGGTAAAACAGAAGCAGGGAGGATGTTTTCACTGGAGGCTGAAACTAGAAATTGGAGGCAGAACCTCAAAATAAGCGAGAGGAGCAGATTTAGGACTGAGTTGAGGAGGAACCTCTTCAGCCTAATCTGTGGAATTCCTGGCCCAGTGAAGCAATTGGAACTACCTCGTTAGATGTTCTTAAGGCAAAGATAGAGCAGTTAAGGGATTAAGGGTTTATGGTGAGCAGGCAGGTAAGTGGAGCCGAGTCCATGAAGAGATCACCTTCCTTAATGGGACCCAAATGGATTTATTCCTGATATCAATAGACAGTAGTTTTATTGTCATTAGGCTTTTAACCTCAGATATTTTGACAGAATTCAAGTTCCGCAAGGATTTGACCCCAGGTTCCCAGGACGTTTCCTGGGTTTCTGGATTTAATAGTCCCGTGATAATACCTCTAGGCCTAATCTGAGAGTCCGAGATGAAGACTTGGGGAGACAAAGTGCTTTGAACTGGCTAAAGTTCTGCAAATTAATCAGAAATCCATTCCAATTCCGATTTGCAAACTGAATTTTTGAGGGGTGCCATCTACAAGGTGCACCGCAGAAATTCACCAAAAATCCTCAGCCAGCACCTTCCAGACCTCGGGCCATCTAGAAGGATGAGGGCAGCAGATACTTGGGGACACGAGCCCCTGCAAGTTCCCGTTTGAGCCACTCACCATCCCAGCTTGGAAATATATCACCGTTCCTTCAGTGTCACTGGGTCAAGATCCTGGAATTCCCTCCCTAAAGGCATTGTGGGTCAACCCACAGCAGGAGGACTCCAGCAGTTCAAGAAGGCAGCTTATCCCACCTCCTTAAGGGGGCAACTAGGGATGGGCAATAAAATTACATGCCAGTCAGCAATGCCTACATCCCTTGAGTTAATTAAAAAAGACTTTTGTCTTTCAGAGCAACCTTTGCTTGAGCTCATTACCCATTCCCAAGTCACCTCTCAGTTATATCCACATTCAGTTGCCTGGTAATGTCTAGATAATTTGCAGAACCAAATATTCTCTGCAGGCCCTAGGGATAACTAGGACAGCCGCTCCTGTGCCAGTTGAATGGCTCCTGACCAGACTGGCCGTATCCAGCAAGTGTCATGACAATTGGTAACACACAGTCAACTGGTAAAGGCTGGAGAGGAGAGGGAAGGTGGACCCACTCCCATGTGCTGATTCATTCATCACCAGCTCTTAACACAGGGCTTACAAAAGGCATTCCTGTACAAGCAAGCCTCGTGCTGTCAGGCTTCATTATCGGCCGATAAAATGAAAGCCCTAGTCAGGATATTCACATTGAAATGCTGCTCTGAGACATGGAAGTTATTACATCCTCACAATTCTCAGATAGACATTATTATCTATCATGGGAGGTGGGCAACCCTGGCAAGGCCAGCATTCATTGCCCATCTCTAGGTACCAACGAGGACTGGGTTGGAAAGACTATTATTCTGAAATTTTTATTCCTTTACTTTTCCAAATTTTTTATTCCCTACGAATTTGTACTGAAGTATCTGTACCGAGGTACCTTAGTGCCTTTGTAAGCTTTTCACTGCACTAATGTGACAATAACGCTAATTCTAATTGCCCTTGAACCGAGAGGGCTATTGCAGAGGGCATTTAACAGTCGACCACATTGCTGTGGGCCTGGAGTAATAGAATCCCTTGGGTGCAGATAGAGACCATTCAGCCCATCGGGTCTGTGCTGACCCTCCGAAGAGCATCCCACCCTGTCTCTGTAACCCTGCATTTCCCATGGCCCTTTCCTGTGAATGGAAATCAGAGGAAACCCACACAGACACAGGGAAGTAAGGGATGGCACAGTGGCACAGCGGTTAGCACCTTTGCCTCACAGTGCCAGGGGCGTCAGATCCATTCCAGCCTCAGGGGTATAGACAGGATTAACGCATGTAGCCTTTTCCCCCAGGGACAGAGAATTGAAAGCTAGAGGGCATAGATTTAAGGCGAGAGGGGACGGATATTGAAGGATCTGAGGCAAATTCTTCATGCAGAGAGTGGTGCGTATATGGAATGGGCTGCCAGAGAAAATGGTTGAGTCAGGTACAATAGCAACATTTAAAAAAATCATTTGGGGAGTTACACAGATGGGAAGGCTTGAGAGGGATATGGGCCAAATGCAGGCAATTGGTAATAACTGAGTGGACAACATGGACCAGTTTGGGCCGAAGGGCCTTTTTCCACGCTGTATTCCTCCGTGATTCAGGCGACTGTCTGTGTGGAGTTTGAATGTTTTCCCTGTGTCTGGATCGGTTTCCTCTGGGTGCTCCAGTTTCCTCCCGCAGTCCAAAGCTGTGCAGGTTTGCGTGGATTGACCATGCTAAATGGCCCATCGCGTCCAGACTCGGTGGGGCAGCCATGGGGCATACAGGGTTACAAGAATAGGGTAGAATGTTGTTCAGAGGGTTGGTATTGGATTCGATGGGCTGATTTCCACACCATAAGGACGTTATGAATGCGCAACCTCCACGTAGGCAGTCTTCTGAGACTGGAATTGAAACGGAGTCCCTGGCGCTGTGAGGCAGCTGTGCCAAGCACTGTGCCGCCGTGCTGCCTGGTCCACTCAAGGATCCAATCATAACATGGCTCACTCCGTTTTCTAATGTTAACCTGAAGCTCCTTGGGACTTCTCCAAGTTGCCTTTAGCTTTGACAAGGCTATGGTCCAGTAGGCAGTGAATTGTTAGGTAAGGCCAGCATCAAAAACCTCAAAAGAACGTGAGGTGAGCCGACCAATTCCCAACAGGGAAGAGTGGATGATATGTGCTTTGGGTTCCTCATTGCTGTGGGCCAACCCTGCTCAAGGTCAGTTAGAAAGAAGCACCTACAACCCACGATGAAGCCAAAACAAAGGGAGAAATCACCCCAGCCCCACGCTGAGCAGTGTCTCAGGGCACTCATCAGTCGGGGGAAACACGACCCACCATACACACAGCCCAGTGACATCCTCCAGGTTCTCCATCTGGAGCATGGATTTGCACAAGATAACCTCGGTCATGAGGCCTCAACCAGTATCTATCAGGAGGCACAGATTCCCTGAGAACGACCAGACCCTCCGAGGTGGAATCAAGCAGAATTCCAGGATGGCGCGTTGGTATGTTCGATGGAAAACTGGGATGTCTTGTACAAAAAATTGGCATGATTCGTGATAAACCGGGATGTCTTGTGGAAAACTGGAGTGCTTCATGAAAAAGTTGGGGTGTTTAGTGGAAAAATTGGAGAACTGGGACGTTGCCTAGAAAACCAGGTAGCCTGGTCCCCCTAAGCCCTAAACCATTCACTGTAGCTCAGTGTTATACTTTGCTTTACAATGTGAACATAAAGAAACTCAAGCTGCCCAGCACAAACAATTTGACAGGGTATTCTGTTTCCATTAGTTGCTATGTCAGTAACTAAGGGACACAATTTCACAATTATCAGCAAGTGACAGGAGTGAGATGAGGGGAAGTTTCTTTATTGATAAACCTAAGAGGAAGAATTATTTTTCTCAGAGTAGTGGAGCATACCGCACAAAAATGGACTCTTCGGCCCAACTCGTCCATGCCAACCAAGTATTCCAAACTAAACTAGTCCCACTTGCCTGCATTTCGCCCAGATCCCTTTAAACGTTCCCTATCCATGTACCTGTCCAAATGTCTTTTAAATGGTGTAACTGCACCTGCAGCTATCATTTCCTCTGGCACCTCGTTCCACACATGAACAATCCTCTGTATGAAAAAGTTGCCCCTCATGTCTCTTTTAAATCTTTCTCCTCTCACGGTAAAAATTTTTCCCCTATGTTTGAACTCCCCCACTTTGCTATTCGTCTCATCTATGCCCCTCATAATTTTATAAGGAGAGGTCACCCCTTCACTCCAGGGAAAAAAAGCCCAGCCTATACTTTTTACTTGAACCTTCCATCCCCGGCAATATCCAGGTAAATCTTCTCCGACCCCTCTCCAATTTAATGAGACCCTTCCTATAACTGGGAGACTAGAACTGGACACAGTACTCCAGAACAGGCCTCACCAATGCCCCGTACAGCCCCAACATAACCTCCCAACTCCTACACTTAATGCACTGGCCAATGAAGGCAAGCGTGCTGAACGCCTTGTTCATCATCCTGTCTACCTGTGACACAATTTTCAAAGAGCTATGCACTTGTACCCCAAGGTCCCTCTGTTCAACAACATTCCCCAAGACCCTATCATTAACTGAGCAAGTCCTGCCCTGGTTTGCTTTACCAAAATGCAACATCCCGCTTTTATCCGCATTAAACTCCATCTGGCAGTCCTCGTCCCATTGGCCAATCTAATCAAGATCTCTTTATAATCTTAAATATCCTTCACTGCCCACTATGCCACTAGTATTGGGATCATCCACAAACTTACAGACCATGCCTCCGATATTCTCTTACACATTGTTTACTTAAAGACAAGTGGAATTCTCCATCCCCGAGGGCAGTTGAAACTCAGTCTTTGAGCCTGTTAAAGGCGGAGATTGATAGATTCCCAGTGGGGTACAGGGTAATGGGGGTAGGGGTGGGCATAAGGCATTGAGGTGTTCAATCATCCATTGAGTGGCAGGATGGATAGAATGGGCTGAATGGCCTGCTACTGCAGTACCTATGTTCCCATGATGGGTGAGGTCACCTTTTACACAGGGACGTCAATGCATAAAACAGACCAAAATCTTAACAAGGCTCACAATTAACACGGTGCAATTTTCCATCATTTCAGGAACATGTTCTGGGTGCTTTGTACTTTTTCAGAAAGATTCATTCATTTACCCAGCTCATCATTAACAGCCTCTTACCTTGAACCTCCAGTTTAATTCAGAAACACTTAGCTGTTCTTTACAGACACCTCAGATTGCTATACCTCGGAAGTAATAATCAGCACACAGTTCCCACGGCAACTCTAGGCCACTCAGCACCCACTTCCCACGCTGCAATAATTGTTGCTTCTCTTCTGAGTGGGAGTTCTTGAGTTTCAGTCCTGAAGAGGAGCAGAAAATGATCTTTGATCTCCACACCTCTTTAAGGCTATTGTTTAACTTTGTACTAGCAAACTATTAAATACACGACAGGACAATGGCTCTTTTAACAATGTGGTGATTGCAATGCAAATACCAAAAAAATCAACCTCTCAAGAGAGGGATTAGTAAATTCTTAGATATCTAAAGCCTCAAGGGATATGATGAGAAAATAAGAACAGGGTGTTGAGATATATAATCAACCACAATCATACTGAGCTTTTCTTCAATTATTCTTGGGATATGGGTGTCACTGGGATGGCCGATATTTGTCATCCATCCCTAGTTGCCCCTTGAGAAGGTGGGGGTGAGCCGCCTTCTTGAACCGCTGCAGTCCACATGCTGTAGGTTGACCCACGATGCCCTAAGGGAGGGGATTCCAGGGTTTTGGTACAGCGCCAATAAATGGCTGAGCAGGCTCAAAGGGCTGAATGGCCTCCTCCTGCTCCTAATTTCTATGTTTTTACTTAATAAATGCAGTCACCTTCCTTCAGATGAGAAATTGTTCAGATGGCCTTAGTTTAGAATGGCATCATGGCCAGTACAGACATGGTAGGCCTAAGGCCATGTTCCTGTGCTGTACTGTGCCATCTTCTGAAACAAATTTGCTCACAATATTGGTGTCGCATCTGAACCTGTGATGAGCTTGTGATTCATATCTGTGTCATCTTAGCTCATCCATAGCTGGGACCCTGCCTCGGGCCTTCAATACAGTCAGACAGTACAGAAACAGAGCCTTGTAGATCTCTGATGAAGAGTCATCTAGACTCGAAACATTACCTCACTCTCTCACCAAGGATGCTTCCTGACCTGCTGTGATTTCCAGCACTTTTTGTTCTTCGTTCAACCCAGCCATTGAATTTACTCAGGAAGCACCCAGATGCTATAAAGGACGAAGACAGTTGATAGAAAGAGTCTTTGAAGATTGGCAGGTTTAATAGAGAGTCATGGAGTGCAGGAGAGGCTATTTGGCCCATCGAGCCTGCACCAACAATTACTCTAAGGCCCTCTAATCACCATTTTCCTGCACTCGTCCCATACCCTTGAATGTTCTAATATTTGAAGTGGTCTTACAAATACTTTTTAAAGGTTGTAAGGTTTCCACTCTCCACTACCTTCCCAGGTAGTGCCTTCCAGATTCCCATCACCTTCTGAGCACTGGATTTAAAAAAGCACCTTTTCATAGAATCCCTCCAGTGTGGAAACAGGCCCTTTGGTCCAACAAGTTAAAACAGACCATCAAAGCCACCCACCCAGACCCATTCCCCTATAGCTCATCTAACCTACACACCCCTGAACACTACAGGCAATTTAGCATAGCCAATCCACCTGGCTGCACATCTTTGGACTGTGGGAGGAAACCAGAGCACCTGGAGGAAACCCACGCAGACACGGGGAGAATGTACAAACTCTACACGGACAGTTGCCCGAGGGTAGAATCGAATCCGGGTCTCTGGCTCTGTGAGGCAGCAGTGCTAACCACTGAGCCACCGTGCCACACCTAGGAAGCATTCCCAATGAAATCAGGCATAGAGAAAGGATCAAATTTTGAGGAGGCCAGATATCTGAAATTTGTGGAGCTGCAGGGGACTATAGAGATGGGGAGGGGCAAGGATTTGAAAACAAGGATGTGGCATTTCAAGTGTGGATTGACTGGGGGCCGATGCAAATCAATGTGAGCAGGGGTGAGAGGGGAAATGGGGCTTGGTGCACAACCTTATGATGAAGGATGGAAAATGTAAATCCTGCCGGAAGTTTAGAATATTTGAGGCTCGTGGTTATAGAAGTTTATAATGTTTTCTGGCATCTCATATCGGAATGTCAATGCAATGCAAAAGCTTTTTAATGATGAAGCCACAAAGCCCATAATTGTGAGGTACTCAACCACAAGGAGACCAGCATGAGGCATCAAATCAGACAACAGAACGGTTTAAGTAGAGGACTTCCAAAAACCAGGGCAGGACAATGCAGCAAATTTGCTTGGCTTTCCACTGACACCTCTGACCTTTGCCCTCTGCCCTCAGGATTCGAACCCAAGTTCTGACCTAATTCCAAAGTCAGAAGCTGATCGGGAATGAGATCCCGGAGCATCCAAAATCTTTGGCTGTGGATCGCAAAGAAATACCTTGATCCTTCTGGGGGTCGGTTGATATTCTGTGCCATTGGGAATCCTTTCGCTAAGGGAATAGGCGTGTTTGAGGTCTGGTGACCTCCCACTGAAGGCTGGTTGAGGGCAGCATGGTTAAAATGACAGCTGCATTTGTTGTGAATGAGCAGGAATGCAACACTACAGTGAAACATGACACACCTGTGATGGAGCCCAAATGTGTTGCGTCTGTGGTCCTGCAGACCTGAGCAATAGAAACATAGAAAACAGGAGCAGGAGGAGACCATTCAGCCCCTCGAGCCTGCTTCAGTACTATCATGGCTGATTGCCCATCTCAGTTCCATTTCCCGCTTTCTCCATTTGATCCCTTTAAAACGAATTCAATTTCCTTTGTGAAAACATTCAATGTTTTAATCTTGACTGCTTTCTGTGCCAGAGAATTCCACAGGGTCCCAACTCTCTGGGTGAAGACATTTCTCTTCATCTCAGTCCTAAATGGCCCACACCCTACTTTGTTAGACTGTGACATGCTAGTCATTAGGAACATCTTTCCCTGTATGTACCCTGACTAGTCCTTCCTATCAATTCCCATCTCACCGAACAGCAACCCACCCTATCCCTGTAGCTCTGCATTTCCCATTGTCATCCACACTAACCTGAACAACTTTGGACTGTGGGAGGACTCCGGAGCACCCGGAGGAAACCCACGCAGACACAGGAAGAATGTGCAAACTCTACACAGACAGTTGCCCGAGGCTAGAATCGAACCCAGGTCCCTGGCGCTGTGAGGCAGCAGTGCTACTGAGCTGGCCAGAGGAGTCTTGGTGCATTACCATGCATTGAAGGTGGAGGAAACTGTGCATGCGTTGGTGCTGACATAACTATACATGCAGCACGGTGCCTACAGTAGCATACATATAGACTAATCCTAAGGCCTGAGCTGCTTCTGGCCGTTCCCGTTTGCTAAGGCACCAAGGTTTGTTGGACCTTTGATAGCGCAATCACCTTGGCAACAGGAAATACTCTTGACACCCCATTCACACCTTAATGCATTGCACGACAGAGTGTTGATGTTGCAATGAAATGGACCCATAGCACTTTGGCAGTAATACAGCGCAGGTACAGACTGCTGCATTGTTACTGCACAGTATCCCAGGGAGAGGAGGCTTTAATACTTTTCTTCAAAAGATGCACAATCAGCTGGACAGAGGCCACAGCATGGGGGAGGGGAGCTGGGGAGAAAGCTACAGAGGATGAGTCACTCCAGAGTGCTCTCACTCAGCTCCCAGTTGGCAGCTGTCCTGCCCATGAGTCAGAAGGCCAAGATTTCCAAGCCTCTTTGACCAGGACCAAACCCACAGCCTGCGCCAAACCCTCCCAGCAGGGAGTGCCACCCGGTCGCAGGGATGTCTCTGAACCCCGACTGCCAACCCAGCCTCACGTAGGAGGCAAAAATGATGGAGGTACACAACCTGCATAGAGATGGGGGTGGGGGGGGGGGGGGGTTGTTTATCAGGTGTCCCAGCTGGCAATCACCCCTCAGCCCAACGTCACCAAGGCTGCTCCTCATCTCAGTGCAGGCTGTGAGAGCTTGCTGTGCACGGGTTTCTTGAAAACGGTGTCACAGGTAGACAGGGTGGTGAAGAAGGCGTTTGGCACGTTTATCATCATTGGTCAGAGCACTGAGTACAGGAGTAGGCACGGCTGTACATCACACTGGCACGGCCGCATTTGCAGTACTGCATACAGTTCAGCTCACCCTGCTATGGAAAGGATGGAGAAAAGATTTACAAAAATGTTGCTGAGGCTGAAAGGCTAGAGTCATAAGGAGATGCTGAATATTCTGGGACTTACTTTTCCCTAGAATGTCAGGGTGACATTACTAAATCACCAAGGGCATATATACGATGACTAGACAAGGTCTTTTCCCTAGGGTAGAAGAGTCCAAAACTAGAGGGCACTGGATTAAAGTGAGAGGGGCAACATCCTTCTAAATGCTTCCCACACCTTTTCTAGTTTAACTCCATCTTTCCTACAGCATCCTTCGAATGTGCCAGGTGTGACTCCAGCCAGCAAAGAGTTTTCCCCTAATCCCCATTGATTCCAGTTTTTCTGGCGCAGTGTTAGGCCAGCTTATGGTTGATAAGGAAGTCTAGGGTTACAAGGAATAGTCTGCGAAGTGGCATTGAGACCATAAGCATGTCTGATCTTGTCAAGTAGATGAGTAGGTTCTAAGCGGCCGAATGGCTTACTTGTGGCCCTAATGATGATATTTAAAGAGAGCAGCTCCTCCTCCCAGTTGGAGAGAGATAATGAAGGGTGGAGGTGTGGTGAAACCTGGCAGCCTAGTGGCAAAATAAAATTTGGCTCCTTTATGAGTTGAAAGTAATACACAGCAATCTAGGCAAAATACTGCAGATGCTAGAAATCTGAAACAAACACAGAAAACATTGGAGAAACTCAGGCAGTCACGCAACCTCTTTAGATAGAGAGAGAGAGAGAGAATGCAGTTAACATTTGTGATGATGCTGTCACTTTAAAATGTTATTTTGTCCTTTTTTTTAAAGAGAGATTGTAAGGCAAAGGTGTTGAGCAGTCTCAAAGAAAGTAAATAGTTTGTGGGGCCTTGGTGATATTTTAAAAGTTGGAACAAAGGAAGAAGGCTGAGTGTGGCCAGATCTCTCAGACCAGTCTGTCTAATTTTGTTTTATTTCTTTAGTTTAGTTTGAGTAGAAGTCTTTGGAGTCTCGAAAGAGTTGGAGTTTCAGTGAATGTCTCTTGCCTGTTACTTTCTCTGACTCTTCTCTTGATGTTATTTTCCTCCTGGATTGGGGAGCTACATGTGAGAATCTGTATCTGAAGTTGCCTTTTTGCCACAGGGTGCATTTATAGCATGTTACTATATTGTATAAGGTATTCAGTCATAGGCACTGCATCTATTAGTCAGTTAAGTTTTCCAATACCTAAGTTATTCTAAATTCCTCTTTATTTCATTCATATTTTAACAATAGTGTTTAAAAAATAGTGTTTTACTTGACATCAAGTAGTTTGACCCAGTTGCATCTGGAACACAGGCTTCACATCTACCTTTAAATAAGAAAAGGTTAGGGTTTAGGCTACCTACTTATAATATTCTGGTCTGGTCCACAACCCAATATAATTCTACTTCAGAACAGTTCCAAAGTAGGTTAATCTGGACTCTATGTTTGTGTCTCTCCACAGATGCTGCCAGACCTGCTGAGTTTCTCCAGCATTCCTTGTGCTTGTAGCGATACACAGAATGGCAGTCCATGTGCTTTTAAGCAAAAAATGAACACCGTTGATGTGCATTTGATGGTTAGAACACAAGCCATGGATGAATGCAAACGTTGAGCCATCTTTTGGGTTTCTGCATGATGAGTAACTGAAGAGAGAATTCCAGCATTTGCTGGATATTTACTCGAAAGGGGAAAACCTCTGGGGGGCATGAGGAAGTTGGGCCAAAGGACCTGCTTCCATGCTGTAAACCTCTGTGACTCTATAATTCTCTCTAAGATTTGTTATTCTCTTACATTCAGACACTTCACAGTGTCAACAGCGTGAGGGCTGTTCAATGGGACATTGACAGGATGCAGAGCTGGGCAAAGAAGTGGCAGATCAAATTCAACCCAGAAAAATGGTTCATTTTGTAAGGTCGAATTTGAATGCAGAATACAGGGTTAACGGCAGGATTCTTGGCAGTGTGGAGGAACAGAGGGATCTTGGGGTCCACGTCCATTGATCCCTCAAAGTTGCTACACAAATTGATGGGGTTGTAAGGAAGGCGTATGGTGTGTTGGTTTTCATTGGCAGGGGAATTGAGTTTAAGAGCTGCAAGGTTATGCTGCAGCTTTATAAAACCCTGGTTAGACCACACTTGGAATATTGTGTTCAGTTCTGGTCACCTCATTATAGGAAAGATGTGGAAGCTTTAGAGAGGGTGCAGAGGAGATTTACCAGGATGCTGCCTGGACTGGAGGGCAGGTCTTATGAAGAAAGGTTGAGGGAGCTAGGGCTTTTCTCATTGGTGTGAAGAAGGATGAGAGGTAACTTGATAGAGGTGTACAAGATGATGAAAGGGATAGATAGAGTGTATAATCAGAGACTTTTTCCCAGGACTGAAATGACTATTACGAGGGGGCATAATTTGAAGGTGATTGGGGGAAGGTATAGGGGAGATGTCAGGGGTAGGTTCTTTACACAGAGAGTGGTGGGCATGTGGAATGCGCTGCCGGTGGAGGTAGTGGAGTCAGATACTTCGGAGACTTTTAAGCGACTCTTGGGTAGTGCATGGAGGAGAGTAAAATGTAGGGTATGCAGGGTAGATTGATCTTAGTAGGATAATAGGTCAGCACAACATTGTGGGCCGAAGGGCTTTACTGTGCTTTACTGTTCTATGTTCTAACTCTGCCAAGTGCCTCTTAAAGCCTTACCATTTCATGTGGTCTGTGTCCACTTTTTTACTCAACCACTCTTCTGCTGCTGCTGTTTCTGACCAAAGATTTTAGCCCTTGCCCTCGAAGGGCCGAAGGGCCTCCTCCTGCTCCCATCCCAGATGCCCTGTTCTGACTTTGTGATCTCAGAATCATATAGCAAGGAAACAAATCCTTCTGCCCAACACGTCCATGCCGACCAAACATCCCAATCTGCTCTAGTCCCATTTTCCAGCATTTAGCCCATATCACTCTAAATCCTTCCTATTCATGTACCCATCCAGCTGCCTTTTAAATGTTTAAGTTGTACCAACCTCTACTACTTCCTCTGGCAGCTCATTCCATACACGCACGTCCCTCTGCATGAAAAAGCTGCCCCTCAGGTCCCTTTTAAATCTTTCCCCCCTCACATTAAATCTATCCCCCTCTAGTTTTGGGCTCCCCCACCCTGGAGAAAAGATGTTGGCTATTCACCCTATCTATGCCCCTCATGATTTAATAAACCTCTCTCGGGTCACCCCGCAGCCTCTGACGCCCCAGGGAAAACAGCCCCAGTCTATTCAGCCTCTTCCTGTAACTGAAACCCTCCAGTACAGGCAGCATCCTTACAAATCTTTTCTGCACCTTCTCAAGTTTAAAAACATCCTTCACACAGAAGGGCAACCAGAATTGTATACAGTATTCCAAAAGTGGCCTCACTAATGTCCTGTACAGCTTCCATGTGGCCCTCCCAACTCCTTTACTCAATGCACTGACCAATAAAGGCAAGCGTACCAAATTCCTTCTTCACTATCCTGACTGCCTGAGACTCTACTTTCAAGGACTGTGCCTTTGCACCTCCAGGTCTGTTTGTTCAGAAACATTCTCTAGGGCCCTACCATTATGTGTATAAGTCCTGTCCTGGTTTGCATTACCAAGATGTAACACCTCACATTCATCTAAATTAAACTCCATCTGTCACTCCTCGTCCCATTGGTCAAGATCCCATTGTACTCTGAGAAACCTTCTTCGCTGTCCACCACAGAATCTGTTTTGGTGTCGTCTGCAGACTTAGTGACCATTCCTTGTACATGCACATCCCAATCATCTATTTAAATAACGAAAAGCAGAGGACCCAGGACTGATCCTTGTCCTCGGTCGTTCCTCCTGTTTTACACGTAACATCTTTGAGCCAACTTACTGCTTCTTCAGTCAGGATCCTGAGGGTATAAATTGAGATACTTGACTGGAGAATCCAGATTGCTGTTTCTCACCGCAGAACAGAGAGAGTGCTGCGCTGTCGATGGTGCTCAGTCTCTCAGATCAGAAGCTGAATCAAATCCTAGCCTCTGTTCTCAAGGAAAGTCTAACATCCTTTTTGAAGATGCTGGGAGTTGTGTATTTTGTACTTGGGTGATATGATCCCCTCAATCCACATCAGGAATCCAGGCCTTTTTTAATGTTGGTGCTTGTGGGATCTTGCTGTGCCAAAAGGAGCTGCTTTGTTCTGTACTAACCACAATGATGTCAGCCACTGGACCTCACGGAATATGAGTTCCCTGATTGACGCTGTTAGTCTGGTTCATTCAGGGAGCCTTGGCTGACAGATAAAAAAGGATGGGTGTCAGAGATACTGGTACCTGGCTCTGAAGGATTTGCCTTGAGGGATGTTGATTTTGGTTCAGGGCTTAACTCCAGTTATGCACGTCTTGGGATGCCGGTGTGTTTGATCAAACGGCACACAGCAGTGGATGCCGGATAATAGAAAGCTTGCAGCTCTTGCCATGGAGGGATTATAGCAAAGGTCCATCACATGACACGTTTGTCTCTGTGAGGTGAGATTGGTGGAGCCTGTGTTCCTTGGAGTTTAGAAAAATGAGAGGGGTTCTCATTAATCTTATACAAATTCTTACAGGGCCAGACAGGGCTAACATCTCTCCAGGTTCAGAAGAAAGGTACACCGAGAGGACCTATTTCTTCACTCAAGAGGGTTGTAAACCTGTAGAATTGTCTGCTACAGAAAACCCTACGGTGGCCGAATCGTTATTGGTCAGCATGGACTGGCTGGACTGAAGGGCCTGTCTCCGTGCTGCATGACTCTACAACGAGATGGGTATAGATTTACAGTGATGTGTAAGTGGAGCAAGGGCGGCATCGTCACCCAACGAGGAGTTAGGGTGCAGAATGCACTGCCTGGATGTGGTGGAAGGGGCAGGCTCACGTGAGGCATTGGATGGCCGTTTGGAGGCATGTGGGGCAGGAAGTCAGTACAGTCAGTACGGGTACAGTGGCCACTTTCTGTGCCAGAACTGATATTTAAGAAAGAGAGAGATGGATTTCTGGAAGTTAAGGGCATCCGGGGAGTAATGGGCAAAGAGGGAGAGTACAGCACTGAGATAGACGGACAAGCCATGACCATGTTGAATGAAGGTTCATTGGCCTAATCTTCAGTTGTGGTGGGAGGTCCTCTTCTCCTACTGTATTTCACAACCTTGTACATCTCAGCGGAAGCCCCCTCAACCAGGCCAAGGCTATCCCTGGAGAGCACCTCTTTATTATGGGGCATTTTACTCTCCTCCCCTTCCTCTGTCTAGCACAGCAGTACACTGCTCTCAAAGCTGAGCACTTCTGGATTCCCTGTGTCATTCCACCGAACATATCAAACCCACTTTCAGCAGCAGGGCAGGGGAGTGTTGCAAAACTCGAGCGAGGCACAAATGTCACGTACACTGGTGCAAAAAGAGGGCAAACTGTTTCATTTTCAGTCTCACTCTGCTGGGTGAAGGAAGCTTCAAACCACCAAGCTGCAGAGCAACTTTAACATAAAACACTCTGCAAGTCTCCTGCATCCAGCCTGCGTTCGCTGGTCTTGTTCATTCTTCGGGGATTGCTGTTCTCCCCGTGCAGCCTTGGAACTCCATCAGCCTGGCAGCTCTCCAGCCTCCCGTAGGGACTATAAACTCCTGTTTCACATGCTGCTCCTAATGCAGCTACCTGGCCTCTTCTTGGCTGTTTGCCCCAAGTGGCCCACTATGGGGATGCTGCACATCCTCCAAGTGGGCCCAGGGTCAGTGAACCAAGCTCTGCTCCATCTCCAGTGAGTCTCCAGGATTCTGTTATCAGCTTCACCAAGTTTTGTCAGGGAACTCGAGCCTCAACTTGGTGCCTCCTCTTCCTTCTCCTCACACCTCCTCTTACCAACCCTCTCCGCTCGCCCCCCCCACCCCCTCGCTGTCCCTCCCACTGCCTCTTTTCCCCTCCTATCAAGCTTTATCCTTAACCCTTCTCCCCTCACTCCTCTCTACCCTTCTCCCTTCCACACACTTCCCTTTCTCTGCTCTGCCCTGCCTCATTTCCCTCCCCTCCTTACCCCTCTCTTGATACATCCCCTTTCCCTTTTGCCCATTTCTGCCCCTCCCCTTCCCTGTTCTTCTTCTCATTCCTCTTTCCAATTCTCCCTTGCCCCCTTCTCTTCCCCTCTCCCTTCTCCCCTTCCCCTTCCACTTTCTCGTCTCCCCAATCCCTTCCCTTCCACCCTCCCCTGTTCCTCTTTTTCCCCCTTCGACCCCTCTCCTTCCCCGTTCCCTTCCTCCTCTCTGCTCTCCCTTCCCATTCCCCTTTCACACCCTTTCCCCAGCCCGTTTCTCCTCTCCCCTCCCCCTCCCCTTTCCCCCTTTGCCTCAAACTCCTCATCCATTCCTCCTTCCTCTTTACCCGTTCCTTTCCTCCTTTCCTTCCCACTCACCCCTTCCCCTCAACTTCTCCCTCACCCTCTTCACCTCATCCCTCTCCCTGCTCTCTACTTCCACCCCCACCCCACCGCCGCACCGCCCCCCCCCCCCCCCCCCCCCCCCCCATGACCACCTTCCTGCTTGTTCTACCTGAGCATCTTAATCAAATTTTAAGAGTGTCTTGTGTTAAGCCCAGTGATGGGGCAATTCAATTCGGAATTAGGAAAGGCTGTACCTTCTGAGATCCCCAAAAGTTTCGCCTTGCCCTCTAGATATTTTTTTGAATGCAGACTTTGTGAAATGTCAAAAAAAAATGGTGGAACCCAAAGACACGCAGTAAATCTGAGCAAACAGGATGGATTGTGGTCACTGGGGTTACTGGTTGGCTGAGCTGCGTACAGAGTGTTTTTGAAGGTGCCAGCAGATATTCTCATTTGGAAACTGCAGGCCGAAATATTCAAATTCTTTCCTGTGCCAGATTTACATAAATTCGGGGACCATTTTTTTTTGCCAAGATGATGTATGTGTCAGATAGTGACCCTTATTTTAACTGTGAGACGGTAATTCTGATACCAACAGTTGAAGGGCCATTAAGCAAGGTCTTTATAGGTTCTGTAGGATCCCAGCCTAAAACCTAGAATGTGACTATCGTTTTGTGATTGAGGTTGGCTTCGCAAGATTTCCCGAGGCTGTGACTTTAGGAAAAAGTACCCACAAAACCCAATACTGAAAGGGTTAGTCTGCTTTTTTTAACAAGGCCTGGATTACCCAAAGAAATACAGTCAGATCAGGGTTCAAATGTTATGTTGCAGATATTTAAAGAAACAACAATTAGTTTGGGAATAAAATATCTTCTGTTTATCACACACAATCTCAAGGCTCATTGGGAAGATGGCATCGAAGTTTGAAGATCATGACTACGGTTTATTTTTGAAAATTAACTCATGAATGGGTGAGGGAATTCCTTTGTTACAATATACCATCAGGACACCCCTAATGAGCCCAGAGGATTTAGACTTTCTGAACTATCATAGAAGTATAGAGAACCATTAGATTGATTAAAGAAGAATCAATAAACCAAAACTCAGAAACTATATTTCCAGCCTTTGTGTTGAATCTCAGAAGGAAACTTATTGAGGCATGTGAGTTGGCTGGAAAGTATTTGAAGAATCCTCAAGAAACAATGAAAACTAAAGCAGATAAGTTGGCCAAATTTGAAATTGTCTTGCTGGAAACAGTGTGTTAATAGAGTCACAGAGTCATCCAGCATGGGAACAATCCAATCATGGGAACAATCCAACCAATCCATGCCGAATGTAATCCCAAACTAAACTAGTCCCACCTGCGTGACCCTGGCCCTTACCCCTTCAAACTTTGTACAAGCAAATTACTGCAGATGTGGGAATCCGTACCCAAGTAAACATGGCATGTGCTGGGCATCACAGCAGGTCAGGCAGCATCTATGGAGAGAAAGCAAGCTAACATTTCGAGTCAAAATGACTCTTCATCAGAGCTGATGTTCACTGTGCCCTCATCCACCACTTCTTTAGGAAGTTCATTCCACACGCGAGCCACCCTCTGTACAAAAAAAATGTCCCTCATACCATTTTTTCATCTCTCTCCTCTCACCTTAAAAATATGCCTCCTAATCTTGAATTCCTCAATCTTAGGGAAAAGGCACCTGTTATTAATACTGACTATATTGCTCATGATTTTATAAATCTCTGTAAGGTCGGCCCTCAACTTAATAGTAAAGCTTATTGGACCATATCAAATCAAAAAGACAGTCAATGTTGTGAATTTTGAAAGTACTCTAAGCAGGAAAAGGAACTAGCAAGTGCGTCATTTAGCCTGTTAAATAGATATTATAAGGGGGATAATAGTCAGGAGAAAAATGTGCTTACCGTACTGAAAGAAGTAGAGAGAGAAACAAAATTATCATGAATCAGAAATTGTAAATTCAAAAGTTGACCATTCAGCAATCAATGTGGATAATTTGGAGATGCTTACAAATTGGATATGCTATTATGTTATCTTCCAGAAAACTATTGAAATACTTACAAAGGCTACTACAGAATTATAAATCAAGTTGGGGGAATAGGCCAGGAACAAGGCTTTAGACTTTAATGCAAGGGATGCATTACCTGTAAAACCCTCACAGGTTCGGGGCAGAATCTCACTCTAACTTAAATGAGACAACCCATTAAGTTCATGATGAACGATGATATTATTAAACTGAGTCATTGTAGCTGGAGCTCACCAGTTGTTGACAGTACTGAAACTGGATGGGTCAGAAAGATTCTCTATTGACTGACACAAAGTTAATGCGTGAACAAAAGTGGACTCGTGTCCTATTCAAACATTGGAGAACTGTGCTGAATGAATTGAACACTCCAGATATATCACAAAAATAGACTAATCAGGTGCTCTGGTTTCCCCCCACAGTCCAGGGATGTGTGCAATTGGCCGATTAGCCATGGGAAATGCAGGGTTACAGGGATAGGAAAGGAGGAGTGGGTTCGGGTGGGATGAACTTCAGATGGTCAGTGTGGACTTGATGGGCTGAATGGCCTGTTTCCTCACTGTAGGGATTCCATGAAATGTTCCCCTTCCCTCTCCCTCCCTCCTTGCCTTTCATTCTGACTATTGTTCTTTCTCAATCCAACCAGTCTATTTCACAAACTTCCTCTTCCCTTTTTTTCTGTCTTTTCCCCCTCTCTCCCTCTTTCTCCTGCCTTTCTCGCTCTTTTTCATACTCGATTCCAGCCCCATCCCACTACTTCACATCTCTGTCCTTCTCCGCTGGCCCCTGCCCACCTGCACTCTCTTAACCCCCTCTTTTACCCCTTCCCCTCATCATCTGCCCCCCAAATCTTCCTCCCAAACACCTTCTCCCCCCTCATTTCCCACTTATAACCTCTCCCTTACCTTCCTCCTCGCTGTCTCTCTGCACTCACTCCTCTCTCTCTCTCTCCACCTCACTCCATCTCTTGCCCATCAACTGCCTCCCTCACTCACCCCTCTTCTCTCCCAACAGTCCCCCGCCTCAACCGCACTTCCCTGAGGAACAGGGAGAGGCAGGACTCATGCCTGGGCTTCAGTTGAATGAGGCGCTAGGATTTTGTTTCTGTCCTGTCTCACTCTGGATGTTCAAAGTAGGAATGTGAGCTGTCATTCCTCACCAGGGAACAACCAACCAAACCCCCTCCCCATCCCCACACCCCCAACACCCATTCTCTCTCTCTTTCTCATTCACACAGTCTCTCTCTCTCTCTCCGACCCTCTGTGCGTCTGTCTCTCTGTCAATCCCTCTCTCCCTTCCCCCTCTCTCTCACTGTCTCTCTCTCTCCGTGTCTGTCACTCTGTCCCTTTCTCTCTGTCATTCCTTCTCTCCCTTCCCCCTCTCTCTCACTCTCGCTCTCTCTGTCACTCCGTCTCCCTTCTCCCCCCCACTCTGTGTCTGTCTCTTTGTCCCTCTCTCTGTGTCACTCCCTCTCTCCCTTCCCCCGCTCTCTCACTGTCTCTCTCTCTCTGTCGCACTCACTCTTGGTCCCTCTGTGTGTCTGTCTCTCTCTCTGTCGCCCTCTCTGTGTCCCTCTCTTTCTCTCTCTGTCACTTCCTCTCTCCCTTCCCCTCATTTCCTCACTCCCTGTCCTTCTGTCTCTTTCTCCCTGTAACTGTCTCTCTCTCCTCCTTCCCCTCTCTCACTGTCACTCCTTCTCTCTCCTTATTCCCTCTGTCAATCTCTCTCTGACACTCCGTCCCTCTATCTCTCCCTGTCTGTCTCCCTATCACTCCCTGTCTCCCTGTCGCTCTCTCTCACTCAATGTCTTTCTCTCTCTCTCTTAATCTGTATATCTCACTCCATCTCTCCCTTTGCTTTCCCTCACTGTATCTCTCACTCACTCTGTCATTCCCTCACTCCCTCCCCATCTCTCTCTCACTCTCTTTCAGTTTGTGTCTCTGTTGCTCCCTCTCTCCCTTCCCAAACCAACCCCCCTCCACAGTCTGTTTCTCTCTCTCAGTCTCTCAGCGTCTCTCCCTCTCTCTCCCTGTCTACCTTGCTCTCTCTTTCTGTCTCTGTTTAAGTTCTCTTTCTCACTCATTGTCTCGTTCTTTTTCTGTGCCTTTTTGTGACTATCTCTCTCTGTTATGATCGCTCCCTCTCTCTGTCTCTCTCACTGTCCCCTGTATCACCGTTTCTCTCTCTCTTTACATGTGTGTACGTGTGTGTCTGTGTGCCTGTGTCTGTGTGTGTGTGTGAATGTGTGTGTGTGTGTGATTGTGTGTGTCTGTGTGTGTATGATTGTGTGTGTGTGTGTGTGTGTGTGATTGTGTGTGTCTGTGTGTGTGTGTGTGTGAGAATGTGTGTGTCTGTGTGTGTGTGATTGTGTGTGTGTGTGTGTGATTGTGTGTGTGATTGTGTGTGTGTGTGTGTGTGAATGTGTGTGTATGTGTGTGTGTGATTGTGTGTGTGTGTGTGTGATTGTGTGTGTCTGTGTGTGTGTGATTGTGTGTGTGTGTGTGATTGTGTGTGTGATTGTGTGTGTGTGTGTGTGTGTGTGTGAATGTGTGTGTATGTGTGTGTGTGATTGTGTGTGTGTGTGATTGTGTGTGTGTGTGTGTGTGATTGTGTGTGTCTGTGTGTGTGTGATTGTGTGTGTGTGTGTGTGATTGTGTGTGTGTGTGTGCGCGCGAGTGTGTGTGTGTGTGAGAGAGAGCATCGCTGTAGCTAGTGACAAGTTCCTGCTTTGAGTCAGCTCCTGTACAGAGGGAGAGAGAATTGCGTCAGAGACAAATTACAGAAGTGGGGAGAAGAGTTGTTGCTTTATCAAAAGGAGGCGAGTGGTCCTCCCCGCGGTCCAGCACAGCAAACACAGGATGCCTGCTGTGAAATTTACCAGGACTATGTGAAACAACAGGCGGTGGGAGCGAACCTGGCGAAAATTTCCTGCCCATCTTCAGACAGAAATCAGCAAAGATGAATCGCAGAGACAGTAAGAGGTGAGAAAGAGAGAGATGCGTCTCAGGGTTTGTTTGATCGAGTTGCTGTCGAGTTGAGAGATAAAAATCCAGAGTAAGGTGGATTTTTGCCTGAAAGAGAGGGAGACATGTGTTCCGTGGTTTTTGTCTGCCTGTGACGGGAAATAAAATCCCTGTGAATGTATTCTTTGTACACTCAGTGAAAAATTAACTTGAAAAAGGAAGTGTTGGGGAAGGTTGTGGGAAGTTGTTACTGATTGTTTTATGCTTGCACCAGGCAGAACCAGGTGCCCTATCTGTGCCCAAAAGCCAATAGGTGCTCCAGCTTTGACAATCAGGCTGGCATCTTTTATCCTGCTGTCCCTGTGCCAAACCAGGGTGAGCTAATTTCCTCATCAGACCCGTTGGTTCTGACACCCCTCTGGAACAAGTGGGGCTTGTGGGCCTCCTTACCCAGAGGTGGGGGGGGGGGTGCAATGCCACCTTTGTGCCACAATCTGCAAGCTTTGTCTTTGGAGAGGCAGGTGGGATAGCGAGCCAACTGGACCCAAGCGGCAGCCCTAAAGGGGCTTGGGAACCCACACAGAACCCCAGGTGAAACTGAATTTGTGTGGGGTTTGGGATGGTGGGGTTACCACAGTCCAGCCCCCGTGGGCACCCACTGGTTCACAGATCTCAAGAGCGGACACTGCAGGGTACCTTTCTGAGGAGAATCAGGTGCAGACATAACCCTGAGGAGGGGGTGTGATGGTGAGGAGTGGGGGAGGGGAAGTGGTGGGGCCAGGGGCTGGGGGGGAAAAGATTCCTGATCCATGGTAGCGTCCAAATTTCAGCTTGAGCCCCCTCAGAGAAGCATAAAAGGAGGGGGCTATGGATTACCACCAGCCAGAGAGGGCCCAGCATCCAGAACCTGCAAGAGATACACGTCGAGAGTCTGTGAACTGCCTTCATTCCCAGCCCCCACCCCCAACCCCACCGTGAGTCTGCACTGCGGAATACCGTATGGGCCAAACCCCGGACAGTAAAGGGGATAATTCCTGTGTACAGAATCTCCTCCGGGGGCATGGCATTCTCAAACTCACAAATATTGCTTTCAACAAAGAGTTTAATACAGCTCGAAGGGCTAAAGGGTGTGGGGTGGAGGAGGAGTGGGAACAGGGACTGAGTTGGATGATCAGCAGCGATCATATTGAATGGGAGAGCAGGATCACAGGGCTGAATGGCCTACTCTTGTTCCCGTGTTCGATGTTAATATCGAGGGCACTGTCCTGCACTGTTTATTTCTTCCCCTCCCTCCCCCCACCCCTTTTCCAAAGCACTGAGACTATTAGCTTTTATTTTGTATACATTCACTGAGATAAGGGCATCACTGACATTCAGCACCCATCCCTAGTTACCACGCAGGCAGTTAACTGTCAACCACATTGCTACGTGCCTGCAGTCACATGTAGACCAGATTAAGATGGCAACTTTCCTTCCTTAAAGAAGAACACAGCAGTGTTTCCCCCCCGCCTAATAATGAATCTGTGGTTATCATTAAACTCTTAATAACAGATTTCTTTATTGAACTCAACTTCTACCGTGTGCTATGGCAGGATTTGAACCCAGATCCATTACCTGGGTCTCTGGATTAACGGGCCTGCAATAATACCACTAGGCTGTCACCTCCCTGCTGAAGATGAGCAATTACAAAATTGCTACCTTTGAAAGTGTTCTCTCAACCCCTCTCCTTAACCCCCTGAGCCTGACTCCCTGAATCTCGACTCTGTCCCCCAGCCCAAGGTGCTGGATTTTACTGCAACATTTAAGCCACTGTTCAGTATCTTTAGCCAGTTAGATGTTCTTTCTTGGAAAGCTCTGGGGACTTGCTGGCAGTTTAGGTTTTCGGACACACAGAGTCTTTTCATTCACATCTCTCAGTATCAGATAAGGCTGCTGGAGGAATACCATTTATTTACTTTGGTCCCTGAACTGAGTAAAACATCCCAAAGCACTACAATTATTAGGCAACGTTTGATGCCAGATCAGCTAAGGGGATAGTTACGTCAGATTACCGACAGCTCCCTAAAAGGGCATCATGGTGGCTCAGCGGTTAGCACTGCAGCCTCACAGCACCAGGAGACCCGGGTTCAGCTCCAGCCTCAGGCGACTGTCCGTGTGGAGTTTGCACATTCTCCCCGTGTCTGCGGGGGTTTCCTCCAGGTGCTCTGGTTTCCTTCCACTGTCCAAAGATGTGCAGGTTAGGTGGACTGGCCATGCTAAATTGCCCATATTGTTCAGGGATGTGCAGGCTGGGTGGGTTAGCCATGGGAAATGCATGGTTACAGGGGTATGGTGGGTCAGGATGGGATGTTCTTCAGAGGGTCAGTGTGACTTGATGGGCTGAATGGCCTGTTTCAGCAGTGTAGGGATTCTATAATTCTAAGAGGAATCTCTTCCGATGAAGAAGTGTGGATTGGGTATTGTCGAGGTTATAGCACTGAGCCAGCTGGAGGCTAGTCCATGACAGTCAGGTGTAGGAAGTTGGAATTAGACTTAGAGAGAGGGCAGTTACCAGATCTCTGATTGAGAGACTGACAAGTGGGCACACAAACATAAATTACTTTAAAATTAGAAGGCAATGCTGAGATTTATTTTCCAAACTTCTGCAGCAGGCTGTTGCTAGGTATCGATTTATTGGGTATAGCTCTGCCCCCAATATCTTTGTCATGTGGTACATTCTTGAGAGGCGAGAATAAGGAGTGAGTGGGAAAAGCAGGGTTCACTCCCCCTCTCTGTCCGGAGCAAGGGTCACTGCCTGGAGTAGAGGTCACTGTCCAGTGCTGGGTTTACCAGTCGGAGCTGGGGTCACTGGTCAGAGCGGGGTCACTGTCCCTCTCTGTCCACAGCAGGGGTCACCAGTCAGAGCAGGGACACTGGTGAGAACTGGGGTCATTGGCGAGCTGTGCAGAGGTCCCTGTCTGTATAGGGTCATTGAACAGGAGAAGGTTGGGTTTGGTGGTAGTGGGCATGAATCTGGCTCAGTTTAACCCCCTCAGCTCTGTTCATGTACATGCAGAGTGCTGACCACAAATGCCCTGGTAAAGCTCAATAGGCAGGAAGTGGTGGTTAGTTTAGAGTATTCTGTGTGGCTCAATCCCCATCACAGCTCATTGCAGCAGGTCACAGCGATAATGAAAGAGAGAGAAACTTGCATTAATATAGCGTCTTTCGCAAAGCCTGATGTTCCAAAGTATTTTACAGCCGAAGCAGTACTTTCTGGAGGATATTCACTGCAGTATTGTAAGAAATGCAGCAACCAATTTATACACTTACTAGCTCCCACAGGCAGCAAGCTGATAACGGCCAGAAAGTCTGGGAAAATATATTGGCCAAGCCTCCAGTCACGGGGCAATGGGATCTTCCCTACTATTCTACGGCACTTTGATATTGACCAATGGCATTATTTATCAGTGAGAGGGCAGCAGGGCATCACATCTCATCCGAGAAGTGGCTCCTTTGACCCTCACAGCTGGCTGTCCATGTTGTACCAAAGCACTGTTTGCATTTTCGCTCTGAAGCTCCAGATTGATATCAGTTCACCACAACATGTACCTGGTAACCCTCAGATCCTGGGGAAAGCAAACCGTGGGATTGTGGGGGCGGGGGGGCGGTGAGTGCTTGGAATGACAGAAAGACAGTGACATAGAGGGCAAAGGTACTCAGTGTGTGTGTGAGTGAAAGAGAGAGAAAGACTGTATGTACACGTGTGTGTGTGCGTGTACGTGTGTGTATGTTTTTGTGTGTGGATGTGCGTGCACATATGCACGTGTGTATGTGCGTGAGTATGAATGTGTGTGTGTGTGAGAGTAACAAATCTGAGTTTCGCAGCACTGGCTGTATGTGTGTGTGTGTGTCCATATGTGCGTGTGCATAAGTGTGTGTGAATTTGTGTGTGTGCATGTGTGAGAGTGTATGTGCGAGTGTGTGTATGTTTGTGCATGTGTGTACGTGTAAGTGTGTGTGTGTGTGTGTGTGTGTGTGTGTGTGTGTGTGTGAGAGACAGTGCGTGTGAGAGTGTATGTGTGTTTTCTGTGTTGAACAGGACTCAGTATCCCAGGAGTGTACCTGTTATATCGTTGCTATTTGTAAAGAAACTGATTTGTATGTGAATGTATGTCCATAGTGTGGCACTTTGCTGTTCCAAGACATTTTAAACAGACGCGATGCTAAAACAGATTATGAAAATTCGACCTGAATTAGTGTCAGAGAGAAAACTGCATCGATCACACAGAAACAGTATGACCTGTGTGGCCTCACCATGCACACAGCTCCAGGCTGTGAAGAGCTAGGAGCTGGTGATTCTGTTAAAGGAGCAGTGAAGATTAAACTAAAGTACAGGCCAACTTTTAGTTGCCAAAAGTACTTGTGAAAGGAGAAAGGTCAGCTCCCCTTCTTTGCAGGCAGGACAGAAAGGTTTAAATTGTTTAATAGCAGGGAGGGGATTGAGGCTGGCATTTTTTTACAAAAACTGACAAACTTCTTAGAAGACTTAGCACACGGGTCCCTCCAGGATCAAATGGCCAGATTTGCCAGTACAGAATTCAGAGCCTGGGGTGGGAACCTAGCGAATCTGTTGATAATTTCTAAACAGGGTTTTAAGAAGGAATGGAGCTGGCAAAGGCTGGTAGATCAGTTTATCTGCAGATCTTATATGGCCTGAAGCAGAGGCAGCCACATATATTATCAGACTGCAAGATAGGTGCCTAGGACCCCAGTCTAACTGTCTGCCAGACAAACGATGAACTGCAGCAGATAGACTCAATGAAGCTTCAGAATTTTGAGTCTACATTGTGGTTGTGGGACCCAGAACGCATTTCACTTTATCTAAATCTGTGAACCCTGCTAATGTGTTGTCCAAGTGTCTGATTCCATTGGGTAGTTTTAATGAAGCTGTAATTTATGACAGTCAATTCTAAATGCATTTACAATTACGTTTCTTTCTGATGAAGTTTGGACACTTATTTGATGCACCCTTGCGTGATGTCATCCCCAAAATTTTCCAGCCTATTTTGAAGATGCATTTGCATCTGCAGTATGTCCTTCTTACCCCACACGCTGTCTGCTGCCTCATCCCTAACCTCTGGCAAAGCCTCCCTAACCCATTCTGCATCAATATTGTTCTAAAACTTTGGTCATCAATCCTAATATCTAATCGACGGGACTTAATTAGAGTCATAGATTGCATAGAAACAGACCTTCGGTCCAACTTGTCCATGCTGACCAGATATTTGAAATTAATCTAGTCCCGTTTAGAGCATAGAACATGGAATGTAGAACAGTACACACAGGTCTTTCAGCCCACGATGTTGTGCTGAACATGATGCCAAATTAAACTAATCCCTACTGCCTGCCCTTGGTCCATATCCCTCCATTCCAGAAAGGTTTAGAGGGAAATGGACCAAATACAGGCAATTGGAACTGGCTGAGGGGGCACCATGGACCAGCTTGGGCCGAAGGGCCTGTTTCCATGCTGTATTGTATGAATCTATTCATATGCTTATCTAAAAGACCTTTAAACGCCCCCATCCTATCTGCCAGCATTGGGCCCACATCCCTCTAAACTTTTCCCTCTCACAAACCCACCCAGAAGCCTTTTAAATGTTGTAACTGTACCAGCCTCCACCACTTCCTCTGGCAGCTCGTTCCATAAATGTACCACCCTCTGCATGAAAAAGTCACACCTCAGGTCCCTTTTAAACCTTTCCCCTCTCACCTGAAACCCATGCCCCTCTGGTTTTGGATTCACCCACCCTGGAGAGATGATCTTGGCTACAATTTATTGTTTTATTCTTTCATGGGTTGTTGGTGTTGTAGACTAGGGCCAACAATAGTTGCCCATCCCTAATTGCCCTTGAGCTGAGTGGCTCCCTCAGAGGGCAGTTAAGAGGCAGTCACATTGCTGCAGGTCTGGAGTCACATATGGGCCAGGCCCAGTCAGGATTCCTTCGGATTAATCATGGTCCCATTGAATGGTGGAGCAGACTCAATGAGCCAAGTGTTCGTGTCCTAATTATTTTGGGATCAGATGTTGCTAGTTTTTAAAATCCAGACTCTTTGTGAAGCCAAATTCCATCACCTACCATGGCAGGATTTGAACCAATGCCCTCCAAACACTATGTTGGAAACTCTAGATTGCGAGCCCGGTGACATTACCACCAGGGCCACTCTCCGTTTGCCCGATAAACAAAATCCGACCCATTGCGGTGAAGGTGCTACATGAACGCAGGTTGTTGTCGGTGTTGCCTTCCGGGTAAGGGCAGACCCCGGCTTTCTGAAATTGGATTACTCAAGAACTGGTTTCAGGAATTGGCAAAAGCGACTCCGTGAGTCACACTCTCACTTTCACTTCCGTGTTCAGCCTCGCAGCTCTGTTAAATGCGGTGCAGAGATGATTGCTGAGTGCCTCTGCTCGGCATGGTTTCCGGGACAGAGACCTAATCCCACGGCAACTGACCCTCTACAACTTCAAACTTAAATCCGATTCATCAGACACGTGAACAGGAATCAGCGGGAAAGCCAGAAGCAGCATTTTGTGCAGAACCGGCTAATTAAACTCATAGAGTCGGACAGCACAGAAACAGACCGTTCGGCCCAACACGCCCATGCTGATCAGTTGTCCTGAATTAATCTGGTCCCATCTGCCAGCATTTGGCCCATATCCCTCTAAACCCTCCCTAATTCATTTCATATCCCCATCCGGTGCCTTTATACCAGCTTTCCCCTCTTTTGAACTGTGAATGTCGGATTTGTCAATTTGTGCACAGCAAGATCCCACAGCAGCAATGGTCGAACCTGTCTGCCGGTTCACCTATATAGATACCTGTCAGGACCTTGAGGAGAACCTCGAAGTATTCTGTTATTTTTATTTGCTCATGGGAGGTGACGCAGCATGCGTGTTGCCCCTTGAGAAGGCCTTCTCGAATGGCGGCCGGGCCAGTATGGCAGTCTCTGTTGGGAGAAGGGCCCCTCTGTTGGGAATTTGGTGCCATTGACAGAGCTGCACACCCTCAATGCTGCACTGGGAGCGTCAGACTGGGCCTGGTCCTCCTGTGACTGGAGCAGGATTTGAACCCATGACCTTCTAGCCCAGTGATGGGTCATGCTCCCCATTGAAGAGAAGACTCTTGAAGATTACCTTGTGTATGGATCGGATTTGGGAGGAATAGTGGGCGTTGACTTCCAGTTCCGAGACATCCAACTCAGTGTTGGAACAATGGTCCCTGCCATGGAACTATCTGGGACACGGGCTCAGAGTTTAAAAATAAGGGGCACCCATTTAAAATAGAGATGGGGAAACAATTTTTTCTCTCAGAGGGGTCGTTAGAATTCCCTTCCTCAAAAATGCAGTGGATACAGGATCTTTCAATATTTGTGAGGCAGAGGGATTCCTGATGACTAGGAGGTGAAAGATGATTGGGATATGCAGGGGTGTAAAGTCAAGGTCCTATTGACTGGTGAAACAGGTTGGAAGGGCTGAGTGGCCTACGCTTTGTTTATTTGTTTGTCTATTCAATCCAGGGAGAAGGGAGTTTCAACAAAGTTGCTGGAAAAACTCAGCAGGTCTGGCAGCACCTGTGACTTACAGCATCCGCAGCTCTTTCAGTTTTTGTTTAAGAAGGGAGTTTTTCAAGTGGCCGCAAGGGTTCAACATTGAATGAGGTTGTGCGGAAGTGAATTCCAGTCTGTCCCTTGGTGGACCCAGCACAAAAACGGTCTTTAACTGGGTGGATAAGTGCCGGCTCACCACCACCTTCTCTAGAGAAGCTATGAACAGATAATAATTGCTGGCCCAGCCAATGACACCCAAACCCAACCAATGAACTTTTAAAAAGATCCAGCACAAGTGGGGCCACAAGATGGCTGACATGGAAAATGGACGAATGGGCGTGTCTGTAAAGGACCTTGCCAAGATTAGTCCTGAGTTACCTCCCATTGAGAGAGAGAGAAAACCACCTTAAGCCCATGTAGGCATGGCATCGAGGTGCGCCCGCTGCCAACACAGAGTTATCTGAATTGACAACAGCTCCATCACCATGACCGCAGGTGAGGGAGCTGGGTGGAGGTAGGCCGAATTTTGTCCAGAAATTTCTATCCCCCCATGGTTTGGTCCTCCAGCAGAAATGGTGAAAGCAGGAGGACCATAATGTCACCAGAAAGTTGCGACGGTGAAAAGGGCCCATTCCTGGCAGGATTCCACAACGGGCCCAGTTTGTCAGCTCTCTGTGCTGGACTAAAGGTCAATTTGATAGTCAATTCTGTACTCGGCTTGTAGATGCTCCATCATCATTTATGTTCAAGACTGAGTCAGAGATGTTTCTGATCTCCAAGCGAATGAGGGCATGTGGGGAGTGAATGGAACTAAAGTTGAGATAGATATTGGCCCATGGTTGTAACGAGTGCTGGAATCGGCTCAAGGATCTCCTAGTTTTTGTTATGTTTGTGTTGGACCTACACCCAGATGGTGCCAGATACCGCATGCACTAGGAGGCAGGAATAGACTATTCAGGTGCTTGAGCCTGCTGCGTCATTCATTAAGGTCAGGGCTGGTCTACACTGAAACATACAATGTAGGAGGAGTAGGGCCTTCGAGCAGGCACTGCCATTTACTGCAATACTCTATTGCAATGCTTCATTCCTGCTTTTTTATCCTAAACCCCTTGATGCATATAAATTCTAAAAGTTTCTCAGTCACTTTTTTGAAAGATTAATACCAATTTTTGGCCTCAGCTCCACTTTCCTATCCCTTCCCCACATCCCCACCCTCCTTAATTCTATTGGCAATCAAAGATTAGTCTCAGATATCAAGGTGTAGAGCTGGATGAACACAGCAGGCCAAGCAGCATCAGAGGAGCGGGAAGGCTGACGTTTCGGGCCTAGACCCTTCATCAGAATTTCAGTCTAGGCCCGAAAAGTCACCCTTCCCGCTCCTCTGATGCTGCTTGGCCTGCTGTGTTCATCCAGCTCCACACCTTGTTATCTCAGATTCTCCAGCATCTGCAGTTCCTATTAACTCTGAAAGATTAGTCTCAATCTACTTTGAAAGTTATAGAGTTCCTACAATGTGGAAGCAGGCCATTCAGCCCATCAAGTCCATCCTGACCCTCTGAAGAGCACCCAGATCCTGCATTTCCCCAGGTCGTTAACCCATCTTGTCTGGGCATTCCTGGACACTATGGGGCAACTTAGCCTGGCCAATCCACCTAGCCTGCACATCTTTGGACTGTGGAGGAAACCAGAGCACCTGGAGGAAACCCACACAGACATGGGGGTAAACATGCAAACAGACAGCCACTCGAGGGTGGAATCAAACTTTAGTGCCTGGTGTTGAGAGATATCAGTGCTGCCCAGTTGAAGCAGAAAATGCTGGAAAAAATCTGGCAAAGTTTGCAGAGGGAGAGAAACAGAGTGAATGTCGAGAGTCCAGCCAGACTCGAAACATTAGCTCTGCTTCTCCCACCACGGATGCTTCTAGACCTGCTGAGTTTCTCCAGCAAATTCTGCTTTGATTTGCGATCTCTAAGGCTTTTGTTTTAAGCCTTGAGTATATTCCACTGGACTCTGTGAGAGTGAATTCCATGGAGTAACGACCCAGCAAGACAGGGACAAAAAGTCTCCTCAAGTCCATATTAAACAGGAAACCCTTCTTTTTTAAACAGGGCTCTCTGAGTTCTTGTCCCTCCAACAAAGGAACCAAGCTCTCTTCACCCACCTCCTCTAGGAGTCTTATCTAATCTCTGGCTCCACACCACTTTTTACTGAAGTGACACAATGCGCATAAATATTACATCGGAAATATACAATATAAATATTCAGCAATATTGAGTATGTGGTGAGACGTGACTCAAGTACAGTTGTTTGCCAGAGTTTTCAGCAACTCAGAAGCAAAACTGTAATTGGAAACAAAGATCTATTTTTGTCTAGTAGCAAATATTTCTGTGGATATGTATACACAAAAGGCAGGCCTAGTGGTCCCACCTAGAATGCATAAGGGTATGAGCTGCAGTATTGTCTGTGCAATGATTCCTTTTTTAAAATGAAAAAGAACATGTGTATTTCTAGTGAAAGTGTAGGCAGGGAAAGGTGAGGTCTGTTCATCCTGGCAAGGGCCCAATACAGTCTCAAAGCCATGGGGCTGCTGAAATGTTGTGGTGCGGGGCAAGAGGTGGAGCTGGGAAGGTTGGGCTTGTTGGAGGTTTGAAGTACAAGAGGTGGTCTCACTGCTGTGAGACACCAGTGCTAAGCACTGAGCCATTCCCTGAAAGCCAGAGTTAGGGAAGAATCGACTTCAGAACCGCAGCTCTCCGAAGGGAAAACAAAAACGCTTCCCGTCTCTGAAGTAAATGCGACGTCCCTTGTTTTAAAAGAGTGTCCCCTTGGTTCTTATCTGTCCCAGAGGAGGTAACATTCTTTCAGTATCCATGCTGAAAGTCCCCTTAAGCTCTTAAAAAAAACAGAAATTGGTGGAAATGCTCAGCAGGTCTGGAAGCACCTGTGGAGAGTGACCCTTCCCCAAAACCCTTAAGATTTATGTTTCAACTCTTGTCACTCCAGATGGAAGTGAATGTGCATTTGGAAGGTGCTGTCTAAGAATCTTTAGTGAATTTCTGCAGGGCATCTTGTAGATGGTACACACTGCTGTTACTGAGCGTCGGGGGTGGGTGGGGGAGGGAGTGGGATGTTTGTGGATGTGGTGCTAATCAAGTCGCGGCTGCTTTGTATCAGAGATAGTAGGAACTGCAGCTGCTGGAGAATCCGAGATAACAAGGTGTGGAGCTGGATGGACACAGCAGTCCGAGCAGCATCTTAGGAGCAGGAAAGCTGATGTTTCGGGCCTAGACCCTTCGTCAGCTTCCCTGCTCCTAAGATGCTGCTTGGCCTGCTGTGTCCATCCAGCCCCACACCTTGTTATCCCTGGGGGCTGATTGTCCCGGATGGCGTCGAGCATCTGCGGTGTTGTTGGGGCTGTCCCCATCCAGGGCAAGTATTCCATCACCCTCCTGACTTGAGCCTTGTAGATGGTGGGACAGGCGTTGGGGAGTCAGGAAGGGAGTTACTTGCTGCAGGATTCCCAACTTCTGACCTGCTGTTGAACTGTACTTAGCAACTGCATGATGTGGCCTCATCAATTCGCTACAGAACTGCAACCGAACGTCTCTCCTTGTAAATCATATTCTTGAATTCACAGCTTTCTGACTAATTTTAAGAGTGTTATAAACTGTGGTGAAGCATGAGTTTCCAATTGCAGTGTCTTGGCTAAATAGCCTTTCAGCACTCAAATGATTAAAACTAGCCATGAGACAGACGACCCCCAGGGCAGAGTTAGTGTAGTAGAAGGGGTGAGTGAGAATGCCTGGAGATCTATAACCTATTCGCACCTTTTTAACTGTGGAAATATATTCAACGACAGAAACAGCACTGTGGAGAGTGCCTCGCCTTCTTTCGATTTTAACCCGTGTGGTGAACAAACGATTCTTGCGATAATGAGAGACCAGTTTCAGTATGAATTTAAATGTCAGCCCGCCTCGCTCGCGAACGCAAGACTTGCATTGGTATAGCGCCTGTCGCGCCTTCGGTTCAGCCAAAGCTCTCTGCTTGTGGAGCACGAAGAGAAGGCGAGGTGGGAGGGGGAGGTGAGAGATTTTTGTTGGTGGTGGAGTTGGGGGTGGGAGAGTTGGTTTCTGCGGAAATACTTCTGAAATCCCATCTGAAAGACGGTAGAGTTCTTATCGGTTTGAGATTAACGTGACCAGTAACCCAGAGGAACACTACCGCCCCCCACCCCCCACAACTCCCCGTCAGGTTAATGCTGTAGGGACATAGATTCACGGCAACTGGTGGGGGTTTAAATTCAGCAGTGAAGCAGTGTGTTCAGAGATGGTCCAGCTATTCCAGACAATTGGCGATACGTGACTCCAGGCTCACAGTAATGTACCGGCCTGGTAACTCCCTCTGAACTGGCTCCAGCTGGCTGTTCAGCTCCAAACGTTGGCCCTGCCCATTGAGACCGACACTCCCTGAAAGAATTTTCAAAACCATTTAACGTGAGTGTGGGAGGGTTATTCGACTCTGCAGGCATCACAGGCGCACGCACATTTTCTCCTGAAGGGATCAGTCAGCGATTTCAGAGTGAGTCGGAGAGGTTGGCTATGGATTGGGTCTGGGGAAGTGGAGTTTCGGGGGAGTGGGTGAATGCGGGGATTGGGGGTCAGGGGGTATGGGTCTTGGGAGTGGGCTTGGAGCAAGTGGGCTCGAGGGGAGTGGGGTCTGGGGGCAGTGAGGTTTGGGGGGTGTTTGTCTGGGAGAGTGGGGTCTGGGGGGAGTGGGAAGGGGTGTGGGTCTGGGTGTGATGGGACTGGGGGAGTGGGGGCCGGGGGAGTGGGTTTGGGGTGTGGGTCTGGGTGACTGGCGGTCAGGTGTGTGAGTGGTCTGGCAGAGTGGGGGCCAGGGGGAGTGTGTTTTTGGGGAATGGGTCTGGGTAGTGGGGGCTGAGGTTGTGAGTCAGAGGGTGGTGGTCTGGGAGAGTGGGGGCTGGTTGAGTGGGGGAGTGGGGGCTGTGGGAGTGGGGGCTGGGGGAAGTGGGGGCTGGGGTAGTGAGAGCCGGGGGAAGTGGGGGCTGGGTGAGTGGGGATCGGGGGGAGTTCGGGCTGGGGTGGGGGGAGTGGGTGCTGGTGGCTGGTTTAGTAGCTGATTGCAAGGTGAAGCGAGTCGAGGGTCT
Organism: Stegostoma tigrinum; assembly: GCF_030684315.1. Taxonomy (NCBI): domain Eukaryota; kingdom Metazoa; phylum Chordata; class Chondrichthyes; order Orectolobiformes; family Stegostomatidae; genus Stegostoma; species Stegostoma tigrinum. The sequence goes on from NC_081392.1 coordinate 5,475,790, forward strand.
CCTGCACATTCAGCAAAAACATGCAACTGGGCTGAACCAAAGGTTTAGCCCAGCCCCTGAATCACAAGATTATCGTGACAGGGCTGCGGTTAGAGCCAGAGCCCTGACTATAAACACAGATGGCCGTCTCCACCCAGCACTCACTGACTGCTCAGCCTTGCTCTCAGCTGGTCGCATAGGCTTGTCATGTTTGTGGTTTCTTGCTCTCCCAGGAGTTAGTGGCCTACAGAATGAAGAGGAATTCTGACCCACAAACTCTACCAGCAGCAGCTCCCATTGTACTCAGGAGCTTAATGGAACAACATTTCAGTGGAGACAGTATGGACAGCAGATGCTGGAAGCCAGAGTCTATAGGTGTGGGGCTGGAAAAGCACAGAAGGTCAGAGAGCATCAGAAATAGGCCATTCAGCCCATCGAGTCTGCTCTGCAGTTCTGTGGCATCATGGTTGATCCTCAACTCCCTTTTCCTGTCTTTTCCCCATAACCCTTGAATCCTTTCCTGATTAAAAAAATCTATCTCAGCCTTAAATATATGTTAAAATTCCTCTTAGAAAAGGAAACCTGCTGTCCTTATGTGGTCTGGCCTACATGTGACACCAGATCCACAGTAATGGGGTTGACAGTGGGGCAACACCGTGGTTAGCACTGCTGCCTCACAGCGCTAGGGACCCACCTTCAATCCCACCCTTGGGTGACTGTCTGTGTGGAGTTTGCACATTCTCCCCGTGTCTGCGTGGGTTTCCTCCGGGTGCTCCGGTTTCCTCCCACATTCCAAAGATGTGCAGATTTGGGCGCATTGGCTGCACCAAATCATCCATAGTGTCCAGGGATGTGTAGGCGAGGTCAGTTAGCCATGGTAAATACAGGGATAGGGTAGGGGGGTGCTCTTCAGTGTGGACCCAATGGGCTGAATGGCCTGCTTCCGCACTGCAGGGATTCTATAATTCTTAGCTGCCTGACATGACACTCAGATGTTGGGCAATGAGGGATTGGCAATAAATGGTGACCTTACCGGCAATGCTTATATCTCGTGAAAGAATAAAATGTGTCCAGGGATGTGTAGGCTGGGTGGATTGGCCATAGGGTGGGTCAGGGTAGGATGCTCTTTGGAGGGTTGGTGTGGACTCAATGGGCTGAATGTCCTGCTTCCACATTGCAGGCTTTCTACAACCGCAGCCCCCCCTCACAATTGGGTGATGAAACTGGCTTTATATTTGTGAATCATCGCTGCTGTGTATTTGTTTAGCTCAGTTTGCTTCACGTCAAAGAACGTGTTCCCTGAATCGGAGGGGTGTAGTTGCTTAACGGCGCAACAGCAGTCACTCAGTGATTGACATGAGCTGACCTCAGATCCATCCTGCCTGAGAGTCCCTACCACTTGCACCAGCTCTGCTCTGATAGGAACCAGCTGTACAGCTCTCTCTGCTTTACTTTTAACTACAGCCGTACTAGGTTGGTCAGCTGTTGTGCAGGCCCTGTTAGCTCAGATGTGCCCACAGCCCTCCCCTCCCCATTGATGTTTGCAGAAGAAATTTGACACATTGCATATGAGGATCTCATTTGCTCAACTGTGCTGCAGAAAGGCATGGAGACACTAACCCTATCGCAGGTCTTTGGGACTGAGCCAGTCTTCATTTCCCGATGAATGGATTCAGAATGGCACAGCAGCTCTGTGGTTAGCACTGCTCCCTCACAGGTTCAATTCCAGCCTTAGATAACTGTCTGTGTGGAGTTTGCGCATTCTCCCTGTGTCTGTGTGGGTTTCCTCTGGGTGCTTTGGCTTCCTCCCACAGTCCAAAGATGTGCAGGTTAGGGTCAATTGTCCATGTTAAATTGCCCCGTAGTGTGCTGGATGGTTGTATTGTCCGTAGGTTACAGTGGGTGGGTCTGGGTGGGATGCTCTTTGGAGGGTTGATGTGGGCTGAATGGCCTGCTTCCACACTGCAGAAGTTCTCCAAATGCAACTAATTTAGCACAAATATTGTGTTATTTCTGAGATTAGTAAAAAAGATGGCAGTTAATGTTTCTCTGGTGCACTCTTCATAGTCATGTTCCTACCAATCAGAGTCCCCATGCCATCCCAATCAGCACCTTCTTGCACAGATTAAATTATTATTCCCTTGCAGATTTGGTATTCTTGCAAATGCGTCCTGATGCAAACAATTATCTTCAATTTCACGGTCATTTCCTTCTTCAGTTCCAAGAAAGAGTCATATTGGACTCGAGATCTTGTCCTTTATCTCTCTCCAGATCTGCTGAGTTTCTTCAGAACAGTATGACTTCATTTCACTAGTGCGTCTCTTCCTGTTTTCACCAATTGTAGTGATTGTAATGAGGTCAACCAGCTGAATATTATAGAATATGTGTTCTCTAATTGGGGCTGTTAATCTGGTCCAATCAGGGAGCCTTGGCTGACAGACAAGAACAGAAGAGTCAGAGGTTCTGTTTATTCTGAGAGCTGGCTGTGAAGGAGCTGGATCTGGGTCAATTACTCTGTAGTATAAATAGTGACTTGATAATGGGATACCAGCCTCTGAGGAATTATTTCATCAATAATGTTTCAAAATTCCCTTATGTCACTTTCCTTCCATCGCTGAGTCAGGTCTGGAACAGAAACAGAAATTGCTGAGAAAGCTCAGCAGGTCTGGCAGCATTTGTGAAGGAAAAACCAGAATTAACATTTCAGGTCCTTCCTTGATGCTCTATATCTACCTATCTATCTCTTCTTAAAGGAAGCCTGGCATCGATTTTATAATTACACTGCTGGGTACATACTGTTGCCATACAGCAGGTCAGAGGTTGGGACTCTGCAGAAAATAACTCACCTCCAAAAGACAAGATACAAGCCAGGTGTGCTGATGGAGTACAGTCTGCTTGTGCATGTGGATCTGACTTCAACAACACTCTAAAAGTCCAATACCTTCCAGGACAAGGCAGCACAACTTAATTGGCACCACATCCACCACCTTCAGCATTAACCAGTGAAGGCAGTGTATGTCATCTGTACTGCAGTGAGCCTCCTCCAGGTAATACCTTCCAAACCCACAACCCCTACCATCTAGAAGGACAGGGGCAGCAGATACATGGGAACACCAGCCCCTGCTCGTTCCCCTCTGAGCCACTCACCATCCTGACTTGGAAATATATCGCCGTTCCTTCACTGTCGCTGGGTCAGAATCCTGGAATTTCCTCCCTAAGGGCATTGGGGGTCAACCCACAGCACATGGACTGCAGCGGTTCAAGCAGGCAGCTCACCCCCACCTTCCCAAGGGGGCAACTAGGGACAGGTTCTGAGGAAGGGTCACCGGGACACGAAACGTTAACTCTGATTTTATTTTTCACAGATGCTGCCAGTCCTGCTGAGCTTTTCCAGCAACTACAGTTTTTGTTCCTGATTTACAGCATCCGCAGTTCTTTCGGATTTTACATACAATACATGCTGGTCCAGCCAATGTACCCCGACAGACAGAGGCACTCAACCCTCAAAGTAAATCTCTCTTTTTACAGCTTCATCTGAGAGAAGGTGTCTGAATTCCCCCTTGGCCTCACTCAAAAATCACGAAAGAATTTTTGCCATTGCAGCATGGCACAAGATAGGGATCTGTATGAACATAGGAAATGGGAGCGCGAGTAGGCCATTCAGCCCATTGAGCCTGCCTTGCCCTTCATCGAGAGCATGGCAACCTCACACATGCTCCAAGATTGACAAAACATAGAACATAGAACATAGAACATTACAGCACAGCACAGGCCCTTCAGCCCTCGATGTTGTGCCGACCTGTCATACCAATCTCAAGCCCATCTAACCTACACTATTCCATGTACGTCCATATGCTTATCAAACGACGACTTAAATGTACCTAAAGTTGTCGAATCTACTACCGTTGCAGGCAAAGCGTTCCATTCTCTTACTACTCTCTGAGTAAAGAAACTACCTCTGACATCTGTCCTATATCTTTCACCCCTCAATTTAAAGCTATGCCCCCTCATAATCGTCGTCACCATCCTAGGAAAAATGCTCTCCCTATCCACCCTATCTAACCCTCTGATTATTTTATATGTTTCAATCAAGTCACCTCTCAACCTTCTTCTCTCTATTGAAAACAGCCTCAAGTCCCTCAGCCTTTCCTCGTAAGACCTTCCCTCCATACCAGGCAACATCCTAAAAATCTCCTCTGTACCCTTTCCAAAGCTTCCACATCATTCTTATAATGCGGTGACCAGAACTGTACACAATACTCCAAGTGCGACCGCACCAGAGTTTTGTACAGCTTCACCATAACCTTTTGGTTCCGGAACTCAATCCCTCTTATTAATAAAAGCTGAAACACTGTATGCCTTCTTAACAGCCCTGTCAACCTGGGTGGCAACTTTCAAGGATCTGTGTATATAGACACCAAGATCTCTCTGCTCATCTACACTGCTGAGAATCTTACCATTAGCCCTGTACTTTGCCTTCCGGTTACTCCGACCAAAGTGCATCACCTCACACTTGTCTGAATTAAACTCCATTTGCCACCTCTCAGCCCAGCTCCAGAGGGACCTAGTTCCATTTTTCTCAGCAATTTGCTTTTCCAGGGGCTTTTCACAGTAATTGCAGAGAGAATGCTTCCTGTCATGGAAGTGTCTTGGGCCAGAGCATTGTAGTCTCAGAATAAAGGGGCACCAATTTAAAACTGAAATGAGGAGCAACCTCTTCTCTCAGAGAGTTGAGAGTTTTTGGAAATTCTTGCCACAGAGAGCAGTGGGGGCAGAGACCTCGTGTATATCTAAGAATGAGATTGATTCTTGATCAGTTATTATGGGGAAAGGGCAGGAAAGTGGACATGAGGAATTTCAGATCAGCCGCGGAGCAAGATCAAGGGGCTGAATGGCCTCGCCGCTTCCTATTTCTTACGGTCTTCCCAGAGCTTTGGTCCATGTGCTAGTGTGAGGACTCAGGTGAGCCTGTGAAAACAAGACAGTTCAAAGTCTGGAATGCAAACGGAAATTGCTGGAGAAACTCAGCAGGATCCAGCAGTGCCTGCATAGAGAGAAAGCAGGGTTAACGTTTCGGGTCCAGTGACCCTCCTTTGGTAAAAAATCTGGATTATTTTCTGCAGATGTTTCGCCAAACCCTGTGAGAGGGCACAGTTGATGGGCCAAACAGAAACGGTTGGCACCTTCACTAATTACAGTCATGCACCATGGAAACAGGCCCTTCGGCCTAACTCTTCGATGCCCAACCCTCCCTAGGTGGCATTCGGTACACTTGCCTTTATTGGCCAGGGTATTGAGTATAGGAGTTCAGAGGGCCATGTTGCAGCTGTACAGGACATTGGTTCAGACTCTTTTGGAGTACTGTGTTCAATTCCGGTCTCCCTGCTGTAGGAAGGATGTTGTGAAACTTGAAAGCATTCAGAAAAGATTTACGAGGATGTTGCCAGGGTTGGAGGGTTTGAGCTACAGGGAGAGGCTGAATGGGCTGGGGCTATTTTCCCTGGAGCATCAGGGGCTGAGGGGTGGCCTCGTGGAAGTTTGTAAAATCATGAGGGTCATGGATAGGGTGAATAGCCAAGGTCTTTACCCTAGGGTGGGGGATTGCAAAATTAGAGGAGCATGGGTTTAAGGTGAGAGGGGAAAGATTTAAAAGGGACCTGAGGGGCAACTTTTTCACACAGAGGGTGGTGCGTGTATGGAATGAGCTGCCAGAGGAAGTGGTGGAGGCTGGTACAATCCCAACATTTAAAAGGCATCTGGAAAGGTATATGGATAGGAAGGGTTGAGACGGAAATGGGCCAAATGCTGGCAAATGGGACGAGATTAATATAGGATATCTGGTCAGCATGGACGAATTGGGCTGAAGAGTCTGTTTCCATGTTGTAGAGCTCTATGACACCACTGCATGGCACCCCCTTCCTTTCGAGTTACTTGTTAAAACTTCACTCTCTCACTCTCAGTCACCTGAAAGACATGTTTCGGTGAGGTGGGGCTTTTGTTTCCCACCCCCCAAGCGCTTACAGGCGCTACGTAAATGCACGTCCCTCTCCTTGTGCTTGGGTGGTTCAAAATCACTCTGAGTTGCCCCAGAGAGAGAGAGAGGTGATCCCACAGCAGAGAGGCAGCAGCTTGTCTCCTGTGATGGATCAGCATCACAAGCGGAGACTGTCCCCGGGGGACAGGGGATTGCGTTCACTGTGGCTCAGCTCTGGGAGCAGGATAAAAGTGAAGCATTAATTTGGAGTGGAAGGAGGGGGCAGGGACTGAGATACTCCACCTCAGCCGCCCTGATAGACAGGGGGCCGGGGGCATAGTTCAAGTCCCAGCTCTCATCTTCAGGGGCTCAGCTCAGGAGAAGGGGGTTGGGGGGGGGGGGGGGGGGGTGCAGACTTGGCAACTGAGCCGTGACCCAAATGGTGTGAATGCCATGCTTCAGTGGGCAGTGCCCCCCCCCCCCCACCCCTGCAACCCTGGGTTCAAAGCCACCACAGCCCGGGACTTAAACCCTAAAGATGCCACGTTAGTGAAACAGAAACAGGGTCGACATAATCTAGTCTGGCCTGCAGAATGGTTACATCACAGGAGGAGGCTGCTCAGCCCATCATGCTTGTGGTTTCTGTCTCCTGCCTTTTCCCCCAGATCCCTGCCCGCCACTTCTATCCAGCGCCCACCCCACCACCCCTCTAATGCCCAGCCTGGCTCTGTGTGGAAGCAGGCAAACCCTCATATGCCCAAGGTCCCACCTGCTGTGCTTAAGCCTTGGTGACAAATTGTTCAATGACCTCCCACTCCCACCATGCCCCAATACGCCTGCACTCTGCTCCCATGTCTGCGCATGTGCTCCTATGAAATAAGGAGCTCTGAACCAGGAGCAGGAGGTAATGGTTCAGCCCCTAATGTCAGTCTCTGACATGTACTGTGAACATAATTCATTCAATATCCATCTCATTCCACCTCCCAGTACCTTTTTAAGCCGTTACTAACTAAAAATCCTCCTTAAATTTACTTGTTGTCCCGCTACATTCTGAGGGTGTGAATTCCGCAGATTCATGACCCTTTGAGAGAAGTTATTCCTCCTCATCCCTGTTTTAGATCTGCCAGCCCCTGTCCTAAACCTCTCGAGGTGGATTACCCCAGAAGGCACTAGTGAACTGGCAACACCACAGTGTCCTCTCCTGCCTGGGGCTGAGCAGGTCCCTGGTCTCTGACAGTCCTCGGAGAGACCGTGTGATATAGGAGCAGAATTAGGCCATTCAGTCTCTTGAGTCTGCTCTGCCTTTCGATCATGGCTGATATATTTCTCAATCCCATTCTCCTGCCCAGTCCCCGAAACCGTTGATCCCCTGACTCATCAAGAACCAACCTATCTCTGTCTTAAATACACTCAGTGACTTGGCCTCCACAGTCCTCTGCAGCAATGAGTTCCACAGGCTCACCAACCTCTGGCTGAAGAAATTTCACCTCATCCCAGTTCTGAAGGGTCGTCCCTTCACTCTGAGGCTGTGCCCCTGTCTCATGGAAACATCTTCTCCATGGTTACTCTATGTATTCTATAAGTTTCAATCAGATTCCCCCTCACTTTCTGAACTCCATTGTGTACAGATTCCTGAACCACTCCTCATATGACATTCTTGTAAACTGACTCGAGACCCCTTGAGCTGAGGTTCTTCTTTGTCAGTTGGCGACAGAGATGTAGCAAGTGGAGTGTTTCCCAGCAGATGCCTGTAATCTGGGTAACATTGCTGCTGTATCCATACTGCCTTCCTCAGAGGTGAAGGAGGGGACGGTCTTGCAAGGACATGGTGGACCAGTAATTCAGGTTTTAATTCTCTGGCAAGGCGATGGCCCAGTGGTATTATGGTTGGACCGTTAATCCAGAGATCCAGGCAACATTCTGGGGACCTGGGTTCGACTCCTGCCTAGGGTGGGGATAGGTCAGTCCGGGGAGGACGGACAGGTCAAAGGGGCAGGATGAGGTTAGAAATCTCCCCTCCCCCCACTGCATCCCAAAACCAGCCCAGCTCGTCCTCACCTGCCTAACCTGTTCTTCGTCCCACCTATCCCCTCATCCCACCTCAAGCCGCACCTCCATTTCCTACCTACTAACCTCATCCTGCTCCCTTGACCTGTCCGTCCTCTCTGGACTGACCTATCCCCTCCCTACCTCCCCACCTATACTCATCCCTACAAGCTCCATCCCGCCTGTTTAACCTGTCTGTCTCCTCTCCACCTATCTTCTCTTCTATCCATCCTCAATCCTCCTCCCCCCTCTCCCTATTTATTTCAGAACCCTCCCCCTTTTCTGATGAAGGATCTAGGCCTGAAACGTCAGCTGTTGTGCTCCTGAGATGCTGCTTGGCCTGATGTGTAGATTAGGCGTGTTAGCCATGGGGAAATGCAGGGTTGCGGGGAAAAGGTAAAGGGCTGGGCCTGGGTGGGATGCTCTTTGGAGGGCTGGTGTGGGCCTGTTGGGCCGAAGGGCCTGTTTTCACACTGTAGGGATTCTATGTTTCTAAGTGGAGGTGCCGGTGTGGGACTGGGGTGGACAAGATCAAACAGCACACAGGACCAGATTGTAGTCCAACAGATTTATTTGAAAACACCAGCTTTCAGAGTCTGTCTCACTACCACCTAAAGAAGGAGTGGGACTCGGAAAGCTTGCACTTCAAATGAACCTGTTGGACTACAACCTGGTGTCTGGTGATTTTTGACCTTGCTCATCCTGTGAACAAATTTTAAAAAGTCTTACCTGGCAGCCTGTGGAATTTAAATCAAATAAATAAATCTGGAATTGAAAGTCTCAATGATGGTGAACATCATCAGTTATTGAGGGTTGGGGTTAGCACCCACTGGGTTCACTAATGCCCTTTGGCGGGGGCAATCTGCCACCCTTACCCAGTCTGGGCCTACACGTGACTCCAGGCTCTCAGTGATGTGGTTGACTCTGGAGTGCTGGTAAAAACACAAGGGGTTGAATGGCCTGTTTGTGCACCATTACTGCTCAGTGACAGATGCTCAGTTAGACGTATAGAAGCTCAACGAAGTGTAAAAACAATGAAACATAAAAGCACTGCGGCTGGGCGTGTGCCTGTCCTCCCCTCCCCCTGCCCTGGATCGCAAGGCAATGAGGGATGGGGCTAGAAAAAATAGATTAGCGGCAGAAACGGTATCCATGTAGTCCGGCTGTGGATGTGTGAACAATTCAAAAGTGATGCTGCGAGCCGTTTGTTTGAGGATTCGCCTTAAAGGAGGTGAGAGAGAGGTGGAGAAACTGGGAAATGCAGGGAGGGACTTCACAAGTTTACGGCAACCGTGGCTGGGAGGTGGAAGACGGCCAAGAGGCTGGAGTTGGGGGAAAACGTCTGGATCTTGGAGGGATGACTTAGAGTCCCCACAGTGTGGGAACAGGTCCTTCAGCCCAACAAGTCCACAGTGACTCACATGGTATTTCACCCAGACCCTGTTCCCCCTATAACCCACCAAATCTGTGTGTCCCTAGACACTACAGGCAATTAGCACCCACCCTAGCCTACACCTCTTTAGACTGTGGGACGAAACCCACACAGGTTCAGGGAGAACGCGCAAACTCCACACAGGCAGTAGCCCGAGGCTGGGATTGAACTCGGGCCCCTGGCGCTGTGAGGCTGCCGTGCTAACTACTGAGCCACCGTGCCGCTCAAGCTTTCGGAGCTCAGCTCCTTCTTCAGGTGTTAGCGAGACTCCGAAAGCTTGGGTTTTCAAACAAACCTGTTGGACCATAACCTGGTGCTGTGTGATTTCTGACCTTGTCCACCCCAGTCCAACACTGGCACCTCCACACCATCTTACTCTGCAAGTACCCTCACTTTCCAATGACAGGGTTTTGGGGAAGGGTGTGCACGGGGTTTGGGTGTCGGTGTAAATTTAACAGCCACTGTGCTGTGCAGTAAACAGAGAAAGCTGGCTTGCTTTCTTTCTTCCGTTTGGCTCACTTTGCTTTACATCTTTTCAGAATCATAATAGGCGCCTTTATTCCCCGGCCTGGTATCTTTCTGTTCGCTTCTCAGTGCCTGGGTCGCCCTTGTGTTACCTCACACCTGCAGCCCTCCTGCTGGTTATTCACTTGCCTTTGTCACCTCGATCTTACAAAGAGCTGGTTAAAATAGCAGGCTTTAAAAATAGCCCTCAGCTGTTGTAACACTGATATCATTTTGCTGCTTTACACAGAGTGGGGGCTGACCTCTCTCTCTCTCTCTCTCTCTCTCTGACTTCCTCCTATACGCTGCTGCAATGAGGTGATCTGACACTTATTTGAGTGGGAGGCAGTCACTTTTCTTGACAAATACTCGTCCCATTTCAAAGACATTCCTTTAAAAGCATCAGATGACAGTCTCAGAGACAGTAGGACCTGCAGATGCTGGAGAATCTGAGACAACCAGGTGTAGAGCTGTATCAGAGATAATGGGAGCTGCAGATGCTGGAGAATCCGATATAACAAAGTGTGGAGCTGGATGAACACAGCAGGCCAAGCAGCATCTTAGGAGCACAAAAGTTGATGTTCCGGGCCAAGACCCTTCATCAGAAAAGTTTTTTTTAAACAGGGGGGCCACAGGGTTGACCATGAGCCATCTCCTCAGGGCCACCCATTGGCTCTCAAGCTTTGAGATCACACTCACCATCATTGGTTGGACATTGAGTGTGCATTCTTGCTGTTGGTCAATCCCATCAAAATCTGCATTCAATGCAGTTCTGAGAATGTTCACAACTCGGATTCCTGGGATGGAGGGGTTTGGCTAATCAGAGAAGATTGAACGTGTCGGGGCTGTGCACACTGGAATTTTGATGAATGAGAGGGTCTCTACTGAAACATGGAAAATAGGAGCGGGAGTAGGCCATTTGGCCCATCAGGCGTGCTCTGTCATGGCTGATCATCTAACTCAGTCCCTGTTTCCACTTTCTCCCCCACCCCCTTTTATCTCTTTAGCCCTCAGAACTATTTCCAACTCCCTCCTGAAAACACTTAGTGTTTTGACCTCAAATGCTAACTCAAATGGAATTCCACAGGCTCCCCACTCTCTGGATGAAGGCATTTCTCATCTCTGTCCTACCGTGTATCTTTAAACTTGGACCCTCTGGCTCTGGACTCCCCAGTGATCAGAAGCATCATCCCTGTGTTTACCCTGTCTAGCCCTGTTAGAATGTTATAGGTTACTGTGCAGTGGCTGTTCAGAAGCAGTGTTATCCCCTCAGAGAACTAGATAGAGTGGAGACCAGGAAGATGTTTCTTCTTGTGAAGTAATCTAGAACTAGCAGCCGTCAGAGTCGAAGAGTATTGGGGTAAACATGAAAGCAGAGGACACAATCAGATTGGCTATCAAATCGTGGGAGGGGCTGAATGGTGTACCGCTGATCCCCATTGGTACTTTTGTCAAATCAGTGTAGTTTGACAGCTGCCCTTGAACACAATCCCTGGGTTGACAATCCAGTGTGGGAGTCAGGGCATGCTGCATCTTTAGGAAGGTCACCTTTCGAATGAGGTGTGAAGTGAAGGCCTTGTTTGCCATCTCAAGCTGGTTCTCACAATCCGTTCTGCCAAGTCTACTCGGGATCTTACTTGTTACAGTAAGATCACCTCTCATTCTTCTCAAGCCCCAGCCTGCCCTTGTTGCACAGCCCCCCAAAATCATTTCTCTGAAGGATGTGCTGTTCATATTCTGACCGATAGTTATCCCCGATAGCATTGGTAAATGTGTTAATGATCCCAGCCTTTATCCTAAAACTATGACCTCTGAGCTCCCCCTTTTGGTGCAGTGGTAGTTTTTGGGATTTGAAATAAACCATGAGGTTCACACTCTTCTCATATTAGGGACTGGCTGTGATTGGTCAGAGTCTACGTACAGTGCACACATAGATAAGAGGGTGACTTGGTGGCAGGAATACAGGCCTCTGTGCAGTTATTTCAGTGGTGACGAGAGCAGGACAGTATGCTCCTAAATAAAATTCACTTGCAACAAAAAGAAACTCTGACCTCTCATTCTAGATAGCCCCACATGAGGACGCATCCTCTCCATGTCTATTTTGTCAATCTTTTTCAGCATCATAGATACCTGTTTTGGTGGGGGATATCCTCTCATTCTTCTCAGCTGTAGCGAGTATAGGCCTAAACTGATCAATCTCTAATCAAAATCAGACGGAATTAATCGAGCGAACATCTCTGAGGTGCCTCCAATCCAGTCACCCTGCCCACTAGCTTGGAGTAGGCTTCTGACCTTATTTGCTTGGTCAATTTGAGATGCCTGCTCCCTGAAAAGATTGGGCCAAAGCCCATTATGGAGATGAGAACCAGAAGCACTGAGCAGCGTCAAAAGTACATCTCGCAAGAACGGCGTTGTGCAACTGAGGTTTATATGGAAAAGCTGCATGGTAGAGGTGACTAGCCTTTCCGCATTGTGTGTATTGTGTCGTGCTGAGTGATGGGAAAGATTGCCCAAGCCTTTGGTTCTTGTATTGCAAGAAGATGGAAGGAAATCACTCACATCAAACAGAACAGGCTCAGTGCAATTTATCCAAAATAGCCAACTAATTGGAACATTCTCAGGAGTCACCCATACAACTGCTGAGCCTGGCTCTCAGAGAATTGGGATAAACACTCTTTTGCTTCTGATCAATGTACATTCCAAAATGTGTTGAATGAGTCAAGTGATGTTGAGTGCACGGCTAGGCTGACTCTTTCAGTGTCGGTACTGAGGGAGTACTGCACTGTCAAAGGTGCCATTGTGCAGATAAGGTGTTAAGCCAAGAATTCTCAAGTGGCTGTTCAAGTTGCTGCTGTTATCTGAAAGAGCTGGGTCTTTCTTGTCCCATAGAATCACCGTACAGTCCCTACAGCCCGGCCACCCCCTGTAAACCTACATTTCCCATGGCTAACCCACACATCCCTGCACACTATGGGCAACTTAGCATGGCCAATCCACCCTAACCTGCACATTTTTGGTCTGTGGGAGGAAACCGGAGGAACCCCGCACATTCACAGGGAGAATGTGCAAACTCCGCACAGACAGTTGCCCGAGGGCAGAATTGAACCCGGATCCCTGGTGCAGTGAGACAGCAGTGCCAACCTTTGAGCCACTGAGCCGCCCCAATGTTGGGAAAAGCCAGTAAATCTGGTCATTATCACTTTGCTTTCGCTTTTTTATACCGTTTATTCTTTCACAGGATATGGGCCTGGTGGTCAAGGCTGACATCTGCTGCCCATCCCTTGAATGGTGTGACTTACTAGGGCCATTACTGAGGGCAATTACAGGTCAGCCACCTTGCTGTGGGTCTGGAGTCACGTGTAAGTCAGCCTGAACAAGATGTCCTTCCATAAAAGGCAGTGGTGAACCAGTTGAGTTTTTAATTAAAAACATTTTTTTGATTCGCCTATTTTTCCTTGTTCAGTAAAGTTATTACACACCTCTGGAGCAGGGTGCTTGAAGCTAGGCCTCCTGGCCTTGGGATAGAGACGCTGCCACAAAAGGATCCCATACAGCAATTGATTTTTTTTTAATTGTCTTACTTTATGAAGCAACCTGTTCAGAGATATTATTACACACCTCTGCAGGAAAAGGAACTTGAACCTGAGGCACCTGGATGGATACATGAATAGGGCGGTAATTGAGGGATATGGATGGAAAAATGGCAGGTTTGTTTTTAGATTAATTCGGGCATGATGGTTGGGCCAGGCTTGGAGGGCCGAAGGGCCTGTTCCTATGCTGTACATTTTTATTGGTTCACTTGTTCACTGCACTTCAAGAGCCCCTACAGATGAGTTTTTATGCCATTGTTGAGACTAGCCTTTAATTCCAGACACTTTTAAAATTGAATTAACATTCCACCAGCTATCACTGTGGTGATTTCAACCCTGGTCCCCACTGCAGTGTCCTGGCTCTTTGGATTATGATTCCATTACCTACTCACTATCATTACCCCTACAATGATCTTGTTTGGAGCTTGAGCAAGCGAATTGCTTTTATAAATTTACTTCATTTCTGACATGTGACCATGACGAGCCAGGATCACATTTATTTTCAATCTCAGGAGAAGGCGGGGATGAGCTGTCCTCTTGAACTGCTGCAGTTTGGGTGCTCTGTAAATCCCCACAATGCCCTTAGGGAGGGCGTTCTGGGATTTTGACCAGCGACACTGAAGGAACAACAATATATTTCCAATTCCTTCCCCTGGCGACACACAGCCCACCAACACGCTCCCCCACTGTTGCTAAGCTACCAGACTCTTTACCTGACATCCAGCGCTGGATGGGCAAATATCCTTCCTAATTAAAAATGGCCAGGCAAAACCCATTGATTCTCCCTCCTGCCCAAGCTCTGCTCCCTGGTACCCACTACATCTCTGTTCCTGGCAACAGTTCTGAGGCGAAGCCAGTTCATTTGCAACTTCGATGCGAAATTGTTGTTGGTTATTTGAATAAATGATTTGGATGAGAATATAGGCGGCATGGTCAGTAAGTTGGCACTGTGACACCAAAATTGATGGCACAGTGGACATTAAAGAGGTTTATCTAAGTTCACAAAGACATCTTGATCAATTGGATCAATGGGCTGAGGAGTAGCAGGTGAAGTTTAATTTAGATAAATGTGAGGTGTTGCATTTCAGTAAGGCAAACCAGGGCAGGACATATATGGCTAATAGTTGGGCCCTGGGGGGTGTTGCTGAACAAAGAGACCAAGGGGTGCAGGTGTATAGTTCCTTGAACATGGAGTTGCAGGGGGTGAAGAAGGCATTTGGCATGGGATTTTCAGTAGCTGGGCCAGCAGACAATGGAATGATTTGGAATACTGCATACAGTTCTGGTTGCCCTGCTATTAAATTGGAAAGAGTGCAGAAAAGATTTACCAGGATGTTACCAGGACTGGAGGATTTGAGTTATAAGGAGAGGCTGGATAGCCTGGGACATTTTACACTTGAGCATCAAAGACTGAAGGGTGACCTTGAAGAGGTTTATAAAATCAGGAGGGGCATGGATACAGTGAATAGCCAAAGTCTTTCCCCCGGGGTAGGGGAGTCCAAAACTAGAGGGGCATAGGTTTAAGGTGAGAGGGGAATGAGTTAAAAAGGAAATGAGCAGCATTTTTCTTACACAGAGGGTGGTCTGTGTGTAGAATGAACTCCCAGAGGAAGTGGTGGATGCTGGGACAGTTACAACAATTAAAACACATTTGGATAAGTTCATGATTAGGAAAGGTTTGGAGGGATATGGGATAAACATAGGCAGGGGACTAGTTCAAGTTTAGAAAACTTGGACAGCATGGATGAGTTGGGCAGAAAGGTCCACTTCTGTGCTGTGTTACTCTATGATTAAGGTGGGAGCGGGGAGAGCTGTCAAAATGGAGGCATAAGGCACCATCCCTGCTCAGATCGAGGGTGAGCCTGTGATCACACCAACTGCGCCTGCCCCCCCCACCCCAAAATTCTCCCTTGATAGGGTTTCATTGTCCATGAATAGGTTCTGAGGATCTGCAGGATTTGCAGAAGGTGCTATATAGATGCAACTGGGAAACAGAAACTTTTCAAAAGGAGACCATTGCTTTCCAAACAAAGGCTGAGGAACCACAGTGAGGCTCAAAGTCATTGGCACAGACAGCATCATGCCTGCAAATAATAAAATAAGGAGAAAATTATCAAGATAATTTGGGAAATTGTAAGCCCTCTTTTGGATATGAAAGTCTGTAACCAGTAGCAGAAAGGAAGGATGTTTCAAAGGCTGAAAGATATACATGGTGTTTTTTAATTCTGTTTTCTCCAGGATTGACCGGAACCTTGGAATTGAAGGCTCATTTCTAAGATCCAGCTGTGTGCAACCCTGGAGAATAATTGTAGTATTGGTCATTTTTTTATACGCATTTCTCTTCACGAGATGTAAAAATATTTAAATTAGGGGAGAAAAGGACCATTTGCCGAGTGTCATCCAATGGGGTGATCTTTGCTTTCTGATTGGCTGTAGGAGGGCGGTGTGTCACAATGTCGGAGCTGTTGACTGACCAATTTTTGGTTTGGTGGAAGGTTTGTGTGATTAAATCCCTAGGGATAGATTTAATCTCCGTTGGCAGACACGGGATGTGGAATTTCACTTTCTAGGCTGCCATTTATTCCGCAACATTAATTGTACCTCGAGAATCTGGGGGTAAGTTACCTCCATGAAGCCCCGTAGCAGTCCAAATGATGCTTGTGCACTGTTATGAACTTATAGTGGGGTGGTATTCGGATGTGTCTGCTGCTCCTTGTCCTTCTGGGTGGAAGTGGTCATGAGTTTGGAAGGTGCTGCCTGAGGGTTTTTGGTGAATTTCTGCAGGGCATCTTGTAGATGGTACACACTGCTGCTACTGAGCGTCGGTGGGGGAGGGAGTGGGATGTTTGTGGATGCGGTGCCAATCAAGCGGGGGCTGCTTTGTCCCGGATGGTGTTGAGCTTCTTGAGTGTTGTTGGAGCTGCCCCCATCCAGGGCAAGTGGGGAGTATTCCATCACCCTCCTGACTTGTGCCTTGTAGATGGTGGGACAGGCTTTGATATCAAGCTCCTCAGGTTCACTGCAGCTTTCCCATCAGTTGCCCCCATAAGGGGTTAATTTTTTATAGCAAACCAACATGGACGTCCCTTTGAAGTTTAGCACTGCCCTTCGCAGATGCTTCCAAACACCAATTAAGGTCTTCCATCTGCAAATAATTAAAGACAATTAAAATTCTGCACCAGTCAGATGTTCACCTGGGGTGGATTTGTTTGAGAATTTTGTTTCTGCCATTGCCCAGTACCGGCAGCAGAGAATGGAGCTCTCCACGACCTGACTTATAAAGTGTGATGCTTTAGGCCTTTGGATCCCATGGTAAATACCCAAGGAGGATTCAGTGGAAGACAGTCTGGGAAAACAATGGGGTTCTTTTTCTGTTCAGTCAGGCACAAAATTAAGGGGTGATTTCACAGAGATGGATCCGACAATAATTGGGTTTTATCAGGGTGAGCTCTCGTAGCGACTGTTTTATGTGTGAAAGTCCATTAGAAAGCATTGTTTCCCAGGTCAGGATATATTCTTTCCTGGGATGTTGGAGGGTGGGGTAGTCACTGGGAAGTGCAGTATTTGTTGCCCATCCTTAATTGCCCTCAAACTGAGGTATTTAAGAATAAACCAGATTGCTATGGATTACAAGGTGTGGAGCTGGATGAACACAGCAGGCCAAGCAGCATCAGAGGAGCAGGAAAGCTGACGTTTTGGACCTAGTCCCTTGTTCAGAAGAAGTTATCTCAGATTCTCCAGCGTCTGCAATTCCTACTATTGCTAGACCTGAAATGTCAGCTTTCCTGCTCCTCTGATGCGGCTGGGCCTGCTGTATTCATCCAGCTCTACACCTTGTTATCTCAGATTGCTCTGGATATTGGAGGCCAGGTTTTTCTTCCCTGAACAATATTCATGAACTAGATTTGGTCTGAATGACAAAATGTGATCATCACTAACTTTGTGAATTGAATTCCATTCGCTGCTGCATTGGTTTGATTTATTGTTGTTGCATGCACTGAAAGGCAGTGAAATGTCTTGTCTTACGTGGCTTACAGGCAGATCTAATCATACAAGGTGCACCAGGGTAACATAACAGAGTGTAGGATATAGTGTTATAGCTGCAGAGAAGGTACAGAGAGAGATCAATATGAACATTAAAGGGGTCCATTCATAAGTTTCATAACAGCAGGAAAGAAACTGTGCTTCATCTGTTCGTACATGTGTGCATATTTTCTGCCCAAGAGGAAAAGCAGGGTTGGGAGGGCCCTTTGATGTTATTGATTGCTTTGTTGCAGTGGGGGAAGTGTAGATGGAGCCAATGGATGGAAGCCTGGTTTGTGTGATGGACTGCGCTGTGTTCACATCTCTCTGTAGTTTCTTTTGGACTTGAGAAGAAACAAGCTGTGATGCAACCTGCTTTCGATGGTGCATCTATAAACATTGGGAAGCGTCTTTGAATTTCCTTAGTTTCCTGAGGAAGTCAAGGTGTTGCTGTGCTCTCTTGACCGTCACATCAACGTGGGTGGGCCAGGACAGATCATTGGCGATCATCACTCCCAGGAACTTGATGCTTTCAAACATTTCCACCTCGGCACCATCGATACAGACAGGGGCATGACTTGAACCCTGTATTCCCCAAAATGAGCAGAAGCCTCTGGGTTACTGGTCCCAGTGTCATCACCATTAGGACAAGATCTCCCACAGTACATTGTTTCCTAGGCTGGGTATGCTAACAGTTGCCGTACTGAGATTGGGACGTATTGTACTGTGAAGGAGATATCAGCGAAATTTTGCATCAATCCGTCTGTTGTGATCGCTTCAAATAAGAATGGGAAATTCTAAAATTGTGCAGCAGATTAATCGGCATCTGAAAACACTTCTGATGAAATGTTATATCTGAGACATGACTTTGTCGACCAGATGGTGGGCAGTTCCAACATTCCGATAGTCTGGGATAATGTCTCTGTTCAGCGAGCGAGTCCGAGAATGGTGCTGATCATTTTCAGCAATGGGAAGGGACAGGCTGTGCTTTCATGTGAATGTTTTTGCCACGTGTTCGAGTTACCATCCTTGCTGTAAAAGTTGTACATTTTGGCTGGAGCTCAGGGGGTAGTGACCTCACCTCTGGATCAGAGGGTGCCAGACTTACTCCATTGATCTGAGCACACACAGGGTCGGCTGATACACCCAAAGCCAGGCTGAGGAGGTGCTGTGGTATCCATAGGGTTGTCTTCCATAGGTTACACTGTGGTCACACGTGCACTGTCATTCCAGTGTAGTGGCTCAATGGTTAGCACTGCTGTCCCTCAGGGACACAGGTTCCATTCCACTCTCAGGCGACTGTCTATGTGGAGTTTGCATATTCTCCCCATGTCTGTGTGAGTTTCCTTTGGGTGCTCCAGTTTACCTCCCACAGTCCAAAGATGAGCATGTTTGATTGGTCATACTAAATTACTCAGTGTCCAAAGAAGTCCAAGTTGGGTGGATTAGCCAGGGTTACAAGAGTAAGGTAGGGGTGTGGGTCTGGATAAGGAGGATTAGTGTGGACTCAATGGATTGAATAGCTTGCTCCCATGCTGTAGGGATTCTCCAAAGTGTGATGTGTCCGTCACCAACATCTCTTCACCTTTTCTTAAATCAGATTTTCCTACATTGCAGTAGTAACTATGTTTCAATAATACTTTACTGTTTGTAAAATGTGTTGTGATGTTAACGACATTGAATTTCTTTTAGCGTGAAGTTTGAGAAGCAATAAGGAGTGAAAAAATATAATTATAGAAAGGGTCAGGAACAGAGGGACCTGGGAGTATATATGCACAGATGTCTGAGGGTAGAAGGGCAGGTTGTGAAACTGATTAATAAGGCCATATGGGATCTTGGACTTTGTAAATTGAAACAATAGAGTGTCTCAGTGGTTAACACTGCTGCCTCACAGCCCCAGGGACCCAGGTTTGATTCCAGCCTCAGGTGACTGTCTGTGTGGAGTTTGCATGTTATCCCTGTGTCCTGGGTTTCCTCCCACCGTCCAAAGATGTGCAGGTTAGGGTGGATTGGCCATGCTAAAGTGCCCCATAGTGGGCAGGGATGTTTAGGTTAGGTAGGTTATGCAGGGGTGGGGGAATGGGTCTGGGTGGGGAAGTGTGGATTTGTTGGGCCAAATGACCTGTTCCCACGCTGTAGGGAGTCTTTGATAAAGATGTTAAATTCACAGAAACATAGACTCTCTATAGTTTAGAAAGAGGTCATTCAGACCATCAAGCCAGCACTGACCCTCCAAGATGCGACCCACCCAGACCCATGGCTAGCCCACCTAAGCTTGTAGATCCCTGAACACTATGGGTAATTTAGCATAGCGAAGCCGCACTAACCTGCACATCTTTGGACTGTGGGAGGAAACTGGAGCACCCGGAGGTAACCCATGCAGACACAGGGAGAACATGCAAACTCCACACAGACAGACGCCCGAGGGTGGCATCGAACCCAGGTCCCTGGCGCTGTGAGGCAGCCGTGCTAACTACTGAGCTACCCCTAATTTTGTGCAGTTCCGGTAGGGCAGGGAATCAAAAAGGCCCTGTGTTAAAAGGGAGATCAGGAAATATTTAATCAACATCGCAAGAAGAAATTGTTTGGTCACTACCAATTGGCTGGCCATGGAGGTTGCTGTGGACAAATTGGCACCATTTCCTGACACTAGAATAGTGAATACACATCATGAATACTTCTTCTAACGTGAGGCAGTTAAAGAATCGGCCTAACGTGCAATAATACTGGAATATTTTTCTTTTTGGTTCTGTACTCCTGCCATATATCCAGGTTGATTTCTTGAAGGGACACCTCCCAGTTTCACACTCACTCTCTGAACACGCTGCCTTTGTTAGGGGACCGTGCTTCAGGTGGAAAGGAGTCTCAACTGGAAGTAGGCCAGTGGAAAATGGCTTCAAAGCAATGTTCCCAATGCATTCTCCTTGTATTTAATAAATGTCCAAAAATGTGCAGGCCTGGTGGATTAGCCATGGTAATGCAGGGTCACAGAGATAAAATGGAGTGAGGGGTGGTTTGTTCTGGGCAGGATGCTCTTTGGAGGGTCAGTGCAGACATGATGGGCTGAATGGCCTCTTTCCGCACTGGACAGATTCTGTGGTTCTGCAGTCGTGCAGCCTGGTACAGTTACAACATTTAAAAGGCGTCTGGATGGTACCTGAATAGGAAGGCTTTAGATGGATACGGGCCAAATGTGGCAAATTTGACAAGCTTAATTTAGGATATCTGGTTGGCACGGACGAGTTGGGCCGAAAGGTCTGTTTCCGTGCTGTACAGCTCTATGACTCTATGTTTTGTATCCCTCTATTGTTATGAGTCAGTTGGTCGCTCTGTCATGTTAAAATACAGCTTGTGCTTAAAATTGGAGAGTTCCACTCTACATCATACAGCTGACAGTAAAATTGAGGCCTTGGGAAGTTTAAAAGGTACAATGACTGAGTTAGCACAACAGAGGCTAGGAATCCTGCAGCAATAAACTCACCTCCCACCTCCCCCCAAGCCTGTTCCACCATCTACAAGGCACAAGTCAGGAGTGTGATGGAATACTCCCCATTGCCCTGGGTGAGTGCAGCCCCAACAACACTCAAGAAGCTCAACACCGTCCAGGACTAAGCAGCCCCCGCTTAATTGGCACCACATCCACAAACATCCCACTCCCTCCCCCACCCACCCCCGACGCTCAGTAGCAGCAGTGTGTACCATCTACAAGATGCCCTGCAGAAATTCACCAAAGATCCTCAGGCAGCACCTTCCAAACCCACGACCCACTTCCATCTAGAAGGACAGGGGCAGCAGATACATGGGAACACCAACCTCAGCACATTCCCCTCCGAGCCACTCTCCATCCTGACTTGGAAATATATTGCCGTTCCTTCATTGTCACTGGGTCAAAATCCTGGAATTCCCTCCCTCAGGGCATTGTGGGTTACCCCACAGCAGGAGGACTGCAGAGGATCAAGAAGGCAGCTCACCCCCACCTTCTCAAGGGGGCAGCTAGGGACGGGTAATAAATGCTGAGCCAGCCAGCGATGCCCACATCCCACAAAAGAGCAAAAATAGACTTTGACAGGTAGCTCGCATACCAATGAAGTCATGTTGTTCAACTGTGTCGGGCAAGGAAGAAATGGTCTAATTATAGCACTTCAAGCACATTAATAACTTGAGTCCAATAAGGAACAGCAAGAGATTAGAGGGGAGAGGCGGAAATGAGAATAACCTTCACATTTCTGGGCACAAGAAGAAACAAGTTATTTATGAATCTGATCTATAAAAGAAGTTTGGATGTAAAACAATAGATTTAGTGATTAAATTCACATGCTCTGCTATTGCAGGTTGAAATGAAAGTGCTTTGGCTGATTAGAAACAGGCCCATCTGCTCAGGGTTTAACAAGAAGTAGCCAATCAGGCTGTGATTTTGCTCAGTGTGAGTGTCTGGGCTGCAACTCTGCTTTTATCAGAAATGAGCACTTCCCCAATTCTCACCAAACTCTAACCGTCGAGCCAGCCATGGAAGTGGAGAGAGAGAGAGAGATATGTAGCGTCTACTTTTATTAAAAATTGTTGCAGTTTCCTGTGCTTTTTGATGGCGAGGGCCGCTGCTGCTGAGCAGCAGAGTGCTGGCCCTGTGTTTCCCCCCAGTTGCTGACCCCTATGATACATCTTGGTGTGGCTTGGGTCAGTTTTGCCTCCCGAATCCCGCCCAGGGTGATCTGGTGCAATCTGACCAGTGTTGCCACTTGCAAGTGGAAAACGTGGCAGCCATTTCCAAATCACAGCAGCTTTCAATGCAGCGTTGCAGTTTGCAGGACCTTAATCGTCAGTAAGTAGAAAACCCACGGCGGGGGGGGCAATTAAATAATTTTCAGGGACAGCGATGTAAACTTTGCAAACTGTTTCTATGGTCCATTGTACGCTGTCCGAGTTTGACTGTACATTTAGCTTTGTCATATCTCCGAGGTGGAGGTAATATTCACTGTGATGGATTATTCGCTGTAATAAATGCAGGCTAAAATATCCACTGCAACACACACGGTGCAGTATTCGGAGTAATTTTCCAATCCTCCTCAGGCTTGGGTAGCAGACAATGGGAGTACTATAGATGCTGCCCACTTATTCAATCTAGTGTGAGCGTTGATAAGGCCAGTCACCGCAGGCCAATACACAGTTGAAAAGCCTTTGGGAATGCTAATTCAGCACATAAGTTACAGACTCTTGGACAACAATGGATAAATTATGGAAAGCCAACTTTGATTGTCTGAGGGCACACTGCATTTAATTAATGCGCTGGAGTTTTTGTGAGACAACAGGGAGGGTTGATGAAGGTTCTGCAGTGGATGTGCTATACATAGGATTTCCAATGATGCTGAATGAAGACATAATGTGTTTGCCACCAAATAAGGAGCCCAGGAAATAAAGGAATGCATGGAGGCAAAATTAGCAGGGTGACCAGAAGCAATGATTAGTGGCAATTTTTCAAGCTGAAGGAAAATTCCCAACAGATCAGTATTGGGATGACTACATCTTCTGACCAATAGTGACCCGCGATGTGATTCATTTTAAGATTGGGATAATTTAAAGTGAAGGATGCAGTTCTGAATGGGGTGCAGGGGAATAGGGATCCAGTATGTGTTCAAATCATTGAGGGTTGCAGGTTCCACTCCCGTACATTCCAGATGTCCTCGTTCTTCAAGGACCACAACATCCCCCATCCACCCCCCCCCCCGCCGCCGCAGTGGTCGAGAACCCCCTCAACCGTGTCTCCCACAACTCATCCCTTACACCCCATCCCAGCAAAAACCACCAAAAGAGAATCCCCTCGTCCTCACATGCCACCCCACCAACCTCCGGATACAACGCAACATTCTCCGACACTTTCACCATCTACAATCCGACCCCACCACCAAAGACATTTTTCCCTCCCCACCCTTGTCTGCCTTCCGGAGAGACCACTCTCTCCGGGACTCCCTTGTCCGCTCCACACTGCCCTCCAACCCCACCACACCCGGCACTTTCCCCTGCAACCGCAGGAAGTGCTACACTTGCCCCCACACCTCCTCCCTCACCCCCATCCCAGGCCCCAAGATGATTTTCCACATCAACCAGATGTTCACCTGCACATCTGCCAATGTGGTATACTGCATCCACTGTACCTGGTGTGGCTTCCTCTACATTGGGGAAACCAAGCAGAGGCTTGGGGACCGCTTTGCAAAGCACCTCCGCTCGGTTCGCAATAAACAACTGCACCTCCCAATTGCGAACCATTTCAACTCCCCCTCCCATTCCTCAGACAACATGTCCATCCTGGGCCTCCTGCAGTGCCACGATGATGCCACCCGAAGGTTGCAGGAACAAAACTCATATTCCGCTTGGGAACCCTGCAGCCCAATGGTATCAATGTGGATTTCACCAGCTTCAAAATCTCCCCTTCCCCCACTGCATCCCAAAACCAGCCCAGCCTGTCCCCACCTCCCTAACCTGTTCTTCCTCTCACCTATCTCCTCCTCCCACCTCAAGCCGCACCTCCATTTCCCACCTACTAACCTCATCCCGCCCCCTTGACCTGTCTGTCCTCCCTGGACTGACCTATCCCCTCCCTACCTCCCCACCTACACTGATCTCTACAGGCTCCATCCCCGCCCCTTTAACTTTTCAGTCTCTCTCCACCTATCTTCTCCTCTATCCTTCAATCTGCCTCCCCCTCTCTCCCTATTTATTTCAGAACCCTCTCCCCATCCCCCTTTTCTGATGAGGGGTCTAGGCCTGAAACATCAGCTTTTGTGCTGCTAAGATGCTGCTTGGCCTGCTGTGTTCATCCACTTTGTTATCTCGAGGGTTGCAGGGCAGTCAGGTTTAATAAAGTCAATGGAGCCCTGTGCTAGAGAAACAGATGCACAGATGCAGGGAGTTTGAAAGAAAAGGAGTTATGGTGTACTGTTTCGGCTCCTACAGCAATGATTGTGCCCAATTCTAGGCATTGCGTGCCAGGAATGATGTGAAGATTTGCATTCCTCCTTCTAATCGATCACCAGGTACGAAGAATTTCAGTTCTCTCGGCAAGCTGGAGATATTGGAGAAGTGGAGGCAGAGAGGACACGTGAGAGGGATGTTCAAAATCACATGAAGGGAGTGATAGGGGAAAAGCCATAGGCCTACGAGCCAAGGATCAGAGGCCTGTTTGATGAAGAATTGACATCAAGATTGGGTAACAATGCTTTCTCTTGGTGAGAGGTTAGT
The DNA here is from genome assembly GCF_030684315.1 of Stegostoma tigrinum. NCBI lineage: Eukaryota > Metazoa > Chordata > Chondrichthyes > Orectolobiformes > Stegostomatidae > Stegostoma > Stegostoma tigrinum. Next base: position 5,500,571 of record NC_081392.1, read on the forward strand.
GTCTGGAATGTGCTGGCAGACATGGCTGTAGAGGCAGGGTAACCTGAGGTTTAGAGGAGGGGGTTGGACTAACCGAAGAAACGGAATGTTACAGGGAAGGGCATTAGGCAAGTTGCGCTTGCTGAGGGCTGGCACAAAATGGCGGGCCAAGCAGCTTCCATCTGTGAAGTCTCCATTCTGCGATACCAACATGCTTGTAGAAATACCATTTGTACAAAAACCTCCAACAATTAAAAAAAACTTCTTCTATACAATTACAGACAGTTACCAAAATCTGTGCTGTGCAATAGATAGGACAACAGATACCACACTTAGACATTACCACGATTAGATGTGTTTTTTTTGGGTGTGAACTTAAAATGTCTTTTTATTGCAGATATACAAGGCCAGTTAGCATTTTGAACTTGTGTTGCCCATATCAGCAACATCATGGTTGATCTGATTACTTTACACAGTGGCTCAGTGGTTAGCACTGCAGCCTCACAGCGTCAGGGACCTGGGTTCGATTCCACCCTCGGGTGACTGTCCGTGTGGAGTTTGCACATTCTCGCTCTGTCTGTGTGGGTTTCCTCCCACAGTCCGAAGACACACAGGGTAGGTGAATTGGCCGTGCTAAATAGCCCATAGTGTCCAGGGATGTGTACATTGGTCACAGATAATGCAGGGCTATAGGGTAGGGGGGTTGGTCTGAGTGGGATCGTCACTGGAAGTTTGGTTCAATGGAAATGGCCTCTATTTTGTGCTGTAGGGATTCCATCTGAGAGAAAAGCAGAGTTAAAGTTCCAGCCCTTGCTCAGAGCTATTCCGATGGCAAGTCAGTGGATGTGAAATGTTAACTCTGCTTTCTCTCGTCAGATATTGCCGGAGCTGCTGAGTTTGTCGAGCATCCTTCTGTGTTTGTTACAGATCTCCACCATCCACGGCTCTTTGTTTTGTTCCAGCTTATTTACTGTTATGCTCATCAACCCAACTCAGTCCTTATTCCGGGCTGTAGTCCTCACCTGCTGGAGTTGGTGCACCCGGCCACTGATACCAGTCGCCTTATGCAAACAGCCGTGATTCAGGCAGTGATCCCAGTGAGTGAATGTCATCGCTGGGTGGAGGCAGCCCAGCTGAAGCCTGACCCCCATTTTAGCTGATGTTTATAAGCACGGGGTTGGGGTGGGCGCGGTTTAATGGCAGGAATAGTCATGCCTGGTGATTTTCAGCAAACTAACTCATCCCCAACTACAGTATAATCACTCAGCTAAGATACCTGCGTCAATTTCCAACCAGACCAGTGGTTGGGGTGGGAGGGGGGTTGCTTTCTGCTAGATTACAGGGGAAACTCACCACCACAGGCAACTGAACCAACAAGAACTCTAGGTGCTTTCTCTGCAAATGTCCTGTAGATAGTTGTTTCTCATCGTTAAGATGTTCTTCAAAAGCTGGCAAGGATTATAAGTATAAACCCATTAAGTGCAGGGGTGGCAGCTATAACACACAGCAAGAGTAAGGTCCAAGTGTGGAACCAGGCCATTCGGCCCATGATGACCCTCCGAACAGCACCCCACCCAGATTCAGCCCCGTTCCCCATCCCTGCGTTTCCCTATGGCCAATCCACCCAAACCTGTAAGTCTTTGGACTGTGACAGGAAACCGGAGCACCCGGAGGAAACCCACGCAGACACGGGGAGAACGTGCAAACTCCACACAGACAGTCGCCCAAGGGTGGGATCGAACCCAGGTCCCTGGCACCGCGAGGCAGCAGTGCTAACCGTGCTGTCCCAAATTAGATCTGGATGAGATTGGGTTGTGAGGCTCCTTACAGGTGGAATCTGTAAGCAAGTTTAAGGTGGGAATCTCATTCCTGAATAACAGACAGTAGACTCATAGCTTCTGCTGCCCTTGAGGTCCTTCAGCCTGATAACTGGCTGGTCAAGTCTCAGCCAGTCTCCGTGCCCTGGCCAGGTCTCTGGCCAACACTCTGCTTTACTGTTGGAGGCTGCCAGCATGATGATAATGGAGCAGATTTTGCTGTCACTTTGAAGCCTTTATGTCTCTTGTCAAGAGCAGACTCACAGCACTGTTACAGGCAGAGTGTTAAGCAAGGCCGTCACTTCTTTCTGGGAAGGGAATGGGAATGGGAAGAGTGTAAAATGGTGACAGTGTCGGGGCTGTGAGAGGGCCAGGGAAGTAGGGAGGATGGTACCAAGATGAAGAAACTTGTACTTAAACTGCATCTGCCCCAACCATCGCAAAGAGCTTCACAGCTGATGACGTCCTCCTGAAGCATTGTAGGCTAGAAAAGGCGGAAGCGTCCGCAGCAAGCAGAAAGGACACCATGATGGGATCCAGTTTCAGAAATGTCCAAATAGTGCCACACGACCTTTCACCTCTACCTGAGATACCAGGTGAGGACCTCGGTTTGACATTTTCACGTCACCTTCAATAATGCCAGGTGTGGGTGTGCCAGTCCAGACTTTGTGCTCAAGTCTCTGATTTGGGTCGTGACCTTCATCCCAGGGGTGAGGGGTGGCCCATTGAGTCAGATCTGACACTCACGCTAACACCTGGAGAGCTAGAGGGTTAGCAACAAGGGTAGCTGATCAATGACAGTAGAATGAAAGTTGCAAATGGGATGCTGGTTTTGGAGCTGAAAACAGATGGCAGAACATTGAGCTGAAAAAGCATAGAAGAGAAGCAAAGCGGGATTATGAGAAAAGACTGCCAGTTAAGATTAAGGGAATCCTAAACTCTTCTATAAGCACATCAACAGTAAGAGGATGATAACGGGAGGAGTCAGGCTGTTTAGGGATCAGTAGGATTTGCAAATTGTGGCCAGAGGTGTTAAATGAATAGTTCATACCGGTCTTCATCACTGAGACAGATTCTGGAGCCGCACGGTGGCTCAGTGGTTAGCACTGCAGCCTCACAGTGCCAGGGACCTGGGTTCAGTTCTACCCTCAGGCGACAGTGTGTGTGGAGTTTGCACATCCTCCCCGTGTCTGCGTGGGTTTCCTCTCATAGTCCAAAGATGTGCAGGTTAGGTGGATTAGCCATGCTAAATTGCCCATAGTGTTCAGGGGTGTTTGGGTTATAGGGGAATGGGTCTGGTTGGATGCTTCAAGGGGCACAGTGGTCTTGTTGGGCCAAAGGGCCTGTTTCCACACTGTAGGGAATCTAATCTAACAAATTCTGCCCAGGATATAGTGATGGAGAAGGAAGCTCTGTCACTAGAAGGATTTAATAGTGAGAGGGAGGGGTTATTGGATTAGCTGTTGGTACTTAAAGTTGCTGAGGACCAGGACATTGAACTGAGTAAGAGTGAAAATTCACAGAGCACTGGCAATTATCTTTCAATCCTCCTTGGACTCAGGAATGGTGCTGGACGAGTAAACAATTTGGAATATTATGCCCTTGTAAGTAAACAGGCTGTAAGGAGCTGCCCAGCGATTATAGGCCAATCAGTCTAACTTCAGTTGTGGGGAAACTTTTAGAGACAGTAATTCAGAATAAAATTAATAGCCACATAGAAAATGTGTGTTGACTAAGGAGAGTCAGTGTGGATTTGTTCATAGAAAATTGTGTTTATCTGGTTCATTGGGGTTTTTTGTAGAGAGTGTGATTGAGGTCAAGGCTGTTGATATATAGATTTAAAACAGGTTTGTGAGGAAAGTTATTGATCATAAAATGTGAGGGACATTAGCAACATGGATACAAACAGAAAGCAATGGCCAAAGGATAGTTTTCAGGCCGGAGGAAGCATTGTGGAGGATTTCCCCAGGGGTCAGTATTGGGGCCTGTGCTTTTCCTGGTAGATATTAACGGTGTGGATCTTGGGGTGCAGGGGACAATTTAAAAATTTGCGGACGACATGAAACTTTGGAAGAACTGTAAATGGTTGGGAGGACAGTGCGAAACTCCAAGAGGACAAGTTGGTGGAGTGGGCAGGTGAGGTTCGATGCTGAGAAGTATGAAGACGACAGAGAGCTGGTATAATGTAAAGGGTACTGTTCTAAAGGATGTGCTGGAGCAGAGAGACCTTGGTGTTTATCTACTTAAGTCCATAAAGCTGGACAGACAGGTAGAAAGAGTAGTTAATAAAGCAGATAACATTCTAAACTTCTTTAATAAGGGCCTAGAGGACAAAAGCAAGGAGCTGGGAGGTTATGCTGAACGCGTACATTGATGAGATCTTACTGAGGTATTGTGTGCAATTCAGGGCACAGCACTGTTGAAAAGACATGAATGCATTGGACAGAGCGTAAAAGGTGTTTATGAGAGTGGTTGCAGGAATGAGAAGCTTCAAGGATGTCGATCGATTGAAGTTGGGATTGTTTTCCTTGGAGAGAAGGAGGCTGATAGCGAGATTTGATGGGGGTTTTCCAAATCCTGAGCAGGGCTGGACAGAGTAGGTAGGGAGATCCTGTTCCCGCTCTAGAAAGAAACAAGAATGAGAGGGACCCAGATTTAAAGTGATGTGTAAAAGTAACGAAGGTGATGTGAGGAAAAACTACTCAGCGAAAAGTTAGGGTGTGGAATGCGCTGCCTGGAACTGTGTTGGAGGCAGGTTCAGTTGAGTCATTCAAGAGGGGCACTGGATGGCTTTCTGGATAGAAATAGTGTGTAGAGCCATTGAGAAAAGGCAGGAGAATGGTGCTAAGTCATAGAGTCATACAGCCTAGAAATAGGCCCTTGGGTCCACTATGTCAATGCTGACAAACAAGTAGTGCAGACACGATGGGCCAAAATAGCATGCACACTGTAACAATTCTGTAAACCTTCAGCAGTGCTGTTTGGGACAGTTCCCGAAGTAATCCTGTGACACTGGAAGAACAGCGACACATTTCCGAGTCAGGATGGGGAGGGGCTTGGAGTGGAACTTAGAGGGTGACGTTCCCATGTGTCTGCTGCCCCTGTCCTTCTAGATAGAAGTGGTTGTGGGTTTGGAAAGTGCTGCCTGAGGATCTCTGGAGAATTTCTGCAGGGCACCTTGTAGACGGTACACACTGCTGCCACTGAGCGTCGGTGGGGGAGGGAGTGGGATGTTTGTGGATGTGGAGCCGATCAAGCGGGGGCTGCTTTGTCCCGGATGGTGTTGAGTTTCTTGAGTGTTGTTGGGGCTGCCCCCATCCAGGGCAAGTGGGGAGTATTCCATTACACTCCTGACTTGTGCCTTGTAGATGGTGGGACAGGCTTTGGGGAGTCAGGAGGTGAGATACCCGCTGCAGGATTCCCAGCTTCTTGCAGCCACTGTGTTTATATGTCTACTTCAGTTCCTGGTCAATGATAAACCCATGACGCTGATTATAATACTGCCAATCAAACACTCTTCATACATCATCCTGTCATTTAGTTTGCTTCTAGCATTCTCATTCACAAACCTCATTTTTTCCACCTCTATACCAGAGGAACAGACTCTCCCTGATTGCCAACATGGTGCCATCCATGTTAGTCTGCCCCTGTCCTCCTGGGTCTACTTAATTCAGGAAAAGCCCATATCCTAACTTACACTAAATCCTCATCTGCCCATGCTGGCCCCCACTTTGTCCCTGTTTGCACATCATTGCACGGACGTCAGCCCCTACGTACCTCTGCAATTCCTTCAGGAGCTGTGTACTTCCAGGATCTCGGCACTTCTCTGTGGCCGGGCCACTCCCAGGCCACCGCCACTTCACCATTGGAGGTACCGAAGACCCACCTCCTCCAACTGTCCAACTTTCCCTCTCTCTCTCCCCCTCTGCCCTCCCTTTGAGGTCCTCCTGGACACCAACTAGATTGAACTTGTGCCCAGCCACTCTATCTCCTCATGCCGTTTGCTGTCGAATTTGCCTGACGACGTTCTCTGCAGGACAGTTGGCGGGGGGAGTGGTGGCTGTAGAAACGTAAATTGTTGTTGTATAATCCCCCACCTTATCCTTTCCCCGAGGAAACCTTAACATGTTCATTTAAGCAATGAATTGTGAGGGATTTCTGGGAGTAACAAATCGTGGCAGCGCCCCAGGAGTGTTTTATTTTCCCTTTCGATGAGGAGATGAATGATAACCTAAGAAAATTAAGAATGTAAGTTGACCATCTTGCCCCTCGAACCTGCTCCTCCATTTCATTAATTCATTAACTCGCCCTACTATCGTCCCGTTTCCCTTCATTCCCTGTTTTCTCCCTTTGACTCAGCCTCCAGGAACAGGGAGGTGGGCTGGGATTCCAGAGAATAATGCTCCCCTTCTCTCCCATAAATAAGAGGCCTCTCATTTTGAAACTGTGACCCTTGGTTCTAGATTCCGCCCTCCCGCTCAAAGCCATTTCCCTCGGGACCTTGTATGTTTCAATGAGATCACCTCTCAGACTTTAGACCCCAAAAGCATAGGCTACTGGCACTACTGTTGCCTCATCTGCCTTCAGCTCCAGTGAAAGACGCCTTCATCTTTCCCAGAACATGGGGGCTGCTCTCTCATTAGCCTGGCAGAGATGACTGTTTGGTGGTTTGACCTGAGGGTTACTGTGTCTCTTGTGAGGGGAGAGGTAGAGCTTTTCATGGTAATCTCAGTTGGTGCAGGAATTGAACCCAGGCCCATTGCAAAGCAGCCATCCAGCCAACTGAGCTGACTGACCTCCATTAACCGCAGACACTTTCTGGGTGAGCTGATCAGTGAGGGAGACAGTTTGGGTTAATACCCTCCTGCAAAAGCTCCTTAGCAGCATGGGAGGCCTAGTGGTATTATGGCTGGACTGTTAATCTAGAGACCCAGGTGATGTTCTGGGGACCCGGGTTCGAATCCCGTCATGGCAGATGGCGGAATTTCAATTCAGCAAATATCTGGATTTAAGAGTCAAACAATGGCCGTGAATCCATTGTCAATTGTTGGGGGAAAACCCATCTGGTTCATTCATGCCGTTCAGGGAAGGAAACAGCCATCCTTACCTGGTCTGGCGTATATGTGACTCCAGACCCATAGCAATGTGGTTGCAAGGGAAATAAAAGTTGCCTTGTCAGCAATGGCCACATCCCATGAACGAATAGACAGAGCTCACTTAGCCATGCTACAGAGGAGACTCACTGAGATTTTGCTTGGGTTCTAGGCCCAAAACGTCAGCTTTCCTGCTCCTCTGATGCTGCTTGGCCTCCTGTGTTCATCCAGCTCTACACTTTGTTATCTAAGATTTTGTTGAGGCAACATTCTAATCGCCTGTAACATTTCTCACCTAAACCAGAGCTTCCCAAACTTTACCTTTCTCCCCCACTGTGACCCCGTTTCAGGGCACTGTAATTGGTCATGAGAGCTGGAATTTGAGAATGTCGAGCTTGCCTCCTGAATATTCCAGCTCTTCTTGGGCCCGTTCCGCTCACCATCGGAAGCCCCTGAGCTAAAAGGAAAAGGGCAGCAGATACATTGGACCACCACCCACCCCAGCAGGACCCCTCCTGTCTCCATCCTGACATACAGTCATACAGTACAGAAACAGACCCTTCGGCCCTACTCGTCCATGCTGACCCAGTTTCCTAAACTGAGCTATCGCCATTGTTGCTGGGTCAAAATCCAGGAACACCCTCTCTAATAGTAGATATAGGAGCTGGAGTAGGCCATTTGGCCCCTCGTTTATTCTGCTTTGTGTATTGTGGGTGGCCCTGAGCCTAATCCACTACAAGAAGATCACCATTACCTTCTTTACGGGCAACTAGGGATGAAGTTCCCCACGAATGAAGGAAGTGATTAGGGTTCGATGTTCTGCTACTGTCCAGCAGCAGAGATGCTAACAGCTGAGTAAAATCTGGGCATTTACGTTTGGAATTCTATGTTGCTAACCCTTTCTCTCTGAAGCAAGGCCCTCCTTCCAGTCTCCTTTCAGCACATCCACACTGGCTAAAACTGCACTGAGTTCATTCCTCTGCACCTTTGACACAAACAGAACTGTTGTGTTCCCTGACATTTCCAGAAGTGTCCAGGATCCAAGAATTGGAAGAATCCAGGATTTGGAGACTACGGAGATTAAGGTTGGGCATCGAGTGGCGGATCACCCTGTCCCAGTTGGTAGTGCTTCTTTGCAACAATAATTGCAGAAGTAAGCCAAGGTCAGGCAGCGAAACAGGGCCAGCAATGACTACGAGCTACCCTTCCCCAATGCCCTTCCAAAATCTACCCACTTCCCCCGTCCTTCATCGAGTCTGGTTCCCTGAAGTAAAAAGAACCAATTGGGGGAAAAAAAACCTTAGAAACGCAATTTTAAAAAATGTTTCAGAGTTTGTTTTCCCCTCAAAAAGAGTTCAGAATCAGTAAAATATGAAGAAGGGTCCCGACACGAAACGTCAAGCTGTCCTGCTCCTCAGATGCTGCTTGGCCTGCTGTGTTCGTCCAGCTCCACATCGTGTTATCTCAGATTCTCCAGCATCGGCCATTCCCACTATCTCAGAATCAGTAAAGGCCAGTTCTGAGAAATTCCTTTCATGGCTCAGCATTTCTTTGAAGGCCAACAGAATGTTTAAGACCTCAAACGGTCAACTTTCTCCAGCTCTATCTCCATTCTCTCTGTCCCTTGGTGCTGTTTTCCCTGAGTGACGGACAGAGCCAGCCATCGGAGTGCATTTTGACATAACTCCCTCTCTCCACAGGAAGGTGCCTCCTCAATGTCAATGATTTGATTTGATTGGATTTATATTGTCACATGTACAGTGAAAAGTTTTGTTTTGCATACAGTATAGGCAGATCATACCAGACAAAGTGCATGAGGGTAATAGAACAGAGCGGGGATTACAATGTCACAGGGTGCAGAGAAGGTGCACAAAGAGCGAGATCAACATTAAATTTAACATTTTAGAGGTCCGTTCAGAAGCCTGATAACAGCGGGGAAGAAGCTGTTCTTGAATCTGTGGGTGCGTGTGTTTAAGCTTTCGTATCTCCTGCCTGATGGAAGAGGGTGGAAGAGATTATAACCAGGGTGGGAGGGGTCTTTGATGATGTTGGCTGCCTTCCTGAGGTGGGGGGCTGTGTAGATGGAGCCAACGGATGGAAGATTGTGTTATCTGATGGACTGCGCTGTGTTCACATCTCTGTAGTTTCTTACAGCCCTGGGCAGGGCAGTTGCTACACCAAGTCGTGATGCTCCCAGATAGGATGCTTTCTGCGATACATCTATAAAAATGTGTAAGGGTCCAAATTTCAAATTTCCTTATCCTCCTGAGGGAGTAGAGATGTTGTTGTGCTTGCTTGATGGTTGCTCCAACCTGGGTGAAGCAGATTGTTGGTGATCATCACTGGCAGGAAGTTAATGCTCTGGACCCTCTCCACCTCAGCACCATCAGTGCAGACAAGGGCATACCCTCTACTCCCCTTCCTGAAGACCAAGACCATGTCACTGACAGTGAGGGAGAGACTGTACACTCCAAGCCACCATGCGCTCTATCTCTTTCCTGATTTCCATCTCCTTAGTGATTGAAATCTGGCCGAAAACGGTGGTTCTGCCGGTGCACTATGGGTGGAGTTAGAGTGGAATTGAGTCACACTGTGATGAGTGTACAGCCAGGATAGCACGGGGCTGAACAGGCAACCTCGCAGGGCGCCAGGGCTGGCGATTGTTGGAGAGGAAGTGCGACTGGCTATTCTCACTCATTCATTCTCAATAAATGACTGCCAAGCTACAAAAGCCATGTGGCAGCATCCTGGTCCAATTCTTGATGTTCTTCCTTTACTCACACCTCCACGAGATAGTGAACCTGCTGGGACCCTTGGTCAGTGATCCCCTCTGCTGGGCTGGGACCCTTGGTCAGTGATCCCCTCTGCTGGGCTGGAACCTTGGTCAGTATCCCCTCTGCTGGGCTGGAACCCTTGGTCAGTGACCCCCTCTGCTGGGCTGGGACCCTTGGCCAGTGATCCCCTCTGCTGGGCTGGGACCATTGGTAAAGTGATCCCCTCTGCTGGACTGGAACCCTTGGTCAGTGATCCCCTCTGCTGGGCTGGAACCTTGGTCAGTATCCCCTCTGCTGGGCTGGGACCCTTGGTCAGTGATCCCCTCTGCTGGGCTGGGACCCTTGGTCAGTGATCCTCTCTGCTGGGCTGGGACCCTTGGTCAGTGATCCCCTCTGCTGGGCTGGGGCCCTTGGTCAGTGATCCCCTCTGCTGGGCTGGGGCCCTTGGTCAGTGATCCCCTCTGGTGGGCTGGGACCCTTGGTCAGTGATCCTTTCTGCTGGGCTGGGACCCTTGGTCAGTGATCCCCTCTGCTGGGCTGGGACCCTTAGTCAGTGATCCTCTCTGCTGGGCTGGGGCCCTTGGTCAGTGATCCTCTCTGCTGGGCTGGGGCCCTTGGTCAGTGATCCCCTCTGCTGGGCTGGGACCATTGGTCAGTGATCCCCTCTGCTGGGCTGGGACCCTTGGTCAGTGATCCCCTCTGCTGGGCTGGGACCCTTGGTCAGTGATCCTTTCTGCTGGGTTGGGACCCTTGGTCAGTGATCCCCTCTGCTGGGCTGGGACCCTTGGTCAGTGATCCCCTCTGCTGGGTTGGGACCCTTAGTCAGTGATCCCCTCTGCTGGGTGTGGAGTTTGGTGGGGGAGTTCCTGAGCTCCTCAGTGACATCAACCAAGCTCAAACCAGCACCTTCTTTCCCAGATCCAAATGAAAGTTTTGATTGATCTGCTGCTGGTGACACAGCTTCGATCTGAGTGGGAGGGACATGCCCAGCTTTGATATTACTCCATTTCCACAGTCACTGCACAAACACTGGTGTGTTGCCTCAGCTCAGACGATGTGGGTTCTCCTTCCTCATTTCAGTCTATTTCCTCACCCCTCCCCTTCTGCACGCTGTCCTTCCCTCCCCTCCCCTTCTGCACCCTCCCCTGCTCTTCCGCACACTCTCCTCCCCCTTCCCTTCTGCACCCTCCCCTCCCATCCCGTTCCCTTCTGCACCCTCCCCTCCCAACCCCTACTGCACACTCTCCTCCCCTCCCCTTCCCTTCTGCATCTTCCCCTCCCAACCCCTTCTGCACACTCTCCTCTCCTCCCCTCCCCTTCTGCATCCTCCCCTCCCTTCCCCTTCTGCACACTCTCCTCCCCTCCCATTCCCTTCTGCACCCTCCCCTCCCCTTCTGCACCATCTCCTCCCCTTCTGCTCCCTCCCTCCCACTCCCTTCCTCTCCTCTCCTGTCCCTTTCCTGTCCTCATCTCCCCACCGCACCCCCGTCTCAACGTCTTCTCTCCGTCCACTCCCCTCCCTCCTCTCTTCTTCCTCTCTCCCCCAACTCCTCTTCCCTTCTGCACCGTCCCCTCCCCTCCCCTTCCATTCTGCACCCTCCCCTCCTCTTCCGTCTCCCTCCCCTCCTGTCCCCCTCTTCTCTCTCCCTCCCCTCCATCTTGTCCTCTTCTGTCTCCCTTCCCCTCCCCCTGTGCTCCCCGCCCTTTGCCTCCTCCCCTCCCCACTTCCCCCACCTCTCCCCGCCTTTTCAATTACCCACCCTTCCTCTCCCTCCTTTCCTCTTTCCATCTGCGCCTTCCCCTCCTCTTCCCTCTCCCTCCCCTCTCCTCCCTCCTCTACTGTCCTCCCTTCCTCTCCCCTCCCTCAATCTCCCCAATTGTCTAGCCAGGCATGTACAACACACACAGAGTGACGCACACAAAGACACACATAGACACACAGACAATCACAGACACACACACACAGACACACGTACACACACACGTATACACACACACACACGTGTACACACACACAGTGACACAGACACACATGTATACACACACACACACACACACACAGAGCGACATGCACACACATGCACATACACATACACACACGCACATGTACACACACACAGTGACACACGTACACATGCATACACACGTACACACACGTACAGGCGCGCACACACCCACACACAAACGCGTACACACACACACGCGTACACGCACACTCACACACGAGCGCACATACGCACTAACTCACACACTCACACACACACACCCACACACACACACAGTGACACACACACACACACAGTGACATCACACACGCACGCGCGCACACACACACACACACACACACACACACACACACACACTCACTCAAACAGACACACTCACACATGAACACGCACAGACTGGTACACACACAAACACAGACACACACGCACTCACACAGACACACACAGACATACACACACACACACACACACACACACACACACACTCACACAGACACACACTCACACACAGACACACACACTCACACAGACACGTTCACACACACACACACACTCACACAGACACACACACTCACACACAGACACACACACTCACACAGACACGTTCACGCACACACACACTCTCACACACACTCTCAAACACACACACACACACACACACAGACACACACACTCACACACAGACACACACACTCACACAGACACGTTCACACACACACACACACACACACTCTCAAACACACACACACACACACACTCTCAAACACACACACACACACTCTCACACACACACACACACACACACATATCCAGTGCCTGACACTGGTGTCCTGAGTGAGAAAGGCCTTTCTCCAGAGCAGGTGGAAGTTGAAGGTGAGGACGGTGGGGGAGGGGAGGAAAGCTGAGAGGTGGTCGTGCTCGGAGCTTGGAGTACGGGCAGAGCCGGTGTTGAAGGGGTAAAGGAGTGTGACCAAGCTTCACCCACCTGTAGCTTCTCCGAGGGGAAGGACATCCAGAGGAAGACCCCAGTCCACAGGCCTCCTGAAGAGGGACAACAAAAACTTGCATTTCTGTAGTGCCTTGGCAGCAGAAACAGCACTATCAGGCAGGAGGGGATTCATGATGAGTGGAGTTAGTGGGCAGCTAAAAGGATTGGGTTTTTAAGGAGCACCTTCAAATGTGGAGTGGAGAGATAGAATTTTGTGGGAGACAGTAGTATTTTTGAATGAGTTTGAAGTTTGATGTGTAAAAATGTGGATGGGGTGAGCTGCTCACGTGGAGGGGTAGGGGGAGGTGACAGCTAATAAAGAAAGGAGAACGCTCACCCAAACACCGAGAATAGTGAACAAATCAAAATATTTGGAGAGAAACATAGAGAGGGAGCAGGTTGGAGATTGGAAACCGGGCTCAGGCGGTGTATCTCAATACACTCTGGATTTTCAAAGCAATCAGAGGGAACTGAAAGTTTCTGTCTATGTTGAGGAGAATTTAGCCCTTGGGTTTTAGTAACAGGACAACAGAACAGGAACTATTCAGTATTGAGCGAAGCTTCCTAAGCAGGTAGGGACGGGGTGATCACTGCGGGGAGGGGGCTAGTGAAGGAGGGTTCATTACCTTTTTGGAGGGAGGGATGTTCTGTTGGGAGGCTCGAGGAGATGCTACGAGGTGCTGAGTGCTCAATTCCAAAGCAGCACTGCCTACGCCAGTTTCACACTCAGGTTTGACTGAGACCCCCACTCCCTCCCTGAGCAGGCTCTGCTTCGAACTGACTGCAGTGACGGTGAGGAATGAGGCAACTGGAGGATACAGGTTATGTGCCCTTTGCTAAACAGTTGGGATCAGGCAGGGCAGCTTCATGGAACCCCAGAGACGTGTGTGTGTGTGTGTCTGTGTGTGTCTGTGTGTGTCTGTGTGTGTGTCTGTGTGTGTCTGTGTGTGTGTGTGTGTGTGTGTGTGTGTGTGTCTGTGTGTGTGTGTGTCTGTGTGAGTGTGTGTGTGTATGTCTGTGTGTGTCTGTGTGAGTGCGTGTGTGTCTCTGTGTGTGTGTGTGTGTGTGTGTGTGTCTGTTTGAGTGAGTGTGTGTGTGTGTGAGAGACTGTATGTGTGTGGGTGAATGTGTCTGTGTGTGTGAGAACATGTGTGTGTGGGTGTACGTGAGCAAACGTGTGTGTGTATGTGAACGAATGTGTGTGTGTGTTTGTGAGCGAACGTGTGTGTGTCCCCACATGTATATGTACCTGTGTGTGTGTGTGTGAGAGTGTGTGCGTGTGTGTGTGTGTCCGTATGTATATGTACCTGTGTGTGTTTGTGTGAGTGTTTGTGTGAGTGTTGTGTGAGAATGTGTGTGATTATTGTGTGAGAGTGTGTGAGTGTGAGAGTGTGTGTGTGTGTGTGAGTGTGTGTGTGTGTGTTGGTAAACCTTGGCAGACAGAGCCACTGTCTTGCAGCTAACGGTTGTAGAAGGGGTTAAAATTGATTCAGAGACAGTAGGAGCTGCAGATGCTGGAAAAAGAATTCCGAGGAAGGGTCTAGGCCCGAAACGTCAGCTTTTCTGCTCCTCTGATGCTGCTTGGCCTGCTGTGTTCATCCAGTTCTACACCTTGTTATCTCAGTTGTAGAAGGAGAGTGTTTTGCAGTGTTGAAGTAAACTGGCTTCGTCTTTGTGCTGAGCGTGTCCATCAATGCGTTGAGGAACAGCAGGGTCTTGTGCTGCTTTCGAACACCTTGCGTGATAAAGTTTGTCATGTACAAATTGTTGGTGCAATTTGAACAAGAGAGCACCAACAGGAGGTGGGTTTGCAGCTTCACGCAAGGGGCCATTCATCCCCTAACACCTGTCCTGTTGTGTCTGTTTGTTACCCAGTTAAACCCTCTGCCTCCTCTTTATTAACCAATGGTGTTGTAGCTGTACCTTGATTCCAATCCACTGATTAACATTATCTTGAGACTATAGCCTCGAACTGGGAGCACCCTTAATGCCAGCTACATGCACACTTGTTCAATGCACTGACGTGTTTTCACACTCTTGTTTTAGAAGCCTTGTTTTGACCATAAAGGGTAGTGCTACTGTCAGTGAAGAACCCACATTATCACCCCTTTGTTCTCCCCACCCCTGCCAAACAAGAGCCCTGCGCCCCCCACCCCCCGCAACCAATCCCAACCCGGTAGCATGGCACAATGGCATGGTTTGTCTGTTACACTTCAACATGCCTCTGTCACAAAAAGATCTTATGAACCTGTGTTCAAACCTGGAAGGAGGAACACAAATGTTCAAAAAGGTCTTCCTTGTATTCCTGTGAGGTGATTTGGTTCATCGAGAACCTGAAAAGTGGTGGGAGGCTGTGCTCTGAACATGTGCGTTGTAGGTTTTTCATCAGATGTTTCAAGTCAAAGTGTGCCATAGTCTCCTTATTTTGCCGCTTGCTTATTGTTGCAGACAAACCGTCTGTTTTCTTGACATGAAGAATGCCTGCTTCTTGTTTAACAGTCTGCATTGATGTACACCCTCAGCAAAATATACAATCCCAACATGTTTCACAAAGGAAGCAGTTATCAAAAGCAAAGGGATACTCGAAGAGGTCCTGAGTTTAAAGGAGTAAGGAGATTTGGGAAAGAAATTCCAGAGTTTAGGCTAAATTGCCCCATAATATGCGAGGATACGCAAGAAAGATGGATTAGCCATGGGAAATGCGGGGCTGCAAGAATAGGGTGGAGGGGTAGGGTGTGTGCGATGCTCCTTGGTGGGTCGGTGTGGGCTCAGTGGGCCGAATGGCCTGCTTCCACATTGTGGGGATTCAATGATTTCGTGAAAAGCACAGATGCCACTGATAAAGCGATCAGAATGGGAGGTTCACAAGAGGCCAGAGGACCGTGACGATCTGGAAGGGGCTCAGAGCTGGAGGCCGGTAAAAGTGAAAGCGGGAGATTTTGGCCGGGTGGGGGGAGGGTGCCGTGGTAGCTGTGAGGAATGGTGGGTGAAAAGCAATTAGGGAGATTGGAACTGCAGGGCAAGTGTGGAGTCCTGCTTCACATTGACTGCACACTGTGAGGGAACTGAAAATTTCAGTTCTGCTGGTGGAAATCACTTGCTGGCCAGTGAGATATCCTTAACACCTTCCTGTCCACACCAGAGAGTCTGGGCAGGCTGGCTGTATCCCTTACATAGCATTTAGGAGCAGGAGTAGGCCACTCGGCCCTTTGAATCTGCTCTGCCATTCAATATGATCACGGCTTGTCAGTCCCCCATTCCCACTTTCTCCCCCACACCCTTTGATCCCTTTTAGTCCCGGGAACTAGACCTAACTCCTTGAAAACGTTCTTTGGTCTCAATGCTTTGTGAAATAGAGAATACCACAGGCTTTCAGGGTGAAGACATTTCTCTTCACCTCAATCCTACCCCATTCCCTTAGACTGTGACCACTACCCACCCCCCTCCCCCCAAGGTTCTGGACTGTCTGGTCAACAGGAACATCTTTCCTGCGTTTACCCTGTCTAACTCTGTTAGAATTTTTACAGGTTTCAATGAGATCCCACCACTTCATACTTCTAAACTTCAGTCAATATAATCCTACTCAGTCCAGTTCCTTTTCATACATCAGCCTTGCCATTCCCAGGAATCATTCTGGTAAACCTTTGTTGCACTCCCTCCATCCCCAGAGCATCCTTCCCTGAATAAGGAGAGCAAAACTGTACACAATATTCTGACTGCTGCCTCACCAAGGCCCTGTACAATGGCAGCGAGTCATTCCTGCTCCTGTACTCGAATCCTCTCTAACTTAAGGCCAACATACCATTTCCCTGCTTCACTGCTCGCTGCACCTACATATTTCCTCTGTGTGCTTTCATATCCAGCAACAGTATTGCCACGGAGGGCTTGCCTTGTGCCCTCACTTCCAGTTGTTGCAAACCATACCATCCAATAGCATACCATGACTCTGCTGATTACCCACTTAGAACTGTTCCATTCATTTCTAATCCCATGGCCCTAGGGATTATTTATTCCTCACAAACATTCCCAATTTCCATCCGAACGTTACCACTGCATTTTCTTCCCATACCTTACCAGCCAGTGATGTATGACTCCCAGCAGCTTCCTGTAAAGTCACAGACGATCAGAATCCTGGGGCTCCCTCCCTTGTGGGTGTCCCTACGCTGCAAGAACTTGGGCAGTTCCAGAAAGCAAAGAATACAGTTTATCATTGAGCTTTATGAAAATTCTGAATATAGTTCATGATTTATGATAGCATCAGTTTTCATGCATCTTTATCTGAGAATTCAGCAGAACACCTCCGCTCAGTTCGCAACAAACAACTGCACCTCCCAGTCGCAAACCATTTCCACTCCCCCTCCCATTCTCTAGATGACATGTCCATCATGGGCCTCCTGCAGTGCCACAATGATGCCACCCGAAGGTTGCAGGAACAGCAACTCATATTCCGCCTGGGAACCCTGCAGCCATATGGTATCAATGTGGACTTCACCAGTTTCAAAATCTCCCCTTCCCCTACTGCATCCCTAAACCAGCCCAGTTCGTCCCCTCCCCCCACTGCACCACACAACCAGCCCAGCTCTTCCCCCCCACCCACTGCATCCCAAAACCAGTCCAACCTGTCTCTGCCTCCCTAACCTGTTCTTCCTCTCACCCATCCCTTCCTCCCACCCCAAGCCGCACCCCCATCTACCTACTAACCTCATCCCACCTCCTTGACCTGTCCGTCTTCCCTGGGCTGAACTATCCCCTCCCTACCTCCCCACCTATACTCTCTCCACCTATCTTCTTTACTCTCCATCTTCGGTCCGCCTCCCCCTCTCTCCCTATTTATTCCAGTTCCCTCTCCCCATCCCCCTCTCTGATGAAGGGTCTAGGCCCGAAACATCAGCTTTTGTGCTCCTGAGATGCTGCTTGGCCTGCTGTGTTCATCCAGCCTCACATTTTATTATCTTGGAACCCTCCAGCATCTGCAGTTCCCATTATCTCTGAGAATTCAGATTTGTTTTGTCAAAAATTGTGCTGTGCCACACATGATATTTGCCAAATCTGTCCGGTCCCAGCAGTTCAACTTGTTCAGTTTTGAGATAACTTTTGTAAGGACCCCACAGTTGAGCTACCTTGCGTTGATAGCGCACTACACACTTCTTGCATTGAAACAAATGCACGTCAGACCACCTGTCCGTCTGCATTCATCATCTGCTCTGTGTCTACTCTTCCTCTTAGTCACACTGACTTCATTATCTAGTTCCTTACAGGCTGCAGTTATTATCTTGTTACTGCCCACTAACCTGTGCATTTGGCTCCCATCCCCCTGCCACATTAGTTTAAATCCTCCCCAACAGCGTTAGCAAAAGCAGCCCCGAGGACATTGGCTCCAGGTGTAGACGGTCCAATTTGTAATAGTCCCACCTCCCCCAGAACCGGTCCCAATGTCCCAAAAATCTGAACCCCTCCCTCCTGCACCATCTCTCAAGCCACTCACTTGTCCTGCCTATTTCTTCATTTCTACTCTGACTAGCATGTGGCGCTGGTAGCAATCCTGAGATTACTACCTCCTGAGGTCCTACCTTTTAACTTGGCTCCTAACTCCCTAAATTCTGCATGTAGCACCTCATTGTGTGTTTTTTTTAACTCATGTCATTGATGCCTATATGCACCATTACAGCTGGTTGTTCACCCTCCCCCTTTGGAATGTCCTGCAGTCGATCTGACACATCTCTGACCGGTGGACCTGGGAGGCAACATACCATGTTTTTGACCATAGAACCGCCTATCTCCTCCCCTTACAATAGAATCCCCTGTGGCTATAGCCCTTCCACTCTTTTTCCTGTCCTTCCTGTTTTGGAGGGAGATGACCACAGGGGACACCACTGCCTTCCTGCTTTTTTTTCTGCCTTTTGGTCACCCATTCCCTTTCTCCCTCAGCTATCCTCATTAGCGATATGACCAATTTGCTGAATGTGCTATCGTGGATGCTCCAAAGTGAGTCCATCCACAGCTCCAGAGCCATCATGTGGTCTAATGAGAGCTGCAGCTGGACACACTTCCTGCCCGTGAAGGAGTCACGGACATCAGCCACGTCCTTGAGCTCCCACATTGAGCAAGAGCAGCATAACACGGGTCTGGGATCTCCTGCCATTTTTAGTCTTCAGCTCTACTTAGTGCTGCTATAATATCAAATATTAGATAAACGAAATGAATAAAATTGTACCATGTACACAGATCCTTGAAAGTTGCCACCCAGGTTGACAGGGCTGTTAAGAAGGCATACAGTGTTTTAGCTTTTAATAATAGAGGGATCGAGTTCCGGAACCAAGAGGTTATGGTGAAGCGGTACAAAGCTCTGGTGCGGCTGCACTTGGAGAATTGTGTACAGTTCTGGTCACCGCATTATCAGAAGGACGTGGAAGCTTTGGAAAGGGTGCAGAGGAGATTTACTAGGATGTTGCCTGGTATGGAGGGAAGGTCTTAGGAAAGGCTGAGGGACTTGAGGCTGTTTTCATTAGATAGAAGAAGGCTGAGAGGTGACTTAATTGAAGCATATAAAATAATCAGAGGGTTAGATAGGGTGGATAGGGAGAGCCTTTTTCCTGGGATGGTGACGGCGAGCACGAGGGGGCATAGCTTTAAATTGAGGGGTGAAAGATACAGGACAGATGTCGGAGGTAGTTTCTTTACTCAGAGAGTAGTAAGGGAATGGAACGCTTTGTCTGCAACGGTAGTAGATTTGCCAACTTCAGGTACATTGAAGTCGTCATTGGATAAGCATATGGACGTACATGGAATAGTGTTGGTTAGATGGGCTTGAGATCGGTATGACAGGTCGACACAACATCGAGGGCCAAAGGGCCTGTACTGTGCTGTAATGTTCTATGTTCTATGTTCTAAACTACTGCCTACTCCAGGGCAATTATGGATGGGCAATAAATGCTGGCCCCTTCCAGACGTGCTAATCTCCCATGCATTGAGGAAAGCTCCCCCTTTATCTTAAGTGAGTGCCCTCTGATTACTAACCTTCCTGCTAGTGCAAACCATCTATTACTCAGTCAAAACCCCCAGTAATGTTAAATGTCACTCCCGAATCTTCCCTTCCTTAACCTTCTCTGCTCTAAACCAATCTCAGATTCTGCAGACTCTCCGCGTAACCCTAGAATTCCCTCCCTAAGGGCTTTGTGAGTCTACCCACAACACACAGACTGCAGTGGTTCGAGAAGGCAGCTCCCAACCACCTTCTCAAGGGGAAACTAGGGATGGGCATATAATTAAAGCTTAGTTCTGTGCCATTCTCATTAATCTCCCAGGCATCCCCTTGATGGCCATAACTTCCTCCCAACTCCCAAAAATTGTGTTGTGTGGAAGATGACCCCATACTCCAGCTGAGGTCTAACTAATTATCAGTGCAAAAGCTAACTTCCCACTTTGTGTTCTCCAGGCCTATATTTAGGACATCATGTCGGGTTTATAGTTTGTCAACTTGTCTATTTTTTTGTTCATTTGTGGGCTGTGGGTCTCGCTGGCTGGCCCCAGCATTTACTGCCCGTTTAGTTGCACCCTTGGGAAGGTAGGGGTGAGCTGCCTTCTTGAGCCGCTGCAGTCCATGTGCTGTGGGTTGACCCACAATGCCCTTAGGGAGGGAATTCCAGAATCCTGACCCAGTGACAGTGAAGGAACGGTGATATAAGTCCAAGTCGGGATGGTGAGCGGCTCAGAGGGGAACGAGCAGGGGCTGGTGTCCCCAGGTATCTTTGTCCCTTGCCCTTTTAGGTGGATGTGGGTCATGGGTTTGGAAGGTGCTGCCTGAGGATCTTTGGTGAATTTCTGCAGGGCATCTTGTAGACGGTACACACTGCTGCTGCTGAGTGTCGGTGGGGGAGGGAGTGGGATGTTTGTGGATGTGATGCCAATCAAGCGGGGGCTGCTTTGTCCTGGATGGTGTTGAGCTCCTTGAGTTTTGTTGAGGCTGTCCCCATCCAAGGCAAGTGGGGAGTATTCCATCACACTCCTGACTTGTGCCTTGGAGGTGTTGGGACAGGCTTTGGGGAGTCAGGAGGTGAGTTACTGTCTGCAGGATTCCCAGCCCCCGAGCTGCTCTTGTAGCCGCTGTGTTAATGTGGTGAGTGCAGTTGAGTTTCTGGTCAATGATAATCACCAGGAGTTGATAGTGATGTTAATGCCAAAGGGAGACAGTTTGATTCTATTTTTATTCGAGTTTTTCATCGAATTCATAGAATCCTTACAGTGTAGAAACAGGCCCAACGTGTCCACACTGACTCTCTGAAGAGCATCACACCCAGATCCATCCCCCTACCCTATTCCTGTAACCCTGCGTTTCCCACGGCTGATCCACCTAGCCTGTACATCTTTGGACTGTGGGAGGAAACCGGAGCACCCAGAGGAAACCTACGCAGACGCGAGGAGTACGTGCAAACTCCACACAGTCACTTGAGGCTGGATGTGAACCCAGATCCCTGGCGCTGTGAGGGATCAGTGCTAACCACTGAGCCACCGCGCTGTCCTGGTCTCTGCCATCAGACATGACTCCACGCCCAGCTCACCCCAACAACTCATTGCTTGGCACTATCCTGGTGAGAATGTTCCTTGCCAAGCATGTACCTGATATTATCCAGATTTTGCTGAGTGTGGATGCCACCTGTACCTGTACTGGAAGAGCCAGGAGTGATGCAGAATGTTGATCATCAGTAGCAGGTTTCCTTGCCCACGTTTGACCTGAGGTAGGAACTCCATGTGGGTCCGAAGCCAATGTTGCCGACTGTATAGAGATAGTGGGAACTGGAGATGCTGGAGAATCCAAGATAACAAGGTGTGGAGCTGGATGAACACAGCAGGCCAAGCAGCATCTTAGGAGCACAAAAGCTGATGTTTCGGGCCTAGACCCTTCATCAGAGAGGGGGATGGGGAGAGGGTTCTGGAATAAATAGGGAGAGGGGGTGGCGGACTGAAGATAGATAGAGGAGAAGATAGGTGGAGAGGAGAAGATAGGTGGGCAGGTAGGCAGGGGATAGGTCAGTCCAGGGAAGACGGACAGGTCAAGGAGGTGGGATGAGGTTAGTAGGTAGGAAATGGAGGTGCGGCTTGAGGTGGGTGGAAGGGACAGGTGAGAGTTTTTAAGCCTTCGCTTGGTTTCCCCAGTGTAGAGGAAGCCACACCTGGTACAGTGGATACAGACCTCGAGGCCGCGAAACATTTTAACTCCCCCTCCCATTCCTCAGACGACATGTCCATCATGGGCCTCCTGCAGTGCCACAATGATGCCACCCGAAGATTGCAGGAACAGCAACTCATATTCCACTTGGGAACCCTGCAGCCCAATGGTATCAATGTGGACTTCACCAGCTTCAAAATCTCTCCTTGCCCCACCGCATCCCAAAACCAGCCCAGCTCGTGCCCTCCCCCAACTGCATCCCAAAACCAGCCCAGCTTGTCCCCGCCTCCCTAACCTGTTCTTCCTCTCACCATCCCTTCCTCCCACCTCAAGCCGTACCTCCATTTCCTACCTACTAACCTCATCCCGCCCCCTTGACCTGTTCGTCTTCCCTGGTCTGACCTATCCCCTCCCTTCCTCCCCACCTATACTCTCCTCTCCACCTATCTTCTTTTCTCTCCATCTTCGGTCCGCCTCCCCCTCTCTCCCTATTTATTCCAGAACCCTCTCCCCATCCCCCTCTCTGATGAAGGGCCTAGGCCCGAAACGTCAGTTTTTGTGCTCCTGAGATGCTGCTTGGCCTGCTGTGTTCATCCAGTTTCACACTTTGCCGACTGTATAGCCCAGTTCCACCACCTCTGCTGGGTCAGTCCTGCTGCTGGGTAAAGGTCATAGCCAGGGATTGAGTTGCCTACAAGGTGTGAGACTGTTGCTGGACTCATCTGTCTGACAGCTCCCCCAACACAGACATATGCCCCCGAGAGTTTGCAAAGAGAATTGAGCAAGGTGTGCAGCCTTCATTTCCCAAGTCTGCATTGATGCCCGACCTTCAATCCAGTCACAGTTAACCAGGTCGGCCATTTTACTTTGCAGTCAGTGTGGTGTCACAAGTAGGCCTCGTAAGGAGAACAGGTGGCTTTGTGGGGCTACCTTTCAAATTCCAGATTTATTAATTTTAAATTCTACCTGTTGTCATGTTGAGATTTTGGAGCCCAGCTGATTAGGCCTCTGGACAACTAGCCCAAGGGATTTACTGTGATGACACCATTTCCCCGAATGGAAATTGAAGGGAAAATTTGTGAGGAACATGTCAGTTAGAGTGAGGATGACAGTTAAAAATCACAGAATCCATTCAGCGTTGGAAGAGGCCATTTGGCCCATCGAGTCTGGACCAACCGTCCAAAACTACCTCCCTACCCCTACATTTGCCCAAACAGCCTGCACACGACGGGCAACTTAGCATGGCCAATCCACCCTAACCTCCACACCTTTGGGCAGTGAGAGGAAACCGAAGCAGACGCAGGGAGAATGTACAAACTTAACAGTCTGACTGAGGCTGGGATTGAACCCAGGACCCTGGCACTGTGAAGCAGCAGTGCTCACCACTGAGCCACCCTGTTTATGATAAGGATGGGTACATTGAGTCCTTTAATGGTGTGGGAATGGAAACTGTGGCTCTGCACCTCCCACATGATTGTGGCTGACCAGAAAATGCCCCCAAACATACCACCTGCCATAGATCAGAGAATGGGTATCACTAGACCTCTTGGGGAGCACTGGTAACGCCCCTATATCTCAGCCAGGAGGTCCATGTTCAAATGCCCACCTGTCCCAGACATGTCTACATCGGTTGATTAAAAATATCTAGAATGGCAAACAGCGCAGCAGAAGGCCATTTGGCCCAACAATGCTGGTTCTCCCTCCACCCCTGATGCTCAGTAGCAGCACCGTTTCGACAAGGTGCACTGCAGCAACTCACTAAGGCCTTGCCAACAGCCCCTTCCAAAACTCTACCCTCTAGGTGGACAAAATACAAAAGAACGCCATCGCTTGTTCCCTCCGAGCCACTTGCTATCCTGACTTGGGAATACAGCGTTCCCTCAGTGTAGCCGGGTCAAAAATCCTTCCGAAAAGCATTACGGATCTAACTACTGCAGTGGCTCAAGAAGGCAGCTCATCGCCATCTTCTCAAGGGGCAATTAGGGACAGGCAATAAATGCCCAGCCAGTCACACCCCTGCCCTTTGAACGAATAAGAAAACACAGTGAGTTCTATCCCCAACAAACCCCTTTTCTTTTCACAGTCGAGTTGAAAATGTTTTGTTTTCAGTCAATGATTAAATTCCCATTTCAAAGCTACACAGACCCTACCCAGGGGAAACAATGGCCGAACCAGCCCAGTTTGTCCCCTCCCCCCACTGCATCCCAAAACCAGCCCTGCCTGTCTCTGCCTCCCTAACCTGTTCTTCCTCTCACCCATCCCTTCCTCCCACCCCAAGCCGCACCTCCATTTCCTACCTACTAACTTCATCCCACCTCCTTGACCTGTCCGTCTTCCCTAGTCTGACCTATCCCCTCCCTACCTCCCCACTTATACTCTCCTCTCCACCTATCTTCTTTTCTCTCCATCTTCGGTCCGCCTCCCCCTCTCTCCCTATTTATTCCAGAACCCTCACCCCATCCCCCTCTCTGATGGAGGGTCTAGGCCCGAAACGTCAGCTTTTGTGCTCCTGAGATGCTGCTTGGCCTGCTGTGTTCATCCAGCTTCACGCTTTATTATCTTGGTGTTATTGCTGGACTGTTAGTTCAGACACCCAGGTAACATTCTGGGGATCTGTCTCAAATCCTGCCATGGAGGAATTTGAATTCAGTTAGGAAACAAATTGGAATTAAAACCATAACGATGACCATGAATCCATTATTGATTGTTGGAAGGGAGAAACTGCCATCTAATGCCCTTTTGGGAAGGAAACTACGATCCTTACTTGGTCTGGCTTATATGTGACTCCAGGCCCACAGCAATTGGGTTGGCTCTTAACTGCGCCCCCCCCCCCCCCCCACCAGGGCAATTAGGGATGGGCAATAAATGCTGGACTGTTCAGTGATGGCCTCACCCCACGAATGAATATAAAGGAAACCTCTGCTTAAACAAAAATAAATGTGCGCTCTTGGAATATACCATGAGCAGTTTAAATGTGGGAGCTGTATATGCAGTGAATCACAGGAAGGAGACCATTCAGCCCATTGTATTTGTACTGTAACACACGGTATTTGAAACCACTTGGCCAGCATCCTGTTTCACATCAACATTTTCTCACTGTTGGTGACGAACTGATGATGGTCAATATTTTGATGCTACTGTGCAGGCAATTGCAAGAAGGATCGATGAGATTAGATAATGTCTCTGACACAAAACAGGCAGCAAAAACAGGAAATTGGGTGTACTTGTGGCTGTGAGGTGCTGACAGAAAAAGGGATCTATCCGGCCTGAAATTAAAAATGTTTCTTACCTTGTATTTTTTCATTCACCCCGTAACTACGATAAAAGTTAAAATAACGCACCAAGGCTGGGTGTGGTGGTGGAGTGGTTACCTAGGGAACAAGAAGTAGGAGTAGGTCCCCATTTCAGGCCCATGAGTCTGCTCTGGTCTGATCTGATTGTAACCTGAAGAGGAGGTGACTGTGCAGTGATATTGTCACTAGGCTAGCAATTCAGAGGCACAGGCCAATGTTCTGTTGGGTCAGAGGTTCAAATCTCACTACGGCAGATGGTGTAACTTAAAAATAAAGTCTGAACTCTAGCTTGGTGACAACCTTTAACCATTGTTGAATAGAATCTGGTTCACTAATGTCCTTTCGGGAAGGAAACTGCCATCTTTACCTGGTCCGGCCGACACGTGACTCCAGATTCACCACGATATGGTTGGCTCTTAACTGCCCTCTGGGCTGTTAGAGATGGGCAATAAATGCTGGGCCTAGCCAGTGACATTCACATCCTGTGAGCGAGTGAAAAGAAAATCAATTCTGGCCATATGTAACTTGCCAGTAATTCGTTCAACTCTCAGTATTGTTCAGATCTTGTTACATATGGACACGGCCTGGATCGGTACCTGAGATGTGACCGGTGCTGATCATTGTACCATCATCAGTGAAAGTCCTCAGCTCTGACCTTAGGATGGGCAGAAGGTTATTGATGAAGCAGTTACAGACGGTTGGGCCTAAGGCTCTACCCTGAGGAATTTACTGTGAGTGTGTGGCATTGGGGTGGTGTCCCCCTACATCTGAGCCAGGAGGCCTACATCCAGACCCTACCAGCTCCACGGGTGTGCATAATAATTTCTTTGAACAGACTAATTAAAAAGCACCTATGTAGTGTAACTCCAGCCGCAACTATCCACAAAAACAAGTTAGTTGCAAGAGTGGGATTACAATCTTCATGGTCCGGTTGGATCAAGGGGTCTGTTTCCATGCTGTGTTGGGTCTATGCCTTTATAGGAATCAACCCTGAGAAATACTGCTGAAGTGTTGTCCTGGGCCAGGAAATCTGCCATCCTTACCTGGTCTGGCCTGTATGTGACTCCAGGCCCACTGCAATGTGAGATATCCCCAGCAAGCCACTCAAGTTGTAGCCAACAGCTACAAAAGAATGAAACTGGACTGACTGCCTGGTATCAACCAAGGCTCCGCAAATGGCAATGGGATTTCCAACCCTACAGTGCCCTCCTCATTAACTCCTATGTTAATTATGACTCTTAAGTGCCCTCTGGAGGTGAGCTGAGGCAGGGCCTGAGAGAGTCTGGAATGGTCAGGACCATACTCATTGGAGTCTCACAGAAACCGATAAAATTCCAGCAGGGACTAGACAGACTAAGCACAGGAAGGATGTTCCAGATTCCGGGGATCACAGTCTAACAATACAGGGTCGGGCGGAGATGAGGAGAAATGTCTTCACCCAGAGAATGTTGGAAATCTCTGCCACAGAAAGTGCGTTGAGGCTAAAATATTGAATGTTTTCAAGTAGGAGTTACATATAGTTCTTGACAGATCAAAGTGAGAAAGTGGGAACAGGGAATTGAGTTGGATGATCAGGAGTGATTACGTTAATGGCGGAGCAGGTTCAAGGGACTGAATGGCCTCCTCCTGCTCTTGTTTTCTATGTTTCTGTGGGTGAGATAGAAGCGGGCACCCATGGTGATGGAGGAGGGATAGTATCAGAAATGAACTCTGGGTCATATGGACGTGGAGACTGGGATAGCCCTGAAGTGAATGTAACTGATTCAGTCAGGTGAACCTCATAGAATAGGAGTTCCCTGATTGGGGCTGTTAACCTGGGGCCAATCAGGGAGCCCTGGCTGACATAGAAAGGCTCAGTGTTGGGGCCACTGACAGGCTGGTTCTGACTCAGTATGAGGCAGTACTAATGCCCAGGGCTGTGTGTGCTAAACAAAGGGTGACTTGGTGATGAGATACCAGACTTCGTGGAGTTATTTCAAGCCCAGTTTGTTCGAAGAGCATAACCAGGAAGGGGAGATTGGATCAATGGCCTGGCATTGTATTTGTGATGGACATCTGCTCTTCCTGAAGTATAGCCCAGTGTGATAAAGCCTGTTTGATTCAAGCCTGGTGATTTAGAAGCAGTGAGCGGAGGGTGCGATGAGGCAAGAGCCGGGGTAATATGAGATAATATGGTGTGAAGCTGACTGAACACAGCAGGCCAAGCAGCATCAGAGGAGCAGGATTCTGCTTTGAAGCTTGATTCTCTGAATCAATTTTAACCCCAGTGCGGAGTCAATTTCTGAAGACGGGTCCAGACCAGAATCACCAGCCTTCCTGCTCCTCCGATGCTGCTTGGCTTGCTGTGTTCATCTAGCTCCTCACACCGTGTTATCTCAGATTCTCCCGCGTCGGCAGTTCTGACTATCTCCGGGGCACTATGGGGCCGATGTTGATGTTGGGGCCCAGTGTTTGGGCGGGAGTTGTGTGGAAGTGGGGGTGGGGGTGTGGGTGTGAGGGTCAGGGAATGGATATTGCATAACACACCATCAGCCCACTCCCTGGGCCGTTGGCCCCATCCTGCCTTGGTACTGTTCCCCGGTGGCAGGCTGTTGGTAGTAATAAATAAGGCAGGCTTAATAAACCTCTGCCTGCAGTGTCAGGCGAGAGAGTGTACCCCTCCACAAAAGTGGCTGGGCCACTATTTTTTCTACAAAATATCGAAGGGGGGTGTTCCTTAAAAATGAAAGCGCCCCTCACCCCCGACCCCCTACTTAGCCCTTACAGGCCTCTGGCCTGCTCCCTGGCCTTAAATTATTACCAATATCCTTCCCCCAAGGGCAGGAAGCAGAACACAACTGATGGATTAAAAGACTTTTTTTTTGACTTTCGTGAACGCTGGGACCTCTCAAAAGTATTTTCCAGCCAAAGAAATAGTTTTGAAGTGCAGACGCAGCGGGGTAGCGGCGAGGTCACACGCACTCAGCAGTGATGTGCTTGCAAATGGTTGTTGTGGTTTTGAAGGAGGGATAAATATTGGGCAAGCCACATCGAAAACTCCCCAGGTTTTCTTCGAGAATAGCGTCGGTCGAGGTCTTTTCTCCCCAGCCTGAGCAGGTCTATCAGGGCCCTGTTGTAATGTCACAGCTGAGGGTTGGCATCTTCTGGCAGTGCAGCATTCTTTCAGGAGCGCAACCTGAACTGAGAACCTAGTGATTCAGAGTTAACAAAGTGTGGGGCTGGATGAACACAGCAGGCCAAGCAGCTTTTGTGCTCCTAAGATGCTGCTTGGCCTGCTGTGTTCATCCAGCCCCACACTTTGTTATCTCGGATTCTCCAGTTCCCATTACACTTAGTGATTTAAGTGATGTTTCTCCGCACTGAGACATGGCTTTCGCTCAGCCAGGTAACCTTTGGGGGCCTGTTAGCTCATTGGCTGGGGGCCTGGCCTACAACACACACTGACAGAGATAATGGGAACTGCAGATGCTGGAGAATCCAAGATAACAAAGTGTGGAGCTGAATGAACACGGCAGGCCAAGCAGCATCTCAGGAGCACAAAAGCTGACGTTTCGGGCCTAGACCCTTCATCAGAAAAGGAGGATGGGGAGAGGATTCTGAAATAAATAGGGAAAGAGGGGGAGGCGGATTGAAGATGGGTAGAGGAGAAAATAGGTGGAGAGGAGACAGACAAGTTAAAAGGGGCGGAGATGGAGACTGTAGAGGTGAGTGTAGGGAGGGGATAGGTCAGTCCGGGGAGGATAGACAGGTCAAGGGGGCGCGATGAGGTTAGTAGGTAGGAAATGGAGGTGCGGCTTGAGGTGGGAGGAGGGGATAGGTGAGAGGAAGAACAGGTTAGGGAGGCAGGACGAACTGGGCTGGTTTTGGGATGCAGTGGGGGGAGGGAAGATTTTGAAGCTTGTGAAATCCACATTGATACCATTGGGCTGCAGGGTTCCCAAGCAGCTCAGGTTATCATGAAGGGTTCTCCCCAGTCCCTCCCCTCGCCTGAGGCATGCTGAGCCCCAGGTTAAATTCACTATCAGTCATCCTCTGTATCTCTGATAACAGACTGGAACTATGGCAACTTTAACTGTTTTTATATAAGGACAAACCTATTCCTTTCATTATGTGCTCATGGCTGTTGCTGGGATGGCCAGCATTTCTTGCCCGTCCCTAGTTGCCCCTTGAGAATGTGGGCGTGAGCTGCCTTCTTGAACCGCTGCAGTCCATGTGCTGTGGGTTGACACATAATGCCCTGCGGGAGGGAATTCCCAGATTTTGATGCAGCGACACATTTCCAAGTCGGGTAGTGTGTGGCTCGGAGGGGAACTTGCAGGGATGGTGTCCCCATGTATCTGCTGCCCTTGTCCTTCTGGATGGAAGTGCTTGTGGGTTTGGAAGGTGCTGTCTGAGGATCTTTGGTGAATTCCTGCAGTGCATCTTGTCGATGCTACACACTGCTGCGACTGAGCGTCGGTGGGGGAGGGAGTGGGGTGTTTGTGGATGTGATGCCGATCAAGCGGGGGCTGCTTTGTCCCGGATGGTGCTGAGCTTCTTGAGTGTTGTTGGAGCTGCCCTCATCCAGGGCAAGTGGGGAGTATTCCATCACACTCCTGACTTGTGCCTTGGAGATGGTGAATCTGGAATCCAGGTTCACATTTTTTCTGATTAAAACCCGAAAGAAATATAAATCAGAAACCAAAACAGAACTTGTTGAAGAGGCCCAGCAGGCCTGGCGGCATCTGTGGAGAGAAATCAGAGTTAACATTTCGGATCAAGTGACCCTTCCTCAGAACTGAAGGGTTTGAGCTTCATTTCTCCTGAGTCCAATGCTTTAGTGCTCCTAAGATACTGCTTGGCCAGCTGCGTTCATCCAGCCCCACACCCTGTTATCTCTAGCCCTGAGTACTGTTGACTGATCAGCTGATGCACCATTTCCTGCTCTATCTCAGTTTGGAATCACCTCAGTAAACAAACAGGAAGGTACTGGTTCACACTGCATCAGCTTCAAGCTTCATATCCAAGCATGATCAGGCCATGTCACGTCCACAGCTCAAACACCGGCCCTCCGGCAAAACCGTTGCTGTACACTAATTTTCAGACTGTTACAATGCAGGCTATTTAGCCCATTACATTCGTGCTAGCTCTTTGGTAGATCAACCCCAGTTAATGGCCCCATCCTGTCCATATTGCTGCATCTTTTTCCCATCAAGGGTTTATCTTTTAACTCTTTTGAAAATTTTTTCCTCCACCCTTTCAGGCTAGACCTTAGTAGCACTTTGCATTAAAATAAAAATTCACTGTCTAGCTCTCCTGCCGAAGGTCTTCAATGAGTTGCCTCCCAGGCTTTAGCAACCTTCCCCGATCAACCTTCCATTCATTGCTCCTTTAGGAGCCTAACACACCCTTCAGCCCGTCAATGCTAGCCCACATTTTAGCAAGTTCCACAGTCTCCTAATCTAATGTCAGCTATGCAAAACGGCCATTGCGACTCTCTCAAGAGGAGACTGCAGAGAACCTTCTGTCTACTGCCTCCTTCATAGTTTCCTGCCTCTTTACAATCACCTTCCTGTGTGAACAGAGGGCCCATTGAGTCCCACCTGGTCCCTTTGTGGACCAGAGGGTCAGTGAACTCAACTTGCCTGACGTTGGCATTGTCATAGTGGCCACACATTCCATCAGCCACCTCTGGAGATGAATGACTGGGCCTGGGAGTCAATCCAACTCCTGTGACTGCCTTTGGCTGGGGGCCACAAATGGTTCCCGAATCATGAATGGAGGCATTGTTTAAACAGAAGTGTAGGGACAGAAGAGGAGCTTTCTGCTGGCCAGGAAGTCATTGGCTGTCACCATGCATTTTTCAGAGGTTCTTTTGTGATGAGATTTTCTTTCTGCATTGATCTCACGGAGATTTCGTGCTGAGAAATCACATCCGCTAGGAGCCAGGAAGAATTTGCAGCCAAAAGGCAGAGCTGGGTCTCTTCCCCCATCGTTAATATCAGACAGTTCGAATCTCACTCAGGGCGTAAGACACTGAAAAAAGATGGAGGCCGTACTGCACTATCAGGGGTTCACGGGAACCAACAGCTGTATTGAACAACAGGCCCTTCAACCCTCTCCCACCATTCACCATAATAATGGCTGATCTTCTATCATTCGATCCTTCAGAAAACAGTTTTCAACTAGAACAGAGATCATGGGAACTGCAGAAGCCGGAGAATCCAAGATAACAAAGTGTGGAGCTGGATGAACACAGCAGGCCAAGCAGCATCTTAGGAGCACAAAAGCTGACGTTTCAGGCCTAGACCCTTCATCAGAAAAGCTGACGAAGGGTCTAGGCCCAAAACGTCAGCTTTTGTGCTCCTAAGATGCTGCTTGGCCTGCTGCGTTCATCTAGCTTCACACTTTGTTATCTACAACTAGAACAGGCCCGTTCGGCCCATCAACCTCGTTTATCACAAGAAGGTTGGAATATAAAAGCAGTGATGTGCTTCTGAGACTTTATAAAGCTCTAGTTAGGCCCCATTTAGAATACTGTATCCAATTTTGTGCCCCACACCTCAGGAAGGACATACTGGCAATGGAGCGTGTCCAGCAGAGATTCACACTGATGATCCCTGGAATGGTAGATTTAACGTGCGATTAATGGCTGTGGATCCTGGGATTGTATTCATTAGAGTTTAGAAGGTTGAGGAGAGATCTAATAGAAGCTTACAAGATAATGTATGGCTTCAAAAGGGTAGACGCTGGGAAG
The DNA here is from genome assembly GCF_030684315.1 of Stegostoma tigrinum. Taxonomy (NCBI): domain Eukaryota; kingdom Metazoa; phylum Chordata; class Chondrichthyes; order Orectolobiformes; family Stegostomatidae; genus Stegostoma; species Stegostoma tigrinum. The sequence continues at coordinate 5,532,423 of NC_081392.1, forward strand.
TTGTTTCCATTAGGTGGGGAGACTAGGACCCATGGTCACAGCCTTAGAATTAGAGGGGGTAAATTTAAAATGGAAATGAGGAGACATTTCTTCAGCCAGAGAGTGGTGGGCTGGTGGAATTCATTGCCACAGAGCAGTGGAGGCCGGGACATTAAATGTCTTCAAGGCAGAGATCGATAAATTCTTGATCTCGCAAGGAATGAAGGGCTATGGGGAGAGTGCAGGGAAGTGGAGTTGAAATGCCCATCAGCCATGTTTAAATGGCGGAGTGGACTTGATGGGCCGCATGGCCTTATTTCCACTCCTATGCCTTATAGTCTTCTATCCTTTAGCAAGGTCATGGCTTATTGCCTGGTTTGTCTGCACTGTCCGTCAATGTAACAGTTGCACACCCACTGCTCGCTGAAGTCACAATCTTCCTGCGTGAAGAAATTTCTTCATGTCTAATTCCTGAAAAACTTTCGTCTTGTGTTGAGGCTGTAATCCAGCCAGCGGGAACGTTTTCTCTGTCAAGCCCCTTAAAACATTTCACACATTTCAATTCCCCTATAATCCAGCCCAAGTAGGCCCGGTTTCATCTCTTCTCACGGGATGATCCCAGTTTAGCGATCTGGCCGGCAGTTAACCTTCCATTTATCAGGGGTATTAGTTATCACTGGCTGGGTCCATACCTATCCCTAACTGCCCTGGAAAAGGGTGGTGGCAAGCTGCCTTCTAGAACTGCTGCAGGTCCACCCACAGTGCCCTTAGGGAGGGAATTCCAGATTTTTGAACCAGTGACACTGAAGGAACGGCGATACATTTCCAAACTGGGGTGGTCAGTGGGTTGGAGGGGAATTTGCAGTGGCTGGTGTTCCCATGTGTCTGCTGCCCCTGTCCTTCTAGATGGAGGCGGTTGTGGGTTGGGAAGGCCAGCAGGTCTGGCAGCACCTGTGGGGAGAAATCAGAGTCAATGTTTCAGGTTGAGTGACCTTTCCTCAGTCGCTCAACCTAAAACGCTAACTCTGATTTCTTTCCACAGATGCTGCCAGAGCTGTTGAGCTTTTCTGGCAATTTCTGTTTTTGTTTCCGATTTACAGCAGTTCTTTCGATTTTTTTTTGTTGGGTTTGGAAGGTGCTGCCTGAGGATCTTTGGTGAATTTCTGCAGGGCATCTTGTAGATGGTACACACTGCTGCTACTGGGTGTCGGTAGGGCAGGGAGTGAATGTTTGTGGATGTGGTGCCAATCAAGCGGGGGCTGCTTTGTCCTGGATGGTGTTGAGTTTCTTGAGTGTTGTTGGGGCTGCCCCCATCCAGGGCAAGTGGGGAGTACTCCATCACACTCCTGACTTGTGCCTTGTAGATGGTGGGACAGGCTTTGGGGAGTCAGGAGGGGAGTTACTTGCTGCAGGATTCCTAGCTTCTGACCCGCTCTTGTAGCCGCTGTGTTAATGTGGTGAGTCCAATTGAGTTTCTGGTTAATGGCAACCCCAGGATGTTGATAGTTGGGGATTCAGTGCCAATCAACATCAAAGGACGATGGTTATATTGCTTCATTTTAGAGGTGGTCATAGCTTAGAACTTGTATTGTTTCAATGTTACAAATAGTTACTAAGATGTAATAATCATTACCTTATCAACTAAGATATTAGCTTCTTTTGAGATTGATTCACAGGCCACCTTTTACCACAAACTACTTGAAAGCCTCGAGGCAATTACTTGGACAGCACGGTGGCTCAGTGGTGAGCACCAGGGACCCAGGTTCGATCCCACCCTCAGGTGACTGTCTGTGTGGGTTTGCACATTCTCCCTGTGTCTGCGTGGGTTTCCTCCAGGTGCTCCAGTTTGCTCCCACAGTCCAATGATGTGCAGGTTGGGGTGGATCAGCCTTGTGGAAATTACTCATAGCAACCAGAGCTGTGCAGGCTAGGTGGGTTAGCCATGGGAAATGCAGGGTTACAGGGATAGGGTCTGGGCAAGACGCCCTTTGGAGGGTTGGTGTGGATTCAACTCTATGCTGTCGGGATCCTATGAGAGCAGGATTTATCATCACCGTTAGAAACAAAACTGAGACCCAAAAATACGTGACAGTCCCAAATCCAAATGAAGGGCAGGTGATACTGCGTGATGTGTTCCTGTAAATTATAGACTGGACAAATCAGATGACTATCAGCCGTGTGTCGGAATGTGTCAGGTTTGGGTGCAGACGATGTAGAGTTGTCACCCTGGTGCAGGAGTGAGGGAGAGCTGCAGCACACTACTCTGGGGTGAAATGTTAAACTGAAGCTCTGACCTCTGCCTTGTACACAGGGCACCGTTTCAGGGAAATACTGGCCAGAACAGTACAGGAACAGGCCATTCGGCCCACCATGTCTGTGCTGACCACAATGCCGCTCTTAATTAATCCTATCCACCTGCACATGCTCCATATCCCTCTATTCCCTTGCCTGGTCCTCTGTCTAAATGCCCCTTAAATGTTGCTGTCATCTTTGCTTCTACCACCTTGCCCTGGTAGCGTGTCTCAGACACCTACCATCTTCCTGTAAACCTCCCAAATTTCCTTTAAGCATTGCCCCTCTCACCTCAAACCTACACCCCCTGGTTTTTGACATTAACACCCTGGAGAAAAAGATTCTGACTTCTCCACTCTATTCATTTCTTTCATAATTTTACATGCTTTGATCAGCCCTCTAACGATTCAAGTTTGTCCGACCCCTCCTGGGCACTTAGCGAGTCAACAAATATGCAAGCATCAAGTTGTGATTCCGTTGTGTTTTGTCGAGTGCAGACCCAGGATCTATATCTCCTGGATTGCAATCCCTCACAAAATTTACTTTGTCATTTTTAAAGCTCATTAGTGCCCCCATACCCCCACTCCTGAGGCTGTGAGCACTTCAGGTTATTTTTGCTGCATAAAAACAGAGAAATGTTGAGTTTTGCTTTGATGGGAACATGGCATGTGTTCAGGAACTGTAATCTGAATCTGCAAAAGTGGTTGGACTGTTTGAAACAATGCTGGTGAACTTCAGTGCAGTGGTATCTTACAGTACAGTGAGTTGACTCCCTTTTTATCTGCTCACTTACTGACGCACTTTGCACAGGCTCCCAAGCAAGCCTCAAGTTAAGCTGGTCCCTCTCCTGCTTTTTCCATTTCACGCCCCCAGCCCTCCTCCCGTTGGCAGGCAGACTGCTGCTGGTTGCTGTAAGCCCCTGTTCTGTGTTGCAGGAAATCTCGCCATGAGTATCAGAGCTCGCTGGGCAGCAAGGCCATCCAGAGGCAGAGCCGGCGCAGAATGACCTGCCCCAGTCCGGCGGAGATCAGCAAGGCCAAAGCCATTATGTCCATGCCTCAGCTCTGCAAGGCTCTGAGCCTGGACGAGCTCATTCTGAAATGTGTCCAGTCCTTTGGTAAGTAAGGGCCAGCTTTCAGAGACTGATCTCAAAGAAACCATCTGGTTATGTGTGCGTGTTTGTATATATATGTGTGTGTGTGTGTGTTTGTATATGTGTGTGTGTGCGTGTTTGTATATGTGTGTGTGTTTGTATATGTGTGTGTGTGTTTGTATATGTGTGTGTGTTTGTATATGTGTGTGTGTGTCTGTGTGTGTGTCAGTGTGTGTGTGTTTGTATATGTGTGTGTGTGTTTGTATGTGTGTGTGTGTGAGTGAGAGAGAGAGAGAGAAAGAGAATGTGAACGTGTGTGTGAATGTGTGTGTAGGCAAGCAGGAGTGTGTGTGTGTGTGTGTGTGTGTGTGTGTCTGTGTGTGTGTGTAAATGTGTACCTGTGTCTGTGTATGTGCATGTGTAAGAATATATATTTGTGGTGTGAGCAGGTGTGTGTCTGTACAAGCAGGAGTCTGTGTGTATTTGTGAGCTGGTGTCTGTGAATGTATGTGTGTGGGTGAGAGTGTACGTGTGCGTGAGAGAGAGTAAGTGGGAATGGGTTGTATGTTTGTGCGTGTGAGAGCGGATGTTTGTGTGAATATCTCTGCGCATGAGTGGGATTGTCTGTGTGTGATGTGTCTTTTTGTGTGAGTGGTTGTATGAGGACGTGTGTGCGCGCGCGTGTGTGTGTGCGCGTGCATGAACAGGACTGTGTTGTACGTGTGTGTACGAGAATGTGAGAGCGGATGTTTGTGTGAATTGTGTGCATGGGTGGGAGTGGCTGTATGTGATGTGATGTGTCTCTGTGAGTGAGTGTGAGTGTGTGTCTGAATGTGTGAGACTGTGTCTGTTTGTATGTACATGTGTGTGAGGTGTGTGAATGCAAGTGTGTGTATGTGTATCAGTATGAGACTGATTTTATTTAAAATGTAATTGTGCATGGCTTAGACAAGGAGCTGAATCAATGTATCAGAGCTGTGGCTATCTGGGGAGGGGAGAGAGAAAAGGGGCAGACCACAGTCACAGAGAGAACTGCTCAAAGCTTTCATGTTTGACTAATTATTAACAGAAGCTTTTAAACTGGTCCGCAACCGTGTACACTCTGCAAATTAATATTCTTGCAAAGTACAGCCAGAGGCTGGGGAGATGTATAACTTGGAAAAGCTGCAGTGCAGAGGTCTGTCAGTTTCCTCTCATTTCCCCATTCCCCAGTAGAGCTGGACTCTGCAGAGGTGAATATAGACAGGTGCACTCGGTTACCTGGAGCTAATCAGGGACGACGGTTTAATAGAGCTGGCTAAAGTTTGCAGTTCGAGTTGGTTTGTCATGAAGATTGTTGTCTTTTCTCAAGGATTTCAAACGCTGGGTTATTTCCCATGGCCGTTGGATTTTTATTTTCACACACAGTCAGTTGTCTGATAATGTAACAAAAAGTGTTTTGTTGAGGATCTGTGCGTAAGGTAATGGTTTCAAATTAAATCATTTCTTTTGGGGACCCATTTTCCAAGCAGTATCATTTTAGAAAAATAAACTTGCATTGCCTTTCTCTTAATTATATCTTCGGACATGTAAAGGTGCCTTTTTACAGTCAAGTAGTTGATGTTCCCTTTGCAAAAGTTTGTAGTGTGTGGGAAAGTGAAAGTATAAGGTAATATGAGGAGACACATTTTCGGGCAATATGGGTTCAAATCCCACCTTGGCTGTGGGTAGAATTTGAAATTCAATTCATAAATCTGAATTGAGTGCTAGTCTTATTAATGATGACCACAAAAGTATTTTTGTTGAACACATATTTGATTCGCTAATGCCTTATAGGGAGGGAATTCTGCTGTCCTTATCTCAGTCCAGCCTACGCGTGTCTCCAGACCTACAGCAAAGTGGCCGACTCTTAACTGCCCCCTGAAATGACAGAACGAGTCAGTTTGAGGGCAGCTAGGGTTGGGTAACAAATGCCAGCCTTATCAGTAACACGCTGAAGCATGAAGAAGTCAGGACTTTATTTCATTTGTTGAGGGACTAGATTTTTAGATTGCAAGCTTCTTTCACATTTCAAGAGGTGCACAGTTTTTTGTGATTTATATAAATGATTTGGATGTGAACATTGGAGGTACGGTTAGTAAGTTTGCAGGTGACACCAAAATTGGAGGTGTAATCGACAGCAAAGAAAATTGGGACCTTGATCAGTTTGGCCAATGGGCTGAGGAATGGCAGATGGAGTTTAGTTTAGATAAATGTGAGAGGTTGCATTTTGCAAGGCTAACCAGGGCAGGACCTTCATGGAAGACCCACGGAGGGTGTTGCTGAACAAAAAGACCTAGAAGTGCAGGCTCATAGTTCCCTGCAGGTGGAGTCACAGATAGACAGGACAGTGAAGAAGGTGTTTGGCATGCTTGCCTTCAAAGGTCAGTGCATTGAGTGTAGGAGTTGGGAGGTCATATTGTGGCGGTACAGGACATTGGTGAGACCACTTTTTGGAATACTGCGTTCAATTCTGCTCTCCCTACTGGAAGAAGAATGGTGTTAAACCTGTAAAGGTCGCAGAGAGGATTTACTTGGATGTTTGTTGGGGTGGGAGGCTTTGAGCTATAGAGAGAGGTTCTTTAGGCTGGGGCTTTGTTCCTTGGAGTGTCGTAGGCTGAGGGGTGACCTTATAGAGGTTGATAAAATCATGAGGAGCATGGAGAGGATGAATAGCCGAGGTCTTTTTTCCCCATTGTGGGGGAACTCCAAAACTACAGGGGTCGAGGTTTCAGGTTTAGAGGGAGATGGGCCGAATGCTGGAAAATGGGACTAGATCAGGTTGGGATGGATGGCTGGTACTGATGATTTGGATCAAAAGGTCTGTTTCCAAGCTGTATGTCTCTAAAAGGTTTATAGAGACTACATTTTTTAAAATTGCCTCTCATGACTGCTCTTTCTCCTTCTCTCCGCCTCCCTCTAAGATCTGTGTCTCAGAAAATGGGTTTGACTCTAAGTCTGCCTTGCGGCCTCGAGTAGGCAAAAGGTGGATGTTGGAAGATGCATTCAGTGACTCCTATTCCTCTCACTTGTGTGAGTTCACATCTCAGCCTGGCTCAGCGTTTCCCTGGCTGCCTGGTTGAGATGTCAAACTCACTCACACAGTCGTGGGCCTGAACTTTTGACATAATCTCCATTTGCCCAGTACCTCCCCTGCCCCAGCTCCTCTGCTGCTGGAGATCCTCAGCTGTGGATTTGTTAATCTTCCTTAAACCATTCCCTCACTCTTGAAAATCCGTCAGAACTCAATCTCCCTGTTAGCACTTTTCCATCCAGCTGCAACTCCTCATTTGGTTTCGTTGGCAGCACAAAGTTGTCCGGCCAGCATTTTCATTGTTCGTGGGCTAAACCAGATCCTCAGCCGCCAGTACTGACCATCCCGGTGATGAGAAGGAGTAGCCTAAAGATGGCGCCTGAGGTTTTTGAGGGATGTGGGCCCTGATTAGTTCCTTGGGCAGCTTGTTCCATTGTGGGGCCGTCTTTGGGAAGAAAGGTCATTGAGAGACTACCTTGGAAACTCGCGGTCTTTGCATTTTGTGTGAATGGCTACCTCATATTTTGGTCATTGACGGAAGATGCCAAATCCTTGTTTCTGTCAGTTCCCATCACGCCTTTTCCAGAATGCCCGCAGTCAATTGCTCCCCACTTGGCTGTTGTGGTACCATTGCCAGGATGTACCACTGATATGTCGCCGCTCACCATCCTGGCTTGGAAATATATCCCTGGTCCTTCAGTGTCGCCGGGTCAAAATCCTGGAATTCCCTCCCTCGGGGCATTGTGAGTCAACCCACAGCACATGGACTGCAGCGGTTCAAGCAGGCAGCTCGCCCCCACCTTCCCAAGGGGGCACCTGGAGACGAGCTATAAATGCCCAAACAAAAACCAAAACACTAATTTGTACAACACATCTTTGGACCACCTCAGTCGTATTTATGCCTCCTGCTGTGCCCACACTCATCTTACATCCTCTCTTCAACCTCAAACATGATTGTAGATGTCTTTTTTTCAATTCTGTACTGCTGTGAGTGCATTCAGTATTTATTGCTCCAAATTGCCCTTTAAGGGCAGATAAGAGTCAACCACATTGCTGTTGGTCTGGAGTCACATGTAGGCCAGACTGGGTAAGGATGACAGATTTCCCTCCCTAAAAGACATTAGACCATAAGACCATAAGACATGGGAGTGGAAGTAAGGCCATTCGGCCTATCAAGTCCACTCCGCCAATTAAATCATGGCTGATGGGCATTTCAACTCCACTTCCCTGCACTCTCCCCGTAGCCCTTGATTCCTTCTGAGATCAAGAATTTGTCGATCTCTGCCTTGAAGGCATCCAACGTCCCGGCCTCCGCTGCACTCCGTGGCATGAATTCCACAAGCCCACCACTCTCTGGCTGAAGAAATGTCATCTCATTTCAGTTTTAAGTTTACCCCCTCTAATTTTAAGGCTGTGCCCACGGGTCCCACTCTCCCCGCCTAACGGAAACAACTTCCTAGCGTCCACCCCTTCTAAGCCATACATTATCTTGTAAGTTTCTATTAGATCTCCCCTCAATCTTCTAAACTCTAATGAATACAATCTCAGGATCCTTAGCTGTTCATCATACGTTAAACCTACCATTCCAGGGATCATCCGTGTGAATCTCCGCTGGACACGCTCCAGGGCTAGTATGTCCTTCCTGACGGGTGGGGCCCAAAATTGGACACAGTATGCTAAATGGGGCCTAACTAGAGCCTTATAAAGCTTCAGAAGCACATCGCTGCTTTTATATTCCAACCCTCTTGAGATAAACGACAACATTACATTCGCTGTCTTAATCACAGACTGTACCAGCAACTTAACCTTTACAGAATCCTGGACCAACACTCCCAGATCCCTTTGTGCTTCTGATTTGCGAATTTTCTCACTGTTTAGAAAATAGACCATGCCTGTATTCTTTTTTCCAAAGTGCAAAACCTCGCATTTACTCACATTGAATTTCATCAGCCATTTCCTGGAACACTCTCCTAAACTGTCTAAATCTTTCTGCAGCCTCCCCACCTCCTCAGTACTACCTTCCTGTCCACCTATCTTCGTATCATCGGCAAACTTCGCCAGAATGCCCCCAGTCCCTTCATCCAGATCATTAATACGTAAGGTGAACAGCTGCGGCCCCAACACTGAACCCTGCGGGACACCACTCGTCACCGGTTGCCATTCCGAAAAAGAGCCTTTTATCCCAACTCTCTGCCTTCTGTCAGACAGCCAATCCTCAATCCAAGCCGGGAATTAGTGAACCAAATGGGGCTTTTTTCCCACAATTACTACTGGTACTAATTTTCATAGAAGCCCTACAGTGTAGAAAGAGCCTATTCAACCCATCAAGTATACACCTACCCTCTGAAGAGCATCCCACCTGTGTGCACCCCCTAACACCTGCATTCCCCATAGCCAATTCACTCTAACCTGCACATCTTTGGACTTTGGGAAGAAACCGGAGCACCTGGAGGAAACCCACACAGACACGGGGAGAATGTGCAAACTCCACACAGACAGTTGCCTGAAGGTGGAATTGAACCCAGGTCCCTGGTCCTGTGAGGCAGCGGTGCTAACCACTGAGCCACCGTGCCATCTCGTCTCAGCTTATGCTCAAAAATTAAAATTCCATCAGTTGCCTAATGGTGGGATTTTAGGCTGTTTTCCAAGCCATTAACCTGGAGACCCCAGTTTACTTGTACTAATAGCTCCCCCTCACTCCTCAACAGTTATTATGGTGGCTCAGTGATAGGCACTGCAGCCTCACAGCACCAGGGACCTGGGTTCGATTCTACCCTCAGGCAACTGTCTGTGTGGAGTTTACACATTCTCCCCCATGTCTGCGTGGGTTTCCTCCCACAGTCCAAAGATGTGCAGCTTAGGGTGGATTGGCCTTTCTAAATTATCCATAGTGCCCAGGGATGTTTAGGTTAAGTGGGTTAGACATGAGAATTGTGGGTTAGGAGGTGCCCTTTGGAGGGGCAGTGTGGACCTATTGGGCCAAATGGCCTGATTCCACACTGTTAGGATTCTAAGTCTAGGTCAATGACAGGTGGCATTCAACCTTTGGGATGACCAGTGCCAGGAGTAGCTTTGTGTGATATCTTGGGGGAACAGCCATTTCTTGGAAGAAAGTACAAGACGCAAGGTTCTTCCATGATGGGTTTGGGATCATGTTGAGGGTCAAAGGGAGGTGGGTAGAGTGACAATGGGGTAGTAGGAAAGGAGCCAAGGGGAGGTGGGTAGAGTGCCAATGGAGTAGTAGGAAAGGAGCCAAGGGGAGGTGGGTAGAATAGCAAGGGACAGTAAGAAGGGCACAGGGAGGTGAGTAGGGTTCCGGGGGAGGTTATAAGGACGCGAAAGGGCAATAGGAAGTGTACCAAGAGGAAGTGGGGAGGGAGCCAATGGGCGGTTATAAAGTGCCAAAGGGAGATTATTATTGTGGCAAGGGGAAGTGGGAAAGGTTCCTGGGCACTGTGCATGAGGATCTTGGAGCGAGGTTGAACCTAAGGACACGGCCTCATCTAAATAATTCCGGGATCTTCAAGGCTTGGGTTGGGGTCAGTTGGTGTGGGCTTGGGTCAGATTGGAATTGGGTTGAAGTCAGATTGGCTGTGGCAGAGGAGGGAGGTCAAATCAAGGGTCAGAGTGGGATTTGAGGCCGGGGGCATAGTTGGCATTAGGTTGGAGGGGAGTGGTCAGATCAGAGTCAGATTGGGGCGTGTCAGATTTGATTGGGAATCAGGTTGGAGTCAGTATTTGCATTAAGTGTGCCAGACAGAAAAAGAATCAGAATTAGCTTCCTCAAATTAACAGGAACTCATATTTGTCAAGGGGAACTCGGATGAAGGTGGTAGGTTAGTTTCCTCCAAGGGCTGAACCTACACCATTCACACAAATTATCCACAAACACATGGCCTGGCAGTTATGTCCATGGAGTTGAGTGGCATCATCATGACAGAACTAACAGAACATAAATACCCCCATGGAGAGGTCATTGAGGTGCTGGAAAACCAAGCTTATGTCAAAATATTGAGTAAAATCTTCATTCAACCGGGCAGTGAGATATCTTCAGGAAGTGTCTATCTTTTGCCACCATTCTGATTTCTGACTTAATGATGGAGAGCAGGTCATTGATGAAGCAGCTGGAGATTGTTGGAGCCTAGGACACTACGATAAGGAACTCCTGCAGAGATGTCCTGACCTCCATATACAATGACCATCTTTCCATGTTCTAAATATGACCAGCAAAGTTTTCCCCAGTTCCCAATAACTTGAAATTTGCTAGGGTTCTTTGATATCATATGTGGTCACAAATGGGCCTTGAAGCCCTGGAGCTGAGACGACTGACCTTCACCAATCGCAACCATCATCCTGTGCCAGGTGTGACTCCAACAAGTGGAGAGGTTACCCAGTGGTAACTTAGAGTTATTTGGGCTCCTGGATGACAAAGCTGCCACATATGGGCCTCTTTTGTCTGTATTTGGACCAAGCCTGTAACAAAGTCAGGAGCTGAGTGGTTCTGGCAGAGCCCAAAACCGAATATAATGGGGAAGGTTATTGTTGAGTAAGTGCCATTTCACATCACTATCAATGGAGATCAAGGGTTGCCCACCACCATTCACGACTGGATGTGACAGGACGGCAGAGCTTAGGCCTGATCCATTGGTTGTGGGATCGTTCAGCTCTAACACTTGCTGCTTTTGCTGTTTGGTGCGCAAGTTTTCCTGTTTGGTAGCTTCACCAGGTTGATACCTTATCTTCAGGTATGCCTGGTGCTGCCCCTGGCATGCCCTCCTGCAGTGTCCATTGAACCAGGGTTAATCCCCTGGCTTGATGATAATGGTTGAGTGGGGGATATGCCGGGCCGTGAGGTTACAGGTTGTGCTGGAGTAAAATTCTGCTGCTGTTAATGGTCCACAGCACCTCATGGACACCCAGTCTTGAATTGCTAGATCTGTGCAAAATCTGTCCCAGTTAGCACGGTGATAGTGTCACACAACACGATGGAAGTTGTTCTCAATGTGAAAGCAGGACTTCCTCTCCAAAAGGACTGTGTGATAGTCACTCTTACCCACACTGTCATGGACAGATGCAGCTGAAGATTGGTAAGGATGAGGTCAAGTATGTTTTTCCCTCTTGTTGGTTCCCTCACCAACCACCACGGACCCAGTCTAGCAGCTCTGTCCTTTAGGACCTGACCAGCTCGATCAGTGGTGCTGCTGCTGAGCCACTCTTGGTGGTGGGCGTTGAAATCCCCCACCCAGAGTACATTTTGTGCCCTTGCCATCCTCAGTGCTTCCTCCAAGTGTTGTTCACCATGGAGGAGTACTGATTCATCAGCTGAGGGAGGATGGTATGTGGTGATCAGCAGGAGGTTTCCTTGCCCGTGTTTAACCTGAAGCCATGAGACTTCATGGGGTCCAGAGTCAATGTTGAGGTCTCCCAGAGCAACACCCTCCTGACTGCATACCACTGTGCCGCCCGCTCTGCTGGGTCTGTCCTGCGTTAGGGACAGGATATATCTGGGGATAGCAGTAAGATATGATTCTGTGAGTAAGACTGCGTCAGGCTGTTGCTTGACTGGTCTGTGAGACAGCCCTTCCAGAGTTGGCACTAACCCCCAGATGTTAGTGAGGAGGACTTTGCAGGGTCAAACAGGGCTGTGTTTGTTTGTCATTTCCAGTCGCTGTATTGATCTGTCTGGTTCCATTGCTTTTAGAAGATTTTGTAGTTGATTCAACTGAGGGTTTTTCTCCGGCCATTTTCGGGACTGGGTCTGGAGATGCATATAGGCAGAGTACGGCCGCTAAAAATATTGATGAACCAGATGAAGTTTTGATCACAATGTTTTCCATTAGACTGGCTTTTGATTCCAGATTCACTAATTAACATCAAGTTCTGTATGTGTGATGGTGGGATTATGAACTTGCGCATTAATCTGCAACTCTAGATTGCCAGTGTAGTGAAAATACTATCTCCCTGACCTTGTCCTGGTAAGATGACAAGGGTATGCCTGAGAGAGTGATCTTAACCACATGGGAAGACCTTCAAAAACATTCCACAACTGAACTGAGACCAAACTGAATTGGCCATGTTCTTAACGAATTACAGAGAAAGCTCAAAGCGTCAAATGGTCAAAATCCAGCCCAAGTCCTTTGTCCTAATGTCATCCTCGTGTGGAGGATGCATCTCTTTCATTCAGTGCTTTGATGGTGAATGCTGTATCTTTTGGATGGGAGATACCTGTATGATTTTTTAAAATTCATTCATGGGACGACGCTGTCTTGGGCCAGGCAGCATTTATTGTCTCTCCCTAATTGCCCAGAGGGCAGTTCAGAATCAGTCACATTGCTGTGGGTCTGGAGTCGCATGTAGGCCAGACCAGGTAAGGATGGCCATTTCCTTCCCTGAAGGGCATTAGTGAGCCAGATGTGTTTTTCTCCAACAATTGACAATGGATTCACGGCCATCGTTTGACTCTTAATTCCAGATACTTATTGAATTCAAATTCCATCTGCCATGGCAGGATTCAAACCCGGAAGCCCAGAACATTATCTGGGTCCTTGGATTAATAGTCCAGCGATAATACCGCTCGGCCGTCACCTCCCCTATGATGTGGGTCCCAGTCACTCAAACAGAGCTTTGGTGTGTTTGTAGCAAATAGGCAGATCAGCCAAGAGTAATTCAGGCTGGGCTGACAGAGATTTCCAGGAACACCTTTCAATAATGACAGCTTACTGACAAGATTGAAACATACATTTCCTGAGAGATTGACTCACTCTGAGAAACGAGACACCATGGAGTCTATTCCGAGCATGGTAAACCATGGAAAGATCTCACCTATTCCCCCTTCCCCACTCTTCCGCAAAGTAGCGGTGAACCACACGCCTGGAAGGAGTCCCTTCATCCCACAGTGCTTTTATTCGCTCCATCCGCTTTGTTGCCCTCTGCCTGTACTTTCTTTTCCCCCAAAGCCTGCAAGTATCCGCAGTGTTCAAATATTTACCCAACTGTACATTTAAAACTAAACCTGCTTCTGATGCCCTCTCAGGGCGATTGGGAGACTCTTAGTTCGAAAGGTTTCCGGGTCTTGGCCAATTTGGTGGAGAGAGCTAGGCGAGTTGCTCTTATCGAGAACCAGGACCAAACAAAGGGTCAGAATGGCCTCTTGCTGTGCTGTAGCCATTGTATGATTTGAGAATGCCTACCCAGCAAGGCTATGAGTAAGGAATTCTCCTCATCTTCCAAATCTTCTGCCTGTTGTCGTTGATTGTTGTCCCATGGTTAATGACTGCTCGGTCAATGGAAACAACCTTTGTCCATCTGTTCTTATCAATGATCCTCACAACTTTCAGCATCATTTTTAACGTGTTGGTTTTTTTTTGCCTGAAATGCTTATTGGGAGCTACCTGCTGTCTGAGATTCCCATGTGACAATAGAATATCCAATCCTGATACAAGATTGTTGGCTCAGAAAGCAAAATGGGATCCTTTTCTTTAACATCCATTCGGGGAAAATGGCCAGGCCAGCATTTATTGCCCAGAATCAGCCATGTATCACCCAGACCAGGTAAGGATGGCAGTTTCCTTCCCTAAAGGACATTAGTGAACTAGATGGGTTTTTCCAACAATTGGCAATAGATTCGATTTGTAATCCCAGATTTTTAATGAATTGAAATTACACCAATGCACTATGGTAGGGATTGAACCTGGGTCTCTTGGTCAATAGCTAGGTGAAAATAGCCATTGCCTCCCCTTAACAGGGTAAAGCTCCTTCTACACTGTCCCATCAGAAACTTCCAGTACAGATACAGCTCAGGTTTCAACATATAGTGTAACTCTCTCTACCCATTAATCAAAAACATGCATGTACAGCATAGGGTTAGACACAAAATAAAATCCCCTGTACTCTCTCAAACTCTTTACTTAAAGTAAAGCCTCTTCAACAGTGTGCCCATCAGACACTCCCAGCACGGAGCTAGATACAGAGGTGAGCTCTCTGTGCGCTGGCCCCATCAACACTTCCAGGATAGGGACAGAGCGGGGTTAGATACAGAATAAAGGTCCCTCAATTGTTTTAAACTGAGCATAACATCCCCCAGTGTCAGACTGCTAACCCTCTTCACATCTTTTCCAAGCCAGTGCACAAAAGTTGTGTGAGTGGATAACAGCGCGTGATAGAACCTCCATTTATATGTTACCTTTCATAAAGTGAGGATATCCCACTTGTACTCCTGCCAGTGAAGTCCTCTGAGGTATGACCCAGAACACGCTCACCACAGAAATACACAGCAGTTCTAGGAGAATGTGTACAGATTGAAAGAATAAATTAAATGGACTTAATCATAGAATCATAAAGCACAGAAACAGACCCTTCAGTTCAAATTATCCATGCTGACCAGATATCCTAAATTAATCTAGTCCCATTTGCCAGCATTTGGCCCATATCCCTCTAATCCCTTCCTATTCATGTACCCATCCACATGCCTTTTAAATGTTGCTATTGTACCAGCCTCCACCACTTCCTCTGGCAGCTCATTCCATACATGCACCACCCTCTGTGTGAAAATGTTGCCCCTCAGGTCCCTTTTAAATCATTCCCCTCTCACCTTAAACCCATGCCCCTCTGGTTTTGGACTCCCCCAGCCTGGGGAAGACCTTGGCTATTCACCCTATCTATGCCCCTCATGATTTTGTAAACCCTATAAAATCATCCCTCAGCTCCGATGCTCCAGGGAAAATAGTCCCAGGCTATTCAGCCCCTCTTTATAACTCAAATCCTGCCCCCATCAACATCCTTGTAAATCTTTTCTCTACCCTTTCAATAAACAACATCTTTCCTATAGCTGAGGGACCAGAATTGAACACAGTATTCCAAAAGTAGCCCTAAACAATGTCTTGCACAGCTACAACATGATGTCCCAACTCCTCTACACAACACATTGGCCAGTAATGGTAAGCGTACCAAACACCTTCCTCACCGCCCTGTCTACCTGGAACTCCACTTTCAAAGAACTGTGTACCTGCACTCCAAGATCTCTCTGTTCAGTCCCAGGCCCCTACCATTAACTGTATAAGCCCCACCCTGATTTGCCTTACCAAAGTGCAACACCTCACATTTATCTAAATTAAACCCCTTTTGCCACTTCTCGGCCCATTGGCCCACCCCATCAAAGTACTCTGAGGGAATCTTCTTCACTGTTTACTACAACACTAATTTTGGTGCCATCTACAAACTTACTAACCATAGCCCCTATATTTATACGAAACTGTTTATATAAATGACAAAAAGCAGTGGACCCAGCCCCGAACCTTGCCATGCACCGCTTGTCACAGATCTCCAGTCTGAAATCCTAACTCCTATATACAGTGGCTCGCTCCTTAGAGGAGAGGGTAAAATTCTAAGTGGACTCAAACTCGCTCAGTTCTGATTTTTGAGACAATAGACAATGGACAATAGGTGCAGGAGTAGGCCATTCGGCCCTTTGAGCCAGCACCACCATTCATTATGATCATGGCTGATCATCCACAATCAGTATCCTGTTCCTGCCTTATCCCCATAACCCTTGCTTCCACTATCTTTAAGAGTTCTATCCATCTCTTTCTTGAAACAATCCAGAGACTTGGCATCAATGGAAGGGCAATGATTGATGAGGGAGTCGATAGTCGTTTAAACATTAATCAAGGCTATTAATTCCAGATTTGTGAACTGGGTTCAAATTTCACCCCCTGCTCTGTTGGGGTTTGAACTGACCATCCCGAAAGTGATTTGTGTGAGCCTTTGGGTTCATGGTCAAGTGACCACACAGGCACCATAACATCACCACCTTCATAACCGTGGCTCTACAATTTGCTTCACTAATGCCCTTTAGGGAAGGAAATCTGCCATCCTTACACGATCTGGCCTACATATGACTCCAGTGCCACAGCCAACATGGCCCATAGTCACAACGCTGACCCAGCTGCTTCATTGTATCAAACCGTGGTGAATTCTGATTTAAGGAATGAAATTGGACAGACCACCTAGAGTTGGCCAAGATACCAGAGCTAATAGATGCAAACAGTCCTGATAACCCTGCAAAGCACTCCTCACCAACATCTCCCTCCTTTTGACTAAACATTGTCAATGGCTCTCCCAGGCTTTGAGAAATATGGCGGGCAGATGGAGGTGGGAAGGGCTATGTTTAAGACTGAGATGGATAGGTTTTTGATTATCAAGAGGATCAAAGGTTACAGGGAGAAAGCAGGAGAATGGGGTTGAGGAACTTATATGGAGCAGACTTGATGGGCTGAATGACCTAATTTCTGCTCCTATGTCTTACGGTCTAATCCAGGAGGTCCTGATAAATGGTCAGAAAGCACCAGCTCCCTCTCCCCACTCTGAAACCCGCTTCCCATCTTACAATCAGGGCCCAAGATCCATCACTTCGGACTGTCCCTGCCCTCAATCCGACTCCCTGCTCTCCTCAGCTGTTTAGCCATAGAATTCCTATAAGCGTGGAATCACGCCATTCAGCCCATCAATCCACTGAAGAGCATCCCTCCTCGACCCACACCCTATCCCTGTAAGGTTAGCCCACCTAGCCTGCACACCCCCTTGGCTACTGTGGGGCAATTTAGCATGGCCAAACCACCCTAATTTGCACA